>NW_026611702.1:0-310452 GCF_023638135.1 Falco biarmicus
ATATTAAAATTTTGTCACCAGCCGAGTCCAAAATTCAACGGTTCCCCATCTCAGCCCAGAAAGCAAGAAGAACAACTTTTGTGGTGCCTTTCAAATGCCTACCAAGGTAGTGTAAAAACTATCAAGAGAACTCCTGTCTGGCACCTTCCCCGATGGAGTTGTGCAGGGGGTGTTTTTGGAACATTTTGTCACCAGCCGAGTCCAAAATTCAGCGGTTCCCCATCTCAGCCCAGAAAGCAGGTAGAACAACTTTTGTGGTGTCTTTCAGATGCCTACCGGAGCAATGTAAAAACTACCAGGAGAACTCCTGTCTGGCACCTTCCCCGGTGGAGTTGTGCATGGGGTGTGTTTGGAACATTTTGTCACCAGCCGAGTCCAAAATTCAGCGGTTCCCCATCTCAGCCCAGAAAGCAAGTAGAACAACTTTTGTGGTGCCTTTCAAATGCCTACCAAGGTAGTGTAAAAACTATCAAGAGAACTCCTGTCTGGCACCTTCCCCGGTGGAGTTGTGCAGGGGGTGTTTTTGGAAGATTTTGTCACCAGCCGAGTCCAAAATTCAGCGGTTCCCCATCTCAGCCCAGAAAGCAGGTAGAACAACTTTTGTGGTGCCTTTCAGCTGCCTACCAAGGTAGTGTAAAAACTACTAAGAGAACTCCTGTCTGGCACCTTCCCGGTGGAGTTGTGCAGGGGGTGTGTTTGGAACATTTTGTCACCAGCCGAGTCCAAAATTCAGCTGTTCCCCATCTCAGCCCAGAAAGCAGGTAGAACAACTTTTGTGGTGTCTTTCAGATGCCTACCAAGGTAGTGTAAAAACTACCAAGAGAACTCCTGCCTGGCACCTTCCCCGGTGGAGTTGTGCATGGGGTGTGTTTGGAACATTTTGTCACCGGCCGACTCCAAAATTCAGCGGTTCCCCATCTCAGCCCAGAGAGCAGGTAGAACAACTTTTGTGGTGTCTTTCAGATGCCTACTGGAGCAATGTAAAAACTACCAGGAGAACTCCTGTCTGGCACCTTCCCCGGTGGAGTTGTGCATGGGGTGTGTTTGGAACATTTTGTCACCAGCCGAGTCCAAAATTCAGCCGTTCCCCATCTCAGCCCAGAAAGCAGGAAGAACAACTTTTGTGGTGCCTTTCAGGTGCCTACCAAGGTAGTGTAAAAACTACTAAGAGAACTCCTGTCTGTCACCTTCCCCGGTGGAGTTGTGCATGGGGTGTCTTTGGAACATTTTGTCACCGGCCGACTCCAAAATTCAGCGGTTCCCCATCTCAGCCAAGAAAGCAGGTAGAACAACTTTTGTGGTGTCTTTCAGATGCCTACCGGAGCAATGTAAAAACTATCAAGAGAACTCCTGTCTGGCACCTTCCCCGGTGGAGTTGTGCATGGGGTGTGTTTGGAACATTTTGTCACCAGCCGAGTCCAAAATTCAGCGGTTCCCCATCTCAGCCCAGAAAGCAGGAAGAACAACTTTTGTGGTGCCTTTCAGGTGCCTAACAAGGCAGTGTAAAAACTATCAAGAGAACTCCTGTCTGGCACCTTCCCCGGTGGAGTTGTGCAGGGGGTGTGTTTGGAACATTTTGTCACCGGCCGACTCCAAAATTCAGCGGTTCCCCATCTCAGCCCAGAGAGCAGGTAGAACAACTTTTGTGGTGTCTTTCAGATGCCTACCGGAGCAATGTAAAAACTACCAGGAGAACTCCTGCCTGGCACCTTCCCCGGTGGAGTTGTGCATGGGGTGTCTTTGGAACATTTTGTCACCGGCCGAGTCCAAAATTCAGCGGTTCCCCATCTCAGCCCAGAAAGCAGGTAGAACAACTTTTGTGGTGTGTTTCAGATGCCTACCGGAGCAATGTAAAAACTACCAACAGAATTCGTTCCTGGCACCTTCGCTAGTGGAGTTGTGCATGGGGTGTATTTATTAAAATTTTGTCACCAGCCGAGTCCAAAATTCAGCGGTTCCCCATCTCAGCCCAGAAAGCAAGTAGAACAACTTTTGTGGTGCCTTTCAAATGCCTACCAAGGTAGTGTAAAAACTATCAAGAGAACTCCTGTCTGGCACCTTCCCCGGTGGAGTTGTGCATGGGGTGTGTTTGGAACATTTTTTCACCGGCCGAGTCCAAAATTCAGCGGTTCCCCATCTCAGCCCAGAAAGCAGGTAGAACAACTTTTGTGGTGCCTTTCAGCTGCCTACCAAGGTAGTGTAAAAACTATTAAGAGAACTCCTGTCTGGCACCTTCCCCGGTGGAGTTGTGCAGGGGGTGTGTTTGGAACATTTTGTCACCAGCCGAGTCCAAAATTCAGCGATTCCCCATCTCAGCCCAGAAAGCAGGTAGAACTACTTTTGTGGTGTCTTTCAGATGCCTACCAAGGTAGTGTAAAAACTATTAAGAGAACTCCTGCCTGGCACCTTCCCCGGTGGAGTTGTGCATGGGGTGTCTTTGGAACATTTTGTCACCGGCCGAGTCCAAAATTCAGCGGTTCCCCATCTCAGCCCAGAGAGCAGGTAGAACAACTTTTGTGGTGCCTTTCAGGTGCCTACCGGAGCAATGTAAAAACTACCAACAGAACTCGTCCCTGGCACCTTCGCTAGTGGAGTTGTGCAGGGGGTGTATTTATTAAAATTTTCTCACCAGCCGAGTCCTAAATTCTGCTGTTCCCCATCTCGGCCCAGAAAGCAGGTAGAACAACTTTTTTGGTGCCTTTCAGGTGCCTACCAAGGTAGTGTAAAAACTACTAAGAGAACTCCTGTCTGGCACCTTCCCCGGTGGAGTTGTGCATGGGGTGTGTTTGGAACATTTTGTCACCAGCCGACTCCAAAATTCAGCGGTTCCCCATCTCAGCCCAGAAAGCAGGTAGAACAACTTTTGTGGTGTCCTTTTGATGCCTACAGGAGCAATGTAAAAACTACCAGGAGAACTCCTGCCTGGCACCTTCCCCGGTGGAGTTGTGCATGGGCTGTGTTTGGAACATTTTGTCACCGGCCGAGTCCAAAATTCAGCGGTTCCCCATCTCAGCCCAGAAAGCAGGTAGAACAACTTTTGTGGTGCCTTTCAGGTGCCTACCGGAGCAATGTAAAAACTACCAGGAGAACTCCTGCCTGGCGCCTTCCCCGGTGGAGTTGTGCATGGGGTGTCTTTGGAACATTTTGTCACCGGCCGAGTCCAAAATTCAGCGGTTCCCCATCTCAGCCCAGAGAGCAGGTAGAACAACTTTTCTGGTGTCTTTCAGATGCCTACCAAGGTAGTGTAAAAACTATTAAGAGAACTCCTGTCTGGCACCTTCCCCGGTGGAGTTGTGCAGGGGGTGTGTTTGGAACATTTTGTCACCGACCGACTCCAAAATTCAGCGGTTCCCCATCTCAGCCCAGAAAGCAGGAAGAACAACTTTTGTGGTGTCCTTTTGATGCCTACCGGAGCAATGTAAAAACTACCAACAGAACTCGTCCCTGGCACCTTCGCTAGTGGAGTTGTGCAGGGGGTGTATTTATTAAAATTTTGTCACCAGCCGAGTCCTAAATTCTGCTGTTCCCCATCTCGGCCCAGAAAGCAGGTAGAACAACTTTTGTGGTGCCTTTCAGGTGCCTACCAAGGTAGTGTAAAAACTATTAAGAGAACTCCTGTCTGGCACCTTCCCCGGTGGAGTTGTGCATGGGGTGTGTTTGGAACATTTTGTCACCGGCCGACACCAAAATTCAGCGGTTCCCCATCTCAGCCCAGAGAGCAGGTAGAACAACTTTTGTGGTGTCTTTCAGATGCCTACTGGAGCAATGTAAAAACTACCAGGAGAACTCCTGTCTGGCACCTTCCCCGGTGGAGTTGTGCATGGGGTGTGTTTGGAACATTTTGTCACCAGCCGAGTCCAAAATTCAGCGGTTCCCCATCTCAGCCCAGAAAGCAGGAAGAACAAGTTTTGTGGTGCCTTTCAGGTGCCTACCAAGGCAGTGTAAAAACTACTAAGAGAACTCCTGTCTGGCACCTTCCCCGGTGGAGTTGTGCAGGGGGTGTGTTTGGAACATTTTGTCACCGGCCGACTCCAAAATTCAGCGGTTCCCCATCTCAGCCCAGAGAGCAGGTAGAACAACTTTTGTGGTGTCTTTCAGATGCCTACCAAGGTAGTGTAAAAACTATTAAGAGAACTCCTGTCTGGCACCTTCCCCGGTGGAGTTGTGCATGGGGTGTCTTTGGAACATTTTGTCACCGGCCGACTCCAAAATTCAGCGGTTCCCCATCTCAGCCCAGAAAGCAGGTAGAACAACTTTTGTGGTGTCTTTCAGATGCCTACCGGAGCAATGTAAAAACTACCAACAGAATTCGTTCCTGGCACCTTCGCTAGTGGAGTTGTGCATGGGGTGTATTTATTAAAATTTTGTCACCAGCCGAGTCCAAAATTCAGCGGTTCCCCATCTCAGCCCAGAAAGCAAGTAGAACAACTTTTGTGGTGCCTTTCAAATGCCTACCAAGGTAGTGTAAAAACTATCAAGAGAACTCCTGTCTGGCACCTTCCCCGGTGGAGTTGTGCAGGGGGGTGTGTTTGGAACATTTTGTCACCAGCCGAGTCCAAAATTCAGCGGTTCCCCATCTCAGCCCAGAAAGCAGGTAGAACAACTTTTGTGGTGCCTTTCAGCTGCCTACCAAGGTAGTGTAAAAACTACTAAGAGAACTCCTGTCTGGCACCTTCCCCGGTGGAGTTGTGCAGGGGGTGTGTTTGGAACATTTTGTCACCAGCCGAGTCCAAAATTCAGCGGTTCCCCATCTCAGCCCAGAAAGCAGGTAGAACAACTTTTGTGGGTGTCTTTCAGATGCCTACCAAGGTAGTGTAAAAACTATTAAGAGAACTCCTGTCTGGCACCTTCCCCGGTGGAGTTGTGCATGGGGTGTGTTTGGAACATTTTGTCACCAGCGGACTCCAAAATTCAGCGGTTCCCCATCTCAGCCCAGAGAGCAGGTAGAACAACTTTTGTGGTGTCTTTCAGATGCCTACCGGAGCAATGTAAAAACTACCAAGAGAACTCCTGTCTGGCACCTTCCCCGGTGGAGTTGTGCATGGGGTGTCTTTGGAACATTTTGTCACCGGCCGAGTCCAAAATTCAGCGGTTCCCCATCTCAGCCCAGAAAGCAGGTAGAACAACTTTTGTGGTGTCTTTCAGATGCCTACCGGAGCAATGTAAAAACTACCAACAGAACTCGTCCCTGGCACCTTCGCTAGTGGAGTTGTGCAGGGGGTGTATTTATTAAAATTTTGTCACCAGCCGAGTCCTAAATTCTGCTGTTCCCCATCTCGGCCCAGAAAGCAAGTAGAACAACTTTTGTGGTGCCTTTCAAATGCCTACCAAGGTAGTGTAAAAACTACCAGGAGAACTCCTGTCTGGCACCTTCGCTAGTGGAGTTGTGCAGGGGGTGTTTTTGGAACATTTTGTCACCAGCCGAGTCCAAAATTCAGCGGTTCCCCATCTCAGCCCAGAAAGCAGGTAGAAAACTTTTGTGGTGTCTTTCAGATGCCTACCAAGGTAGTGTAAAAACTATTAAGAGAACTCCTGTCTGGCACCTTCCCCGGTGGAGTTGTGCATGGGGGTGTGTTTGGAACATTTTGTCACCAGCCGACTCCAAAATTCAGCGGTTCCCCATCTCAGCCCAGAAAGCAGGTAGAACAACTTTTGTGGTGTCTTTCAGATGCCTACCGGAGCAATGTAAAAACTACCAGGAGAACTCCTGTCTGGCACCTTCCCCGGTGGAGTTGTGCATGGGGTGTGTTTGGAACATTTTGTCACCAGCCGAGTCCAAAATTCAGCTGTTCCCCATCTCAGCCCAGAAAGCAGGTAGAACAACTTTTGTGGTGCCTTTCAGGTGCCTACCAAGGTAGTGTAAAAACTATTAAGAGAACTCCTGTCTGGCACCTTCCCCGGTGGAGTTGTGCAGGGGGTGTGTTTGGAACATTTTGTCACCAGCCGAGTCCAAAATTCAGCGGTTCCCCATCTCAGCCCAGAGAGCAGGTAGAACAACTTTTGTTGTGTCTTTCAGATGCCTACCGGAGCAATGTAAAAACTACCAGGAGAACTCCTGTCTGGCACCTTCCCCGGTGGAGTTGTGCATGGGGGTGTGTTTGGAACATTTTGTCACCAGCCGAGTCCAAAATTCAGCGGTTCCCCATCTCAGCCCAGAAAGCAGGAAGAACAACTTTTGTGGTGCCTTTCAGGTGCCTAACAAGGCAGTGTAAAAACTATCAAGAGAACTCCTGTCTGGCACCTTCCCCGGTGGAGTTGTGCAGGGGGTGTGTTTGGAACATTTTGTCACCGGCCGACTCCAAAATTCAGCGGTTCCCCATCTCAGCCCAGAGAGCAGGTAGAACAACTTTTGTGGTGTCTTTCAGATGCCTACCGGAGCAATGTAAAAACTACCAGGAGAACTCCTGCCTGGCACCTTCCCCGGTGGAGTTGTGCATGGGGTGTCTTTGGAACATTTTGTCACCGGCCGAGTCCAAAATTCAGCGGTTCCCCATCTCAGCCCAGAAAGCAGGTAGAACAACTTTTGTGGTGTGTTTCAGATGCCTACCGGAGCAATGTAAAAACTACCAACAGAATTCGTTCCTGGCACCTTCGCTAGTGGAGTTGTGCATGGGGTGTATTTATTAAAATTTTGTCACCAGCCGAGTCCAAAATTCAGCGGTTCCCCATCTCAGCCCAGAAAGCAAGTAGAACAACTTTTGTGGTGCCTTTCAAATGCCTACCAAGGTAGTGTAAAAACTATCAAGAGAACTCCTGTCTGGCACCTTCCCCGGTGGAGTTGTGCATGGGGTGTGTTTGGAACATTTTTTCACCGGCCGAGTCCAAAATTCAGCGGTTCCCCATCTCAGCCCAGAAAGCAGGTAGAACAACTTTTGTGGTGCCTTTCAGCTGCCTACCAAGGTAGTGTAAAAACTATTAAGAGAACTCCTGTCTGGCACCTTCCCCGGTGGAGTTGTGCAGGGGGGTGTGTTTGGAACATTTTGTCACCAGCCGAGTCCAAAATTCAGCGATTCCCCATCTCAGCCCAGAAAGCAGGTAGAACTACTTTTGTGGTGTCTTTCAGATGCCTACCAAGGTAGTGTAAAAACTATTAAGAGAACTCCTGTCTGGCACCTTCCCCGGTGGAGTTGTGCATGGGGTGTCTTTGGAACATTTTGTCACCGGCCGAGTCCAAAATTCAGCGGTTCCCCATCTCAGCCCAGAGAGCAGGTAGAACAACTTTTGTGGTGCCTTTCAGGTGCCTACCGGAGCAATGTAAAAACTACCAACAGAACTCGTCCCTGGCACCTTCGCTAGTGGAGTTGTGCAGGGGGTGTATTTATTAAAATTTTGTCTCCAGCCGAGTCCTAAATTCTGCTGTTCCCCATCTCGGCCCAGAAAGCAGGTAGAACAACTTTTTTGGTGCCTTTCAGGTGCCTACCAAGGTAGTGTAAAAACTACTAAGAGAACTCCTGTCTGGCACCTTCCCCGGTGGAGTTGTGCATGGGGTGTGTTTGGAACATTTTGTCACCAGCCGACTCCAAAATTCAGCGGTTCCCCATCTCAGCCCAGAAAGCAGGTAGAACAACTTTTGTGGTGTCCTTTTGATGCCTACAGGAGCAATGTAAAAACTACCAGGAGAACTCCTGCCTGGCACCTTCCCCGGTGGAGTTGTGCATGGGCTGTGTTTGGAACATTTTGTCACCGGCCGAGTCCAAAATTCAGCGGTTCCCCATCTCAGCCCAGAAAGCAGGTAGAACAACTTTTGTGGTGCCTTTCAGGTGCCTACCGGAGCAATGTAAAAACTACCAGGAGAACTCCTGCCTGGCGCCTTCCCCGGTGGAGTTGTGCATGGGGTGTCTTTGGAACATTTTGTCACCGGCCGAGTCCAAAATTCAGCGGTTCCCCATCTCAGCCCAGAGAGCAGGTAGAACAACTTTTCTGGTGTCTTTCAGATGCCTACCAAGGTAGTGTAAAAACTATTAAGAGAACTCCTGTCTGGCACCTTCCCCGGTGGAGTTGTGCAGGGGGTGTGTTTGGAACATTTTGTCACCGACCGACTCCAAAATTCAGCGGTTCCCCATCTCAGCCCAGAAAGCAGGAAGAACAACTTTTGTGGTGTCCTTTTGATGCCTACCGGAGCAATGTAAAAACTACCAACAGAACTCGTCCCTGGCACCTTCGCTAGTGGAGTTGTGCAGGGGGTGTATTTATTAAAATTTTGTCACCAGCCGAGTCCTAAATTCTGCTCTTCCCCATCTCGGCCCAGAAAGCAGGTAGAACAACTTTTGTGGTGCCTTTCAGGTGCCTACCAAGGTAGTGTAAAAACTATTAAGAGAACTCCTGTCTGGCACCTTCCCCGGTGGAGTTGTGCATGGGGTGTGTTTGGAACATTTTGTCACCGGCCGACACCAAAATTCAGCGGTTCCCCATCTCAGCCCAGAAAGCAGGTAGAACAACTTTTGTGGTGTCTTTCAGATGCCTACTGGAGCAATGTAAAAACTACCAGGAGAACTCCTGTCTGGCACCTTCCCCGGTGGAGTTGTGCATGGGGTGTGTTTGGAACATTTTGTCACCAGCCGAGTCCAAAATTCAGCGGTTCCCCATCTCAGCCCAGAAAGCAGGAAGAACAAGTTTTGTGGTGCCTTTCAGGTGCCTACCAAGGCAGTGTAAAAACTACTAAGAGAACTCCTGTCTGGCACCTTCCCCGGTGGAGTTGTGCAGGGGGTGTGTTTGGAACATTTTGTCACCGGCCGACTCCAAAATTCAGCGGTTCCCCATCTCAGCCCAGAGAGCAGGTAGAACAACTTTTGTGGTGCCTTTCAGATGCCTACCGGAGCAATGTAAAAACTACCAGGAGAACTCCTGCCTGGCACCTTCCCCGGTGGAGTTGTGCATGGGGTGTCTTTGGAACATTTTGTCACCGGCCGAGCCCAAAATTCAGCGGTTCCCCATCTCAGCCCAGAAAGCAGGTAGAACAACTTTTGTGGTGTCTTTCAGATGCCTACTGGAGCAATGTAAAAACTACCAGGAGAACTCCTGTCTGGCACCTTCCCCGGTGGAGTTGTGCATGGGGTGTGTTTGGAACATTTTGTCACCAGCCGAGTCCAAAATTCAGCGGTTCCCCATCACAGCCCAGAAAGCAGGAAGAACAACTTTTGTGGTGCCTTTCAGGTGCCTACCAAGGCAGTGTAAAAACTACTAAGAGAACTCTTGTCTGGCACCTTCCCCGGTGGAGTTGTGCATGGGGTGTGTTTGGAACATTTTGTCACCGGCCGACTCCAAAATTCAGCGGTTCCCCATCTCAGCCCAGAGAGCAGGTAGAACAACTTTTGTGGTGTCTTTCAGATGCCTACCAAGGTAGTGTAAAAACTATTAAGAGAACTCCTGTCTGGCACCTTCCCCGGTGGAGTTGTGCATGGGGTGTCTTTGGAACATTTTGTCACCGGCCGACTCCAAAATTCAGCGGTTCCCCATCTCAGCCCAGAAAGCAGGTAGAACAACTTTTGTGGTGTCTTTCAGATGCCTACCGGAGCAATGTAAAAACTACCAACAGAATTCGTTCCTGGCACCTTCGCTAGTGGAGTTGTGCATGGGGTGTATTTATTAAAATTTTGTCACCAGCCGAGTCCAAAATTCAGCGGTTCCCCATCTCAGCCCAGAAAGCAAGTAGAACAACTTTTGTGGTGCCTTTCAAATGCCTACCAAGGTAGTGTAAAAACTATCAAGAGAACTCCTGTCTGGCACCTTCCCCGGTGGAGTTGTGCAGGGGGTGTGTTTGGAACATTTTGTCACCAGCCGAGTCCAAAATTCAGCGGTTCCCCATCTCAGCCCAGAAAGCAGGTAGAACAACTTTTGTGGTGCCTTTCAGCTGCCTACCAAGGTAGTGTAAAAACTACTAAGAGAACTCCTGTCTGGCACCTTCCCCGGTGGAGTTGTGCAGGGGGTGTGTTTGGAACATTTTGTCACCAGCCGAGTCCAAAATTCAGCGGTTCCCCATCTCAGCCCAGAAAGCAGGTAGAACAACTTTTGTGGTGTCTTTCAGATGCCTACCAAGGTAGTGTAAAAACTATTAAGAGAACTCCTGTCTGGCACCTTCCCCGGTGGAGTTGTGCATGGGGTGTGTTTGGAACATTTTGTCACCAGCGGACTCCAAAATTCAGCGGTTCCCCATCTCAGCCCAGAGAGCAGGTAGAACAACTTTTGTGGTGTCTTTCAGATGCCTACCGGAGCAATGTAAAAACTACCAAGAGAACTCCTGTCTGGCACCTTCCCCGGTGGAGTTGTGCATGGGGTGTCTTTGGAACATTTTGTCACCGGCCGAGTCCAAAATTCAGCGGTTCCCCATCTCAGCCCAGAAAGCAGGTAGAACAACTTTTGTGGTGTCTTTCAGATGCCTACCGGAGCAATGTAAAAACTACCAACAGAACTCGTCCCTGGCACCTTCGCTAGTGGAGTTGTGCAGGGGGTGTATTTATTAAAATTTTGTCACCAGCCGAGTCCTAAATTCTGCTGTTCCCCATCTCGGCCCAGAAAGCAAGTAGAACAACTTTTGTGGTGCCTTTCAAATGCCTACCAAGGTAGTGTAAAAACTACCAGGAGAACTCCTGTCTGGCACCTTCGCTAGTGGAGTTGTGCAGGGGGTGTTTTTGGAACATTTTGTCACCAGCCGAGTCCAAAATTCAGCGGTTCCCCATCTCAGCCCAGAAAGCAGGTAGAAAACTTTTGTGGTGTCTTTCAGATGCCTACCAAGGTAGTGTAAAAACTATTAAGAGAACTCCTGTCTGGCACCTTCCCCGGTGGAGTTGTGCATGGGGTGTGTTTGGAACATTTTGTCACCAGCCGACTCCAAAATTCAGCGGTTCCCCATCTCAGCCCAGAAAGCAGGTAGAACAACTTTTGTGGTGTCTTTCAGATGCCTACCGGAGCAATGTAAAAACTACCAGGAGAACTCCTGTCTGGCACCTTCCCCGGTGGAGTTGTGCATGGGGTGTGTTTGGAACATTTTGTCACCAGCCGAGTCCAAAATTCAGCTGTTCCCCATCTCAGCCCAGAAAGCAGGTAGAACAACTTTTGTGGTGCCTTTCAGGTGCCTACCAAGGTAGTGTAAAAACTATTAAGAGAACTCCTGTCTGGCACCTTCCCCGGTGGAGTTGTGCAGGGGGTGTGTTTGGAACATTTTGTCACCAGCCGAGTCCAAAATTCAGCGGTTCCCCATCTCAGCCCAGAGAGCAGGTAGAACAACTTTTGTTGTGTCTTTCAGATGCCTACCGGAGCAATGTAAAAACTACCAGGAGAACTCCTGTCTGGCACCTTCCCCGGTGGAGTTGTGCATGGGGTGTGTTTGGAACATTTTGTCACCAGCCGAGTCCAAAATTCAGCCGTTCCCCATCTCAGCCCAGAAAGCAGGAAGAACAACTTTTGTGGTGCCTTTCAGGTGCCTACCAAGGCAGTGTAAAAACTACTAAGAGAACTCCTGTCTGGCACCTTCCCCGGTGGAGTTGTGCATGGGGTGTGTTTGGAACATTTTGTCACCGGCCGACTCCAAAATTCAGCGGTTCCCCATCTCAGCCCAGAAAGCAGGTAGAACAACTTTTGTGGTGTCTTTCAGATGCCTACCGGAGCAATGTAAAAACTACCACCAGAACTCGTCCCTGGCACCTTCGCTAGTGGAGTTGTGCAGGGGGTGTATTTATTAAACTTTTGTCACCAGCCGAGTCCTAAATTCTGCTGTTCCCCATCTCGGCCCAGAAAGCAAGTAGAACAACTTTTGTGGTGCCTTTCAGCTGCCTACCAAGGTAGTGTAAAAACTACTAAGAGAACTCCTGTCTGGCACCTTCCCCGGTGGAGTTGTGCAGGGGGTGTTTTTGGAACATTTTGTCACCAGCCGAGTCCAAAATTCAGCGGTTCCCCATCTCAGCCCAGAAAGCAGGTAGAACAACTTTTGTGGTGTCTTTCAGATGCCTACCAAGGTAGTGTAAAAACTATTAAGAGAACTCCTGTCTGGCACCTTCCCCGGTGGAGTTGTGCATGGGGTGTGTTTGGAACATTTTGTCACCAGCCGAGTCCAAAATTCAGCGGTTCCCCATCTCAGCCCAGAGAGCAGGTAGAACAACTTTTGTGGTGTCTTTCAGATGCCTACCGGAGCAATGTAAAAACTACTAAGAGAACTCCTGTCTGGCACCTTCCCCGGTGGAGTTGTGCATGGGGTGTGTTTGGAACATTTTGTCACCAGCCGAGTCCAAAATTCAGCCGTTCCCCATCTCAGCCCAGAAAGCAGGAAGAACAACTTTTGTGGTGCCTTTCAGGTGCCTACCAAGGCAGTGTAAAAACTACTAAGAGAACTCTTGTCTGGCACCTTCCCCGGTGGAGTTGTGCATGGGGTGTCTTTGGAACATTTTGTCACCGGCCGACTCCAAAATTCAGCGGTTCCCCATCTCAGCCCAGAAAGCAGGTAGAACAACTTTTGTGGTGTCTTTCAGATGCCTACCGGAGCAATGTAAAAACTACCAAAAGAACTCGTCCCTGGCACCTTCGCTAGTGGAGTTGTGCAGGGGGTGTATTTATTAAAATTTTGTCACCAGCCGAGTCCTAAATTCTGCTGTTCCCCATCTCGGCCCAGAAAGCAGGTAGAACAACTTTTGTGGTGCCTTTCAGCTGCCTACCAAGGTAGTGTAAAAACTACTAAGAGAACTCCTGTCTGGCACCTTCCCCGGTGGAGTTGTGCAGGGGGTGTGTTTGGAACATTTTGTCACCAGCCGAGTCCAAAATTCAGCGGTTCCCCATCTCAGCCCAGAAAGCAGGTAGAACAACTTTTGTGGTGTCTTTCAGATGCCTACCAAGGTAGTGTAAAAACTATTAAGAGAACTCCTGTCTGGCACCTTCCCCGGTGGAGTTGTGCATGGGGTGTGTTTGGAACATTTTGTCACCAGCGGACTCCAAAATTCAGCGGTTCCCCATCTCAGCCCAGAGAGCAGGTAGAACAACTTTTGTGGTGTCTTTCAGATGCCTACCGGAGCAATGTAAAAACTACCAAGAGAACTCCTGTCTGGCACCTTCCCCGGTGGAGTTGTGCATGGGGTGTCTTTGGAACATTTTGTCACCGGCCGAGTCCAAAATTCAGCGGTTCCCCATCTCAGCCCAGAAAGCAGGTAGAACAACTTTTGTGGTGTCTTTCAGATGCCTACCGGAGCAATGTAAAAACTACCAACAGAACTCGTCCCTGGCACCTTCGCTAGTGGAGTTGTGCAGGGGGTGTATTTATTAAAATTTTGTCACCAGCCGAGTCCTAAATTCTGCTGTTCCCCATCTCGGCCCAGAAAGCAAGTAGAACAACTTTTGTGGTGCCTTTCAAATGCCTACCAAGGTAGTGTAAAAACTACCAGGAGAACTCCTGTCTGGCACCTTCGCTAGTGGAGTTGTGCAGGGGGTGTTTTTGGAACATTTTGTCACCAGCCGAGTCCAAAATTCAGCGGTTCCCCATCTCAGCCCAGAAAGCAGGTAGAAAACTTTTGTGGTGTCTTTCAGATGCCTACCAAGGTAGTGTAAAAACTATTAAGAGAACTCCTGTCTGGCACCTTCCCCGGTGGAGTTGTGCAGGGGGTGTGTTTGGAACATTTTGTCACCAGCCGACTCCAAAATTCAGCGGTTCCCCATCTCAGCCCAGAAAGCAGGTAGAACAACTTTTGTGGTGTCTTTCAGATGCCTACCGGAGCAATGTAAAAACTACCAGGAGAACTCCTGTCTGGCACCTTCCCCGGTGGAGTTGTGCATGGGGTGTGTTTGGAACATTTTGTCACCAGCCGAGTCCAAAATTCAGCGGTTCCCCATCTCAGCCCAGAAAGCAGGTAGAACAACTTTTGTGGTGCCTTTCAGGTGCCTACCAAGGTAGTGTAAAAACTATTAAGAGAACTCCTGTCTGGCACCTTCCCCGGTGGAGTTGTGCAGGGGGTGTGTTTGGAACATTTTGTCACCAGCCGAGTCCAAAATTCAGCGGTTCCCCATCTCAGCCCAGAGAGCAGGTAGAACAACTTTTGTTGTGTCTTTCAGATGCCTACCGGAGCAATGTAAAAACTACCAGGAGAACTCGTGTCTGGCACCTTCCCCGGTGGAGTTGTGCATGGGGTGTGTTTGGAACATTTTGTCACCAGCCGAGTCCAAAATTCAGCCGTTCCCCATCTCAGCCCAGAAAGCAGGAAGAACAACTTTTGTGGTGCCTTTCAGGTGCCTACCAAGGCAGTGTAAAAACTACTAAGAGAACTCCTGTCTGGCACCTTCCCCGGTGGAGTTGTGCATGGGGTGTGTTTGGAACATTTTGTCACCGGCCGACTCCAAAATTCAGCGGTTCCCCATCTCAGCCCAGAAAGCAGGTAGAACAACTTTTGTGGTGTCTTTCAGATGCCTACCGGAGCAATGTAAAAACTACCACCAGAACTCGTCCCTGGCACCTTCGCTAGTGGAGTTGTGCAGGGGGTGTATTTATTAAACTTTTGTCACCAGCCGAGTCCTAAATTCTGCTGTTCCCCATCTCGGCCCAGAAAGCAAGTAGAACAACTTTTGTGGTGCCTTTCAGCTGCCTACCAAGGTAGTGTAAAAACTACTAAGAGAACTCCTGTCTGGCACCTTCCCCGGTGGAGTTGTGCAGGGGGTGTGTTTGGAACATTTTGTCACCAGCCGAGTCCAAAATTCAGCGGTTCCCCATCTCAGCCCAGAAAGCAGGTAGAACAACTTTTGTGGTGTCTTTCAGATGCCTACCAAGGTAGTGTAAAAACTATTAAGAGAACTCCTGTCTGGCACCTTCCCCGGTGGAGTTGTGCATGGGGTGTGTTTGGAACATTTTGTCACCAGCCGAGTCCAAAATTCAGCGGTTCCCCATCTCAGCCCAGAGAGCAGGTAGAACAACTTTTGTGGTGTCTTTCAGATGCCTACCGGAGCAATGTAAAAACTACTAAGAGAACTCCTGTCTGGCACCTTCCCCGGTGGAGTTGTGCATGGGGTGTGTTTGGAACATTTTGTCACCAGCCGAGTCCAAAATTCAGCCGTTCCCCATCTCAGCCCAGAAAGCAGGAAGAACAACTTTTGTGGTGCCTTTCAGGTGCCTACCAAGGCAGTGTAAAAACTACTAAGAGAACTCTTGTCTGGCACCTTCCCCGGTGGAGTTGTGCATGGGGTGTCTTTGGAACATTTTGTCACCGGCCGACTCCAAAATTCAGCGGTTCCCCATCTCAGCCCAGAAAGCAGGTAGAACAACTTTTGTGGTGTCTTTCAGATGCCTACCGGAGCAATGTAAAAACTACCAAAAGAACTCGTCCCTGGCACCTTCGCTAGTGGAGTTGTGCAGGGGGTGTATTTATTAAAATTTTGTCACCAGCCGAGTCCTAAATTCTGCTGTTCCCCATCTCGGCCCAGAAAGCAGGTAGAACAACTTTTGTGGTGCCTTTCAGGTGCCTACCAAGGCAGTGTAAAAACTACTAAGAGAACTCCTGTCTGGCACCTTCCCCGGTGGAGTTGTGCATGGGGTGTGTTTGGAACATTTTGTCACCGGCCGACTCCAAAATTCAGCGGTTCCCCATCTCAGCCCAGAGAGCAGGTAGAACAACTTTTGTGGTGTCTTTCAGATGCCTACCGGAGCAATGTAAAAACTACCAGGAGAACTCCTGCCTGGCACCTTCCCCGGTGGAGTTGTGCATGGGGTGTGTTTGGAACATTTTGTCACCAGCCGAGTCCAAAATTCAGCCGTTCCCCATCTCAGCCCAGAAAGCAGGAAGAACAACTTTTGTGGTGCCTTTCAGCTGCCTACCAAGGCAGTGTAAAAACTACTAAGAGAACTCCTGTCTGTCACCTTCCCCGGTGGAGTTGTGCATGGGGTGTCTTTGGAACATTTTGTCACCGGCCGACTCCAAAATTCAGCTGTTCCCCATCTCAGCCCAGAAAGCAGGTAGAACAACTTTTGTGGTGTCTTTCAGATGCCTACCGGAGCAATGTAAAAACTACCAGGAGAACTCCTGTCTGGCACCTTCCCCGGTGGAGTTGTGCATGGGGTGTGTTTGGAACATTTTGTCACCGGCCGACTCCAAAATTCAGCGGTTCCCCATCTCAGCCCAGAAAGCAGGTAGAACAACTTTTGTGGTGTCTTTCAGATGCCTACCGGAGCAATGTAAAAACTACCAGGAGAACTCCTGTCTGGCACCTTCGCTAGTGGTGTTGTGCATGGGGTGTCTTTGGAACATTTTGTCACCAGCCGAGTCCAAAATTCAGCGGTTCCCCATCTCAGCCCAGAAAGCAGGTAGAACAACTTTTGTAGTGTCTTGTTGATGCCTACCGGAGCAATGTAAAAACTGCCAACAGAATTCGTTCCTAGCACCTTCGCTAGTGGAGTTGTGCATGGGGTGTATTTATTAAAATTTGGTCACCAGCCGAGTCCAAAATTCAGCTGCTCCCCATCTCAGCCCAGAAAGCAGGTAGAACAACTTTTGTGGTGCCTTTCAGCTGCCTACCAAGGTAGTGTAAAAACTACTAAGAGAACTCCTGTCTGGCACCTTCCCCGGTGGAGTTGTGCATGGGGTGTGTTTGGAACATTTCGTCACCAGCCAAGTCCAAAATTCAGCGGTTCCCCATCTCAGCCCAGAAAGCAGGTAGAACAACTTTTGTGGTGTCTTTCAGATGCCTACCGGAGCAATGTAAAAACTACCAGGAGAACTCCTGTCTGGCACCTTCCCCGGTGGAGTTGTGCATGGGGTGTGTTTGGAACATTTTGTCACCGGCCGACTCCAAAATTCAGCGGTTCCCCATCTCAGCCCAGAGAGCAGGTAGAACAACTTTTGTGGTGTCTTTCAGATGCCTACCAGAGCAATGTAAAAACTACCAGGAGAACTCCTGTCTGGCACCTTCCCCGGTGGAGTTGTGCATGGGGTGTGTTTGGAAAATTTTTTCACCAGCCGAGTCCAAAATTCAGCTGTTCCCCATCACAGCCCAGAAAGCAGGTAGAACAACTTTTGTGGTGCCTTTCAGCTACCTACCAAGGTAGTGTAAAAACTACTAAGAGAACTCCTGTCTGGCACCTTCCCCGGTGGAGTTGTGCAGGGGGTGTGTTTGGAACATTTTGTCACCGGCCGACTCCAAAATTCAGCTGTTCCCCATCTCAGCCCACAAAGCAGGTAAAACAACTTTTGTGGTGTCTTTCAGGTGCCTACCAAGGTAGTTTAAAAACTACCAGGAGAACTCCATTCTGGCACCTTCCCCGGTGGAGTTGTGCATGTGGTGTTTTTGGAACATTTTGTCACCGGCCGACTCCAAAATTCAGCGGTTCCCCATCTCAGCCCAGAAAGCAGGTAGAACAACTTTTGTGGTGTCTTTCAGCTGCCTACCGGAGCAATGTAAAATCTACCAGGAGAACTCCTGTCTGGCACCTTCCCCGGTGGAGTTGTGCATGGGGTGTCTTTGGAACATTTTGTCACCAGCCGAGTCCAAAATTCAGCGGTTCCCCATCTCAGCCCAGAAAGCAGGAAGAACAACTTTTGTGGTGTCCTTTTGATGCCTACCGGAGCAATGTAAAAACTACCAACAGAACACGTCCCTGGCACCTTTGCTAGTGGAGTTGTGCAGGGGGTGTATTTATTAAAATTTTGTCACCAGCCGAGTCCAAAATTCAGCTGTTCCCCATCTCAGCCCAGAAAGCAGGTAGAACAACTTTTGTGGTGCCTTTCAGCTGCCTACCAAGGTAGTGTAAAAACTACTAAGAGAACTCCTGTCTGGCACCTTCCCCGGTGGAGTTGTGCAGGGGGTGTGTTTGGAACATTTTGTCACCAGCCGAGTCCAAAATTCAGCGGTTCCCCATCACAGCCCAGAAAGCAGGTAGAACAACTTTTGTGGTGTCTTTCAGGTGCCTACCAAGGTAGTGTAAAAACTACTAAGAGAACTCCTGTCTGGCACCTTCCCCGGTGGAGTTGTGCATGGGGTGTCTTTGGAACATTTTGTCACCGGCCGACTCCAAAATTCAGCGGTTCCCCATCTCAGCCCAGAAAGCAGGTAGAACAACTTTTGTGGTGTCTTTCAGATGCCTACCGGAGCAATGTAAAAACTACCAGGAGAACTCCTGTCTGGCACCTTCCCCGGTGGAGTTGTGCATGGGGTGTGTTTGGAACATTTTGTCACCGGCCGAGTCCAAAATTCAGCGGTTCCCCATCTCAGCCCAGAAAGCAGGTAGAACAACTTTTGTAGTGTCTTGTTGATGCCTACCGGAGCAATGTAAAAACTGCCAACAGAATTCGTTCCTAGCACCTTCGCTAGTGGAGTTGTGCATGGGGTGTATTTATTAAAATTTGGTCACCAGCCGAGTCCAAAATTCAGCTGTTCCCCATCTCAGCCCAGAAAGCAGGTAGAACAACTTTTGTGGTGCCTTTCAGCTGCCTACCAAGGTAGTGTAAAAACTACTAAGAGAACTCCTGTCTGGCACCTTCCCCGGTGGAGTTGTGCATGGGGTGTGTTTGGAACATTTCGTCACCAGCCAAGTCCAAAATTCAGCGGTTCCCCATCTCAGCCCAGAAAGCAGGTAGAACAACTTTTGTGGTGTCTTTCAGATGCCTACCGGAGCAATGTAAAAACTACCAGGAGAACTCCTGTCTGGCACCTTCCCCGGTGGAGTTGTGCATGGGGTGTGTTTGGAACATTTTGTCACCGGCCGACTCCAAAATTCAGCGGTTCCCCATCTCAGCCCAGAGAGCAGGTAGAACAACTTTTGTGGTGTCTTTCAGATGCCTACCAGAGCAATGTAAAAACTACCAGGAGAACTCCTGTCTGGCACCTTCCCCGGTGGAGTTGTGCATGGGGTGTGTTTGGAAAATTTTTTCACCAGCCGAGTCCAAAATTCAGCTGTTCCCCATCACAGCCCAGAAAGCAGGTAGAACAACTTTTGTGGTGCCTTTCAGCTACCTACCAAGGTAGTGTAAAAACTACTAAGAGAACTCCTGTCTGGCACCTTCCCCGGTGGAGTTGTGCAGGGGGTGTGTTTGGAACATTTTGTCACCGGCCGACTCCAAAATTCAGCGGTTCCCCATCTCAGCCCACAAAGCAGGTAAAACAACTTTTGTGGTGTCTTTCAGGTGCCTACCAAGGTAGTTTAAAAACTACCAGGAGAACTCCATTCTGGCACCTTCCCCGGTGGAGTTGTGCATGTGGTGTTTTTGGAACATTTTGTCACCGGCCGACTCCAAAATTCAGCGGTTCCCCATCTCAGCCCAGAAAGCAGGTAGAACAACTTTTGTGGTGTCTTTCAGCTGCCTACCGGAGCAATGTAAAATCTACCAGGAGAACTCCTGTCTGGCACCTTCCCCGGTGGAGTTGTGCATGGGGTGTCTTTGGAACATTTTGTCACCAGCCGAGTCCAAAATTCAGCGGTTCCCCATCTCAGCCCAGAAAGCAGGAAGAACAACTTTTGTGGTGTCCTTTTGATGCCTACCGGAGCAATGTAAAAACTACCAGGAGAACTCGTCCCTGGCACCTTCGCTAGTGGAGTTGTGCATGGGGTGTATTTATTAAAATTTTGTCACCAGCCGAGTCCCGAATTCTGCTGTTCCCCATCTCAGCCCAGAAAGCAGGTAGAACAACTTTTGTGGTGCCTTTCAGCTGCCTACCAAGGTAGTGTAAAAACTACTAAGAGAACTCCTGTCTGGCACCTTCCCCGGTGGAGTTGTGCATGGGGTGTGTTTGGAACATTTTGTCACCAGCCGACTCCAAAATTCAGCGGTTCCCCATCTCAGCCCAGAAAGCAGGCAGAACAACTTTTGTGGTGTCTTTCAGGTGCCTACCAAGGTAGTGTAAAAACTACTAAGAGAACTCCTGTCTGGCACCTTCCCCGGTGGAGTTGTGCATGGGGTGTCTTTGGAACATTTTGTCACCGGCCGACTCCAAAATTCAGCGGTTCCCCATCTCAGCCCAGAAAGCAGGTAGAACAACTTTTGTGGTGTCTTTCAGATGCCTACCGGAGCAATGTAAAAACTACCAGGAGAACTCCTGTCTGGCACCTTCCCCGGTGGAGTTGTGCATGGGGTGTGTTTGGAACATTTTGTCACCGGCCGAGTCCAAAATTCAGCGGTTCCCCATCTCAGCCCAGAAAGCAGGAAGAACAACTTTTGTGGTGTCCTTTTGATGCCTACCGGAGCAATGTAAAAACTACCAGGAGAACTCGTCCCTGGCACCTTCGCTAGTGGAGTTGTGCATGGGGTGTATATATTAAAATTTTGTCACCAGCCGAGTCCCGAATTCTGCTGTTCCCCATCTCAGCCCAGAAAGCAGGTAGAACAACTTTTGTGGTGTCTTTCAGATGCCTACCAAGGTAGTGTAAAAACTACCAAGAGAACTCCTGTCTGGCACCTTCCCCGGTGGAGTTGTGCATGGGGTGTGTTTGGAACATTTTGTCACCGGCCGACTCCAAAATTCAGCGGTTCCCCATCTCAGCCCTGAAAGCAGGTAGAACAACTTTTCTGGTGTCTTTCAGATGCCTACCGGAGCAATGTAAAAACTACCAGGAGAACTCCTGTCTGGCACCTTCGCTAGTGGAGTTGTGCATGGGGTGTGTTTGGAACATTTTGTCACCGGCCGAGTCCAAAATTCAGCGGTTCCCCATCTCAGCCCAGAAAGCAGGTAGAACAACTTTTGTAGTGTCTTGTTGATGCCTACCGGAGCAATGTAAAAACTACCAATAGAATTCGTTCCTAGCACCTTCGCTAGTGGAGTTGTGCATGGGGTGTATTTATTAAAATTTGGTCACCAGCCGAGTCCAAAATTCAGCTGTTCCCCATCTCAGCCCAGAAAGCAGGTAGAACAACTTTTGTGGTGCCTTTCAGCTGCCTACAAAGGTAGTATAAAAACTATCAAGAGAACTCTTGTCTGGCACCTTCCCCGGTGGAGTTGTGCATGGGGTGTGTTTGGAACATTTCGTCACCAGCCAAGTCCAAAATTCAGCGGTTCCCCATCTCAGCCCAGAAAGCAGGTAGAACAACTTTTGTGGTGTCTTTCAGATGCCTACCGGAGCAATGTAAAAACTACCAGGAGAACTCCTGTCTGGCACCTTCCCCGGTGGAGTTGTGCATGGGGTGTGTTTGGAACATTTTGTCACCAGCCGACTCCAAAATTCAGCGGTTCCCCATCTCAGCCCAGAAAGCAGGTAGAACAACTTTTGTCGTGCCTTTCAAATGCCTACCAAGGTAGTGTAAAAACTACCAGGAGAACTCCTGTCTGGCACCTTCCCCGGTGGAGTTGTGCATGGGGTGTGTTTGGAACATTTTGTCACCAGCCGACTCCAAAATTCAGCTGTTCCCCATCTCAGCCCAGAAAGCAGGTAGAACAACTTTTGTGGTGCCTTTCAGCTGCCTACCAAGGTAGTGTAAAAACTACTAAGAGAACTCCTGTCTGGCACCTTCCCCGGTGGAGTTGTGCATGGGGTGTGTTTGGAACATTTTGTCACCGGCCGACTCCAAAATTCAGCGGTTCCCCATCTCAGCCCAGAAAGCAGGTAGAACAACTTTTGTGGTGCCTTTCAGCTGCCTACAAAGGTAGTGTAAAAACTATCAAGAGAACTCTTGTCTGGCACCTTCCCCGGTGGAGTTGTGCATGGGGTGTGTTTGGAACATTTCGTCACCAGCCAAGTCCAAAATTCAGCGGTTCCCCATCTCAGCCCAGAAAGCAGGAAGAACAACTTTTGTGGTGTCCTTTTGATGCCTACCGGAGCAATGTAAAAACTACCAGGAGAACTCGTCCCTGGCACCTTCGCTAGTGGAGTTGTGCATGGGGTGTATTTATTAAAATTTTGTCACCAGCCGAGTCCTGAATTCTGCTGTTCCCCATCTCAGCCCAGAAAGCAGGTAGAACAACTTTTGTGGTGCCTTTCAGCTGCCTACCAAGGTAGTGTAAAAACTACCAAGAGAACTCCTGTCTGGCACCTTCCCCGGTGGAGTTGTGCATGGGGTGTGTTTGGAACATTTTGTCACCGGCCGAGTCCAAAATTCAGCGGTTCCCCATCTCAGCCCAGAAAGCAGGTAGAACAACTTTTGTAGTGTCTTGTTGATGCCTACCGGAGCAATGTAAAAACTACCAATAGAATTCGTTCCTAGCACCTTCGCTAGTGGAGTTGTGCATGGGGTGTATTTATTAAAATTTGGTCACCAGCCGAGTCCAAAATTCAGCTGTTCCCCATCTCAGCCCAGAAAGCAGGTAGAACAACTTTTGTGGTGCCTTTCAGCTGCCTACAAAGGTAGTGTAAAAACTATCAAGAGAACTCTTGTCTGGCACCTTCCCCGGTGGAGTTGTGCATGGGGTGTGTTTGGAACATTTCGTCACCAGCCAAGTCCAAAATTCAGCGGTTCCCCATCTCAGCCCAGAAAGCAGGTAGAACAACTTTTTTGGTGTCTTTCAGATGCCTACCGGAGCAATGTAAAAACTACCAGGAGAACTCCTGTCTGGCACCTTCCCCGGTGGAGTTGTGCAGGGGGTGTGTTTGGAACATTTTGTCACCAGCCGACTCCAAAATTCAGCGGTTCCCCATCTCAGCCCAGAAAGCAGGTAGAACAACTTTTGTCGTGCCTTTCAAATGCCTACCAAGGTAGTGTAAAAACTACCAAGAGAACTCCTGTCTGGCACCTTCCCCGGTGGAGTTGTGCATGGGGTGTGTTTGGAACATTTTGTCACCAGCCGACTCCAAAATTCAGCTGTTCCCCATCTCAGCCCAGAAAGCAGGTAGAACAACTTTTGTGGTGCCTTTCAGCTGCCTACCAAGGTAGTGTAAAAACTACTAAGAGAACTCCTGTCTGGCACCTTCCCCGGTGGAGTTGTGCATGGGGTGTGTTTGGAACATTTTGTCACCGGCCGACTCCAAAGTTCAGCGGTTCCCCATCTCAGCCCAGAGAGCAGGTAGAACAACTTTTGTGGTGTCTTTCAGATGCCTACCGGAGCATTGTAAAAACTACCAGGAGAACTCCTGTCTGGCACCTTCCCCGGTGGAGTTGTGCATGGGGTGTTTTTGGAACATTTTGTCACCGGCCGACTCCAAAATTCAGCGGTTCCCCATCTCAGCCCAGAAAGCAGGTAGAACAACTTTTGTGGTGTCTTTCAGATGCCTACCGGAGCAATGTAAAAACTACCAGGAGAACTCCTGTCTGGCACCTTCCCCGGTGGAGTTGTGCATGGGGTGTGTTTGGAACATTTTGTCACCAGCCGACTCCAAAATTCAGCGGTTCCCCATCTCAGCCCAGAAAGCAGGTAGAACAACTTTTGTGGTGTCCTTTTGATGCCTACCGGAGCAATGTAAAAACTACCAGGAGAACTCGTCCCTGGCACCTTCCCCGGTGGAGTTGTGCAGGGGGTGTATTTATTAAAATTTGGTCACCAGCCGAGTCCAAAATTCAGCTGTTCCCCATCTCAGCCCAGAAAGCAGGTAGAACAACTTTTGTGGTGTCTTTCAGATGCCTACCGGAGCAATGTAAAAACTACCAGGAGAACTCCTGTCTGGCACCTTCGCTAGTGGTGTTGTGCATGGGGTGTCTTTGGAACATTTTGTCACCAGCCGAGTCCAAAATTCAGCGGTTCCCCATCTCAGCCCAGAAAGCAGGTAGAACAACTTTTGTAGTGTCTTGTTGATGCCTACCGGAGCAATGTAAAAACTGCCAACAGAATTCGTTCCTAGCACCTTCGCTAGTGGAGTTGTGCATGGGGTGTATTTATTAAAATTTGGTCACCAGCCGAGTCCAAAATTCAGCTGCTCCCCATCTCAGCCCAGAAAGCAGGTAGAACAACTTTTGTGGTGCCTTTCAGCTGCCTACCAAGGTAGTGTAAAAACTACTAAGAGAACTCCTGTCTGGCACCTTCCCCGGTGGAGTTGTGCATGGGGTGTGTTTGGAACATTTCGTCACCAGCCAAGTCCAAAATTCAGCGGTTCCCCATCTCAGCCCAGAAAGCAGGTAGAACAACTTTTGTGGTGTCTTTCAGATGCCTACCGGAGCAATGTAAAAACTACCAGGAGAACTCCTGTCTGGCACCTTCCCCGGTGGAGTTGTGCATGGGGTGTGTTTGGAACATTTTGTCACCGGCCGACTCCAAAATTCAGCGGTTCCCCATCTCAGCCCAGAGAGCAGGTAGAACAACTTTTGTGGTGTCTTTCAGATGCCTACCAGAGCAATGTAAAAACTACCAGGAGAACTCCTGTCTGGCACCTTCCCCGGTGGAGTTGTGCATGGGGTGTGTTTGGAAAATTTTTTCACCAGCCGAGTCCAAAATTCAGCTGTTCCCCATCACAGCCCAGAAAGCAGGTAGAACAACTTTTGTGGTGCCTTTCAGCTACCTACCAAGGTAGTGTAAAAACTACTAAGAGAACTCCTGTCTGGCACCTTCCCCGGTGGAGTTGTGCAGGGGGTGTGTTTGGAACATTTTGTCACCGGCCGACTCCAAAATTCAGCTGTTCCCCATCTCAGCCCACAAAGCAGGTAAAACAACTTTTGTGGTGTCTTTCAGGTGCCTACCAAGGTAGTTTAAAAACTACCAGGAGAACTCCATTCTGGCACCTTCCCCGGTGGAGTTGTGCATGTGGTGTTTTTGGAACATTTTGTCACCGGCCGACTCCAAAATTCAGCGGTTCCCCATCTCAGCCCAGAAAGCAGGTAGAACAACTTTTGTGGTGTCTTTCAGCTGCCTACCGGAGCAATGTAAAATCTACCAGGAGAACTCCTGTCTGGCACCTTCCCCGGTGGAGTTGTGCATGGGGTGTCTTTGGAACATTTTGTCACCAGCCGAGTCCAAAATTCAGCGGTTCCCCATCTCAGCCCAGAAAGCAGGAAGAACAACTTTTGTGGTGTCCTTTTGATGCCTACCGGAGCAATGTAAAAACTACCAACAGAACACGTCCCTGGCACCTTTGCTAGTGGAGTTGTGCAGGGGGTGTATTTATTAAAATTTTGTCACCAGCCGAGTCCAAAATTCAGCTGTTCCCCATCTCAGCCCAGAAAGCAGGTAGAACAACTTTTGTGGTGCCTTTCAGCTGCCTACCAAGGTAGTGTAAAAACTACTAAGAGAACTCCTGTCTGGCACCTTCCCCGGTGGAGTTGTGCAGGGGGTGTGTTTGGAACATTTTGTCACCAGCCGAGTCCAAAATTCAGCTGTTCCCCATCACAGCCCAGAAAGCAGGTAGAACAACTTTTGTGGTGTCTTTCAGGTGCCTACCAAGGTAGTGTAAAAACTACTAAGAGAACTCCTGTCTGGCACCTTCCCCGGTGGAGTTGTGCATGGGGTGTCTTTGGAACATTTTGTCACCGGCCGACTCCAAAATTCAGCGGTTCCCCATCTCAGCCCAGAAAGCAGGTAGAACAACTTTTGTGGTGTCTTTCAGATGCCTACCGGAGCAATGTAAAAACTACCAGGAGAACTCCTGTCTGGCACCTTCCCCGGTGGAGTTGTGCATGGGGTGTGTTTGGAACATTTTGTCACCGGCCGAGTCCAAAATTCAGCGGTTCCCCATCTCAGCCCAGAAAGCAGGTAGAACAACTTTTGTAGTGTCTTGTTGATGCCTACCGGAGCAATGTAAAAACTGCCAACAGAATTCGTTCCTAGCACCTTCGCTAGTGGAGTTGTGCATGGGGTGTATTTATTAAAATTTGGTCACCAGCCGAGTCCAAAATTCAGCTGTTCCCCATCTCAGCCCAGAAAGCAGGTAGAACAACTTTTGTGGTGCCTTTCAGCTGCCTACCAAGGTAGTGTAAAAACTACTAAGAGAACTCCTGTCTGGCACCTTCCCCGGTGGAGTTGTGCATGGGGTGTGTTTGGAACATTTCGTCACCAGCCAAGTCCAAAATTCAGCGGTTCCCCATCTCAGCCCAGAAAGCAGGTAGAACAACTTTTGTGGTGTCTTTCAGATGCCTACCGGAGCAATGTAAAAACTACCAGGAGAACTCCTGTCTGGCACCTTCCCCGGTGGAGTTGTGCATGGGGTGTGTTTGGAACATTTTGTCACCGGCCGACTCCAAAATTCAGCGGTTCCCCATCTCAGCCCAGAGAGCAGGTAGAACAACTTTTGTGGTGTCTTTCAGATGCCTACCAGAGCAATGTAAAAACTACCAGGAGAACTCCTGTCTGGCACCTTCCCCGGTGGAGTTGTGCATGGGGTGTGTTTGGAAAATTTTTTCACCAGCCGAGTCCAAAATTCAGCTGTTCCCCATCTCAGCCCAGAAAGCAGGTAGAACAACTTTTGTGGTGCCTTTCAGCTACCTACCAAGGTAGTGTAAAAACTACTAAGAGAACTCCTGTCTGGCACCTTCCCCGGTGGAGTTGTGCAGGGGGTGTGTTTGGAACATTTTGTCACCGGCCGACTCCAAAATTCAGCGGTTCCCCATCTCAGCCCACAAAGCAGGTAAAACAACTTTTGTGGTGTCTTTCAGGTGCCTACCAAGGTAGTTTAAAAACTACCAGGAGAACTCCATTCTGGCACCTTCCCCGGTGGAGTTGTGCATGTGGTGTTTTTGGAACATTTTGTCACCGGCCGACTCCAAAATTCAGCGGTTCCCCATCTCAGCCCAGAAAGCAGGTAGAACAACTTTTGTGGTGTCTTTCAGCTGCCTACCGGAGCAATGTAAAATCTACCAGGAGAACTCCTGTCTGGCACCTTCCCCGGTGGAGTTGTGCATGGGGTGTCTTTGGAACATTTTGTCACCAGCCGAGTCCAAAATTCAGCGGTTCCCCATCTCAGCCCAGAAAGCAGGAAGAACAACTTTTGTGGTGTCCTTTTGATGCCTACCGGAGCAATGTAAAAACTACCAGGAGAACTCGTCCCTGGCACCTTCGCTAGTGGAGTTGTGCATGGGGTGTATTTATTAAAATTTTGTCACCAGCCGAGTCCCGAATTCTGCTGTTCCCCATCTCAGCCCAGAAAGCAGGTAGAACAACTTTTGTGGTGCCTTTCAGCTGCCTACCAAGGTAGTGTAAAAACTACTAAGAGAACTCCTGTCTGGCACCTTCCCCGGTGGAGTTGTGCATGGGGTGTGTTTGGAACATTTTGTCACCAGCCGACTCCAAAATTCAGCGGTTCCCCATCTCAGCCCAGAAAGCAGGCAGAACAACTTTTGTGGTGTCTTTCAGGTGCCTACCAAGGTAGTGTAAAAACTACTAAGAGAACTCCTGTCTGGCACCTTCCCCGGTGGAGTTGTGCATGGGGTGTCTTTGGAACATTTTGTCACCGGCCGACTCCAAAATTCAGCGGTTCCCCATCTCAGCCCAGAAAGCAGGTAGAACAACTTTTGTGGTGTCTTTCAGATGCCTACCGGAGCAATGTAAAAACTACCAGGAGAACTCCTGTCTGGCACCTTCCCCGGTGGAGTTGTGCATGGGGTGTGTTTGGAACATTTTGTCACCGGCCGAGTCCAAAATTCAGCGGTTCCCCATCTCAGCCCAGAAAGCAGGAAGAACAACTTTTGTGGTGTCCTTTTGATGCCTACCGGAGCAATGTAAAAACTACCAGGAGAACTCGTCCCTGGCACCTTCGCTAGTGGAGTTGTGCATGGGGTGTATTTATTAAAATTTTGTCACCAGCCGAGTCCCGAATTCTGCTGTTCCCCATCTCAGCCCAGAAAGCAGGTAGAACAACTTTTGTGGTGTCTTTCAGATGCCTACCAAGGTAGTGTAAAAACTACCAAGAGAACTCCTGTCTGGCACCTTCCCCGGTGGAGTTGTGCATGGGGTGTGTTTGGAACATTTTGTCACCGGCCGACTCCAAAATTCAGCGGTTCCCCATCTCAGCCCAGAAAGCAAGTAGAACAACTTTTCTGGTGTCTTTCAGATGCCTACCGGAGCAATGTAAAAACTACCAGGAGAACTCCTGTCTGGCACCTTCGCTAGTGGAGTTGTGCATGGGGTGTGTTTGGAACATTTTGTCACCGGCCGACTCCAAAATTCAGCGGTTCCCCATCTCAGCCCAGAAAGCAGGTAGAACAACTTTTGTAGTGTCTTGTTGATGCCTACCGGAGCAATGTAAAAACTACCAATAGAATTCGTTCCTAGCACCTTCGCTAGTGGAGTTGTGCATGGGGTGTATTTATTAAAATTTGGTCACCAGCCGAGTCCAAAATTCAGCTGTTCCCCATCTCAGCCCAGAAAGCAGGTAGAACAACTTTTGTGGTGCCTTTCAGCTGCCTACAAAGGTAGTATAAAAACTATCAAGAGAACTCTTGTCTGGCACCTTCCCCGGTGGAGTTGTGCATGGGGTGTGTTTGGAACATTTCGTCACCAGCCAAGTCCAAAATTCAGCGGTTCCCCATCTCAGCCCAGAAAGCAGGTAGAACAACTTTTGTGGTGTCTTTCAGATGCCTACCGGAGCAATGTAAAAACTACCAGGAGAACTCCTGTCTGGCACCTTCCCCGGTGGAGTTGTGCATGGGGTGTGTTTGGAACATTTTGTCACCAGCCGACTCCAAAATTCAGCGGTTCCCCATCTCAGCCCAGAAAGCAGGTAGAACAACTTTTGTCGTGCCTTTCAAATGCCTACCAAGGTAGTGTAAAAACTACCAGGAGAACTCCTGTCTGGCACCTTCCCCGGTGGAGTTGTGCATGGGGTGTGTTTGGAACATTTTGTCACCAGCCGACTCCAAAATTCAGCTGTTCCCCATCTCAGCCCAGAAAGCAGGTAGAACAACTTTTGTGGTGCCTTTCAGCTGCCTACCAAGGTAGTGTAAAAACTACTAAGAGAACTCCTGTCTGGCACCTTCCCCGGTGGAGTTGTGCATGGGGTGTGTTTGGAACATTTTGTCACCGGCCGACTCCAAAATTCAGCGGTTCCCCATCTCAGCCCAGAAAGCAGGTAGAACAACTTTTGTGGTGCCTTTCAGCTGCCTACAAAGGTAGTGTAAAAACTATCAAGAGAACTCTTGTCTGGCACCTTCCCCGGTGGAGTTGTGCATGGGGTGTGTTTGGAACATTTCGTCACCAGCCAAGTCCAAAATTCAGCGGTTCCCCATCTCAGCCCAGAAAGCAGGAAGAACAACTTTTGTGGTGTCCTTTTGATGCCTACCGGAGCAATGTAAAAACTACCAGGAGAACTCGTCCCTGGCACCTTCGCTAGTGGAGTTGTGCATGGGGTGTATTTATTAAAATTTTGTCACCAGCCGAGTCCTGAATTCTGCTGTTCCCCATCTCAGCCCAGAAAGCAGGTAGAACAACTTTTGTGGTGCCTTTCAGGTGCCTACCAAGGTAGTGTAAAAACTACCAAGAGAACTCCTGTCTGGCACCTTCCCCGGTGGAGTTGTGCATGGGGTGTGTTTGGAACATTTTGTCACCGGCCGAGTCCAAAATTCAGCGGTTCCCCATCTCAGCCCAGAAAGCAGGTAGAACAACTTTTGTAGTGTCTTGTTGATGCCTACCGGAGCAATGTAAAAACTACCAATAGAATTCGTTCCTAGCACCTTCGCTAGTGGAGTTGTGCATGGGGTGTATTTATTAAAATTTGGTCACCAGCCGAGTCCAAAATTCAGCTGTTCCCCATCTCAGCCCAGAAAGCAGGTAGAACAACTTTTGTGGTGCCTTTCAGCTGCCTACAAAGGTAGTGTAAAAACTATCAAGAGAACTCTTGTCTGGCACCTTCCCCGGTGGAGTTGTGCATGGGGTGTGTTTGGAACATTTCGTCACCAGCCAAGTCCAAAATTCAGCGGTTCCCCATCTCAGCCCAGAAAGCAGGTAGAACAACTTTTTTGGTGTCTTTCAGATGCCTACCGGAGCAATGTAAAAACTACCAGGAGAACTCCTGTCTGGCACCTTCCCCGGTGGAGTTGTGCAGGGGGTGTGTTTGGAACATTTTGTCACCAGCCGACTCCAAAATTCAGCGGTTCCCCATCTCAGCCCAGAAAGCAGGTAGAACAACTTTTGTCGTGCCTTTCAAATGCCTACCAAGGTAGTGTAAAAACTACCAAGAGAACTCCTGTCTGGCACCTTCCCCGGTGGAGTTGTGCATGGGGTGTGTTTGGAACATTTTGTCACCAGCCGACTCCAAAATTCAGCTGTTCCCCATCTCAGCCCAGAAAGCAGGTAGAACAACTTTTGTGGTGCCTTTCAGCTGCCTACCAAGGTAGTGTAAAAACTACTAAGAGAACTCCTGTCTGGCACCTTCCCCGGTGGAGTTGTGCATGGGGTGTGTTTGGAACATTTTGTCACCGGCCGACTCCAAAGTTCAGCGGTTCCCCATCTCAGCCCAGAGAGCAGGTAGAACAACTTTTGTGGTGTCTTTCAGATGCCTACCGGAGCATTGTAAAAACTACCAGGAGAACTCCTGTCTGGCACCTTCCCCGGTGGAGTTGTGCATGGGGTGTTTTTGGAACATTTTGTCACCGGCCGACTCCAAAATTCAGCGGTTCCCCATCTCAGCCCAGAAAGCAGGTAGAACAACTTTTGTGGTGTCTTTCAGATGCCTACCGGAGCAATGTAAAAACTACCAGGAGAACTCCTGTCTGGCACCTTCCCCGGTGGAGTTGTGCATGGGGTGTGTTTGGAACATTTTGTCACCAGCCGAGTCCAAAATTCAGCGGTTCCCCATCTCAGCCCAGAAAGCAGGTAGAACAACTTTTGTGGTGTCCTTTTGATGCCTACCAGAGCAATGTAAAAACTACCAGGAGAACTCGTCCCTGGCACCTTCCCCGGTGGAGTTGTGCAGGGGGTGTATTTATTAAAATTTGGTCACCAGCCGAGTCCAAAATTCAGCTGTTCCCCATCTCAGCCCAGAAAGCAGGTAGAACAACTTTTGTGGTGTCCTTTTGATGCCTACCGGAGCAATGTAAAAACTACCAGGAGAACTCGTCCCTGGCACCTTCGCTAGTGGAGTTGTGCAGGGGGTGTATTTATTAAAATTTGGTCACCAGCCGAGTCCAAAATTCAGCGGTTCCCCATCTCAGCCCAGAAAGCAGGTAGAACAACTTTTGTGGTGTCCTTTTGATGCCTACCGGAGCAATGTAAAAACTACCAGGAGAACTCGTCCCTGGCACCTTCGCTAGTGGAGTTGTGCATGGGGTGTATTTATTAAAATTTTGTCACCAGCCGAGTCCTGAATTCTGCTGTTCCCCATCTCAGCCCAGAAAGCAGGTAGAACAACTTTTGTGGTGCCTTTCAGCTGCCTACCAAGGTAGTGTAAAAACTACCAAGAGAACTCCTGTCTGGCACCTTCCCCGGTGGAGTTGTGCATGGGGTGTGTTTGGAACATTTTGTCACCGGCCGAGTCCAAAATTCAGCGGTTCCCCATCTCAGCCCAGAAAGCAGGTAGAACAACTTTTGTAGTGTCTTGTTGATGCCTACCGGAGCAATGTAAAAACTACCAATAGAATTCGTTCCTAGCACCTTCGCTAGTGGAGTTGTGCATGGGGTGTATTTATTAAAATTTTGTCACCAGCCGAGTCCAAAATTCAGCTGTTCCCCATCTCAGCCCAGAAAGCAGGTAGAACAACTTTTGTGGTGCCTTTCAGCTGCCTACAAAGGTAGTGTAAAAACTATCAAGAGAACTCTTGTCTGGCACCTTCCCCGGTGGAGTTGTGCATGGGGTGTGTTTGGAACATTTCGTCACCAGCCAAGTCCAAAATTCAGCGGTTCCCCATCTCAGCCCAGAAAGCAGGTAGAACAACTTTTTTGGTGTCTTTCAGATGCCTACCGGAGCAATGTAAAAACTACCAGGAGAACTCCTGTCTGGCACCTTCCCCGGTGGAGTTGTGCAGGGGGTGTGTTTGGAACATTTTGTCACCAGCCGACTCCAAAATTCAGCGGTTCCCCATCTCAGCCCAGAAAGCAGGTAGAACAACTTTTGTCGTGCCTTTCAAATGCCTACCAAGGTAGTGTAAAAACTACCAAGAGAACTCCTGTCTGGCACCTTCCCCGGTGGAGTTGTGCATGGGGTGTGTTTGGAACATTTTGTCACCAGCCGACTCCAAAATTCAGCTGTTCCCCATCTCAGCCCAGAAAGCAGGTAGAACAACTTTTGTGGTGCCTTTCAGCTGCCTACCAAGGTAGTGTAAAAACTACTAAGAGAACTCCTGTCTGGCACCTTCCCCGGTGGAGTTGTGCATGGGGTGTGTTTGGAACATTTTGTCACCGGCCGACTCCAAAGTTCAGCGGTTCCCCATCTCAGCCCAGAGAGCAGGTAGAACAACTTTTGTGGTGTCTTTCAGATGCCTACCAAGGTAGTGTAAAAACTACCAGGAGAACTCCTGTCTGGCACCTTCCCCGGTGGAGTTGTGCATGGGGTGTTTTTGGAACATTTTGTCACCGGCCGACTCCAAAATTCAGCGGTTCCCCATCTCAGCCCAGAAAGCAGGTAGAACAACTTTTGTGGTGTCTTTCAGATGCCTACCGGAGCAATGTAAAATCTACCAGGAGAACTCCTGTCTGGCACCTTCCCCGGTGGAGTTGTGCATGGGGTGTGTTTGGAACATTTTGTCACCAGCCGAGTCCAAAATTCAGCGGTTCCCCATCTCAGCCCAGAAAGCAGGTAGAACAACTTTTGTGGTGTCCTTTTGATGCCTACCGGAGCAATGTAAAAACTACCAGGAGAACTCGTCCCTGGCACCTTCGCTAGTGGAGTTGTGCAGGGGGTGTATTTATTAAAATTTGGTCACCAGCCGAGTCCAAAATTCAGCTGTTCCCCATCTCAGCCCAGAAAGCAGGTAGAACAACTTTTGTGGTGCCTTTCAGCTGCCTACCAAGGTAGTGTAAAAACTACTAAGAGAACTCCTGTCTGGCACCTTCCCCGGTGGAGTTGTGCAGGGGGTGTGTTTGGAACATTTTGTCACCGGCCGACTCCAAAATTCAGCGGTTCCCCATCTCAGCCCAGAAAGCAGGTAGAACAACTTTTGTGGTGCCTTTCAGATGCCTACCAAGGTAGTGTAAAAACTATTAAGAGAACTCCTGTCTGGCACCTTCCCCGGTGGAGTTGTGCATGGGGTGTGTTTGGAACATTTTGTCACCGGCCGAGTCCAAAATTCAGCTGTTCCCCATCTCAGCCCAGAAAGCAGGTAGAACAACTTTTGTGGTGTCTTTCAGATGCCTACCAAGGTAGTGTAAAAACTATTAAGAGAACTCCTGTCTGGCACCTTCCCCGGTGGAGTTGTGCATGGGGTGTGTTTGGAACATTTTGTCACCGGCCGACTCCAAAATTCAGCGGTTCCCCATCTCAGCCCAGAAAGCAGGTAGAACAACTTTTGTGGTGTCTTTCAGATGCCTACCAAGGTAGTGTAAAAACTACCAGGAGAACTCCTGTCTGGCACCTTCCCCGGTGGAGTTGTGCATGGGGTGTGTTTGGAACATTTTGTCACCAGCCGAGTCCAAAATTCAGCTGTTCCCCATCTCAGCCCAGAAAGCAGGTAGAACAACTTTTGTGGTGCCTTTCAGCTGCCTACCAAGGTAGTGTAAAAACTACTAAGAGAACTCCTGTCTGGCACCTTCCCCGGTGGAGTTGTGCATGGGGTGTGTTTGGAACATTTCGTCACCAGCCAAGTCCAAAATTCAGCGGTTCCCCATCTCAGCCCAGAAAGCAGGTAGAACAACTTTTGTGGTGTCTTTCAGATGCCTACCGGAGCAATGTAAAAACTACCAGGAGAACTCCTGTCTGGCACCTTCCCCGGTGGAGTTGTGCATGGGGTGTGTTTGGAACATTTTGTCACCGGCCGACTCCAAAATTCAGCGGTTCCCCATCTCAGCCCAGAGAGCAGGTAGAACAACTTTTGTGGTGTCTTTCAGATGCCTACCAGAGCAATGTAAAAACTACCAGGAGAACTCCTGTCTGGCACCTTCCCCGGTGGAGTTGTGCATGGGGTGTGTTTGGAAAATTTTTTCACCAGCCGAGTCCAAAATTCAGCTGTTCCCCATCACAGCCCAGAAAGCAGGTAGAACAACTTTTGTGGTGCCTTTCAGCTACCTACCAAGGTAGTGTAAAAACTACTAAGAGAACTCCTGTCTGGCACCTTCCCCGGTGGAGTTGTGCAGGGGGTGTGTTTGGAACATTTTGTCACCGGCCGACTCCAAAATTCAGCTGTTCCCCATCTCAGCCCACAAAGCAGGTAAAACAACTTTTGTGGTGTCTTTCAGGTGCCTACCAAGGTAGTTTAAAAACTACCAGGAGAACTCCATTCTGGCACCTTCCCCGGTGGAGTTGTGCATGTGGTGTTTTTGGAACATTTTGTCACCGGCCGACTCCAAAATTCAGCGGTTCCCCATCTCAGCCCAGAAAGCAGGTAGAACAACTTTTGTGGTGTCTTTCAGCTGCCTACCGGAGCAATGTAAAATCTACCAGGAGAACTCCTGTCTGGCACCTTCCCCGGTGGAGTTGTGCATGGGGTGTCTTTGGAACATTTTGTCACCAGCCGAGTCCAAAATTCAGCGGTTCCCCATCTCAGCCCAGAAAGCAGGAAGAACAACTTTTGTGGTGTCCTTTTGATGCCTACCGGAGCAATGTAAAAACTACCAACAGAACACGTCCCTGGCACCTTTGCTAGTGGAGTTGTGCAGGGGGTGTATTTATTAAAATTTGGTCACCAGCCGAGTCCAAAATTCAGCTGTTCCCCATCTCAGCCCAGAAAGCAGGTAGAACAACTTTTGTGGTGCCTTTCAGCTGCCTACCAAGGTAGTGTAAAAACTACTAAGAGAACTCCTGTCTGGCACCTTCCCCGGTGGAGTTGTGCAGGGGGTGTGTTTGGAACATTTTGTCACCAGCCGAGTCCAAAATTCAGCGGTTCCCCATCACAGCCCAGAAAGCAGGTAGAACAACTTTTGTGGTGTCTTTCAGGTGCCTACCAAGGTAGTGTAAAAACTACTAAGAGAACTCCTGTCTGGCACCTTCCCCGGTGGAGTTGTGCATGGGGTGTCTTTGGAACATTTTGTCACCGGCCGACTCCAAAATTCAGCGGTTCCCCATCTCAGCCCAGAAAGCAGGTAGAACAACTTTTGTGGTGTCTTTCAGATGCCTACCAGAGCAATGTAAAAACTACCAGGAGAACTCCTGTCTGGCACCTTCCCCGGTGGAGTTGTGCATGGGGTGTGTTTGGAACATTTTGTCACCGGCCGAGTCCAAAATTCAGCGGTTCCCCATCTCAGCCCAGAAAGCAGGAAGAACAACTTTTGTGGTGTCCTTTTGATGCCTACCGGAGCAATGTAAAAACTACCAGGAGAACTCGTCCCTGGCACCTTCGCTAGTGGAGTTGTGCATGGGGTGTATTTATTAAAATTTTGTCACCAGCCGAGTCCCGAATTCTGCTGTTCCCCATCTCAGCCCAGAAAGCAGGTAGAACAACTTTTGTGGTGTCTTTCAGATGCCTACCAAGGTAGTGTAAAAACTACCAAGAGAACTCCTGTCTGGCACCTTCCCCGGTGGAGTTGTGCATGGGGTGTGTTTGGAACATTTTGTCACCGGCCGACTCCAAAATTCAGCGGTTCCCCATCTCAGCCCTGAAAGCAGGTAGAACAACTTTTCTGGTGTCTTTCAGATGCCTACCGGAGCAATGTAAAAACTACCAGGAGAACTCCTGTCTGGCACCTTCGCTAGTGGAGTTGTGCATGGGGTGTGTTTGGAACATTTTGTCACCGGCCGACTCCAAAATTCAGCGGTTCCCCATCTCAGCCCAGAAAGCAGGTAGAACAACTTTTGTGGTGCCTTTCAAATGCCTACCAAGGTAGTGTAAAAACTACCAGGAGAACTCCTGTCTGGCACCTTCCCCGGTGGAGTTGTGCATGGGGTGTGTTTGGAACATTTTGTCACCAGCCGACTCCAAAATTCAGCTGTTCCCCATCTCAGCCCAGAAAGCAGGTAGAACAACTTTTGTGGTGCCTTTCAGCTGCCTACCAAGGTAGTGTAAAAACTACTAAGAGAACTCCTGTCTGGCACCTTCCCCGGTGGAGTTGTGCATGGGGTGTGTTTGGAACATTTTGTCACCGGCCGAGTCCAAAATTCAGCGGTTCCCCATCTCAGCCCAGAAAGCAGGTAGAACAACTTTTGTGGTGCCTTTCAGATGCCTACAAAGGTAGTGTAAAAACTATCAAGAGAACTCTTGTCTGGCACCTTCCCCGGTGGAGTTGTGCATGGGGTGTGTTTGGAACATTTTGTCACCAGCCAAGTCCAAAATTCAGCGGTTCCCCATCTCAGCCCAGAAAGCAGGAAGAACAACTTTTGTGGTGTCCTTTTGATGCCTACCGGAGCAATGTAAAAACTACCAGGAGAACTCGTCCCTGGCACCTTCGCTAGTGGAGTTGTGCATGGGGTGTATTTATTAAAATTTTGTCACCAGCCGAGTCCTGAATTCTGCTGTTCCCCATCTCAGCCCAGAAAGCAGGTAGAACAACTTTTGTGGTGCCTTTCAGCTGCCTACCAAGGTAGTGTAAAAACTACCAAGAGAACTCCTGTCTGGCACCTTCCCCGGTGGAGTTGTGCATGGGGTGTGTTTGGAACATTTTGTCACGGGCCGACTCCAAAATTCAGCGGTTCCCCATCTCAGCCCAGAAAGCAGGTAGAACAACTTTTGTGGTGCCTTTCAGCTGCCTACAAAGGTAGTGTAAAAACTATCAAGAGAACTCTTGTCTGGCACCTTCCCCGGTGGAGTTGTGCATGGGGTGTGTTTGGAACATTTCGTCACCAGCCAAGTCCAAAATTCAGCGGTTCCCCATCTCAGCCCAGAAAGCAGGTAGAACAACTTTTTTGGTGTCTTTCAGATGCCTACCGGAGCAATGTAAAAACTACCAGGAGAACTCCTGTCTGGCACCTTCCCCGGTGGAGTTGTGCATGGGGTGTGTTTGGAACATTTTGTCACCAGCCGACTCCAAAATTCAGCTGTTCCCCATCTCAGCCCAGAAAGCAGGTAGAACAACTTTTGTGGTGCCTTTCAGCTGCCTACCAAGGTAGTGTAAAAACTATTAAGAGAACTCCTGTCTGGCACCTTCCCCGGTGGAGTTGTGCATGGGGTGTGTTTGGAACATTTTGTCACCGGCCGACTCCAAAGTTCAGCGGTTCCCCATCTCAGCCCAGAGAGCAGGTAGAACAACTTTTGTGGTGTCTTTCAGATGCCTACCGGAGCATTGTAAAAACTACCAGGAGAACTCCTGTCTGGCACCTTCCCCGGTGGAGTTGTGCATGGGGTGTTTTTGGAACATTTTGTCACCGGCCGACTCCAAAATTCAGCGGTTCCCCATCTCAGCCCAGAAAGCAGGTAGAACAACTTTTCTGGTGTCTTTCAGATGCCTACCGGAGCAATGTAAAAACTACCAGGAGAACTCCTGTCTGGCACCTTCCCCGGTGGAGTTGTGCATGGGGTGTGTTTGGAACATTTTGTCACCAGCCGACTCCAAAATTCAGCGGTTCCCCATCTCAGCCCAGAAAGCAGGTAGAACAACTTTTGTGGTGTCCTTTTGATGCCTACCGGAGCAATGTAAAAACTACCAGGAGAACTCGTCCCTGGCACCTTCGCTAGTGGAGTTGTGCAGGGGGTGTATTTATTAAAATTTGGTCACCAGCCGAGTCCAAAATTCAGCTGTTCCCCATCTCAGCCCAGAAAGCAGGAAGAACAACTTTTGTGGTGTCCTTTTGATGCCTACCGGAGCAATGTAAAAACTACCAACAGAACTCGTCCCTGGCACCTTCGCTAGTGGAGTTGTGCAGGGGGTGTATTTATTAAAATTTGGTCACCAGCCGAGTCCAAAATTCAGCGGTTCCCCATCTCAGCCCAGAAAGCAGGAAGAACAACTTTTGTGGTGTCCTTTTGATGCCTACCGGAGCAATGTAAAAACTACCAGGAGAACTCGTCCCTGGCACCTTCGCTAGTGGAGTTGTGCATGGGGTGTATTTATTAAAATTTTGTCACCAGCCGAGTCCTGAATTCTGCTGTTCCCCATCTCAGCCCAGAAAGCAGGTAGAACAACTTTTGTGGTGCCTTTCAGCTGCCTACCAAGGTAGTGTAAAAACTACCAAGAGAACTCCTGTCTGGCACCTTCCCCGGTGGAGTTGTGCATGGGGTGTGTTTGGAACATTTTGTCACCGGCCGAGTCCAAAATTCAGCGGTTCCCCATCTCAGCCCAGAAAGCAGGTAGAACAACTTTTGTAGTGTCTTGTTGATGCCTACCGGAGCAATGTAAAAACTACCAATAGAATTCGTTCCTAGCACCTTCGCTAGTGGAGTTGTGCATGGGGTGTATTTATTAAAATTTTGTCACCAGCCGAGTCCAAAATTCAGCTGTTCCCCATCTCAGCCCAGAAAGCAGGTAGAACAACTTTTGTGGTGCCTTTCAGCTGCCTACAAAGGTAGTGTAAAAACTATCAAGAGAACTCTTGTCTGGCACCTTCCCCGGTGGAGTTGTGCATGGGGTGTGTTTGGAACATTTCGTCACCAGCCAAGTCCAAAATTCAGCGGTTCCCCATCTCAGCCCAGAAAGCAGGTAGAACAACTTTTGTGGTGTCTTTCAGATGCCTACCGGAGCAATGTAAAAACTACCAGGAGAACTCCTGTCTGGCACCTTCCCCGGTGGAGTTGTGCAGGGGGTGTGTTTGGAACATTTTGTCACCAGCCGACTCCAAAATTCAGCGGTTCCCCATCTCAGCCCAGAAAGCAGGTAGAACAACTTTTGTCGTGCCTTTCAAATGCCTACCAAGGTAGTGTAAAAACTACCAAGAGAACTCCTGTCTGGCACCTTCCCCGGTGGAGTTGTGCATGGGGTGTGTTTGGAACATTTTGTCACCAGCCGACTCCAAAATTCAGCTGTTCCCCATCTCAGCCCAGAAAGCAGGTAGAACAACTTTTGTGGTGCCTTTCAGCTGCCTACAAAGGTAGTGTAAAAACTACTAAGAGAACTCCTGTCTGGCACCTTCCCCGGTGGAGTTGTGCATGGGGTGTGTTTGGAACATTTTGTCACCGGCCGACTCCAAAGTTCAGCGGTTCCCCATCTCAGCCCAGAGAGCAGGTAGAACAACTTTTGTGGTGTCTTTCAGATGCCTACCGGAGCATTGTAAAAACTACCAGGAGAACTCCTGTCTGGCACCTTCCCCGGTGGAGTTGTGCATGGGGTGTTTTTGGAACATTTTGTCACCGGCCGACTCCAAAATTCAGCGGTTCCCCATCTCAGCCCAGAAAGCAGGTAGAACAACTTTTCTGGTGTCTTTCAGATGCCTACCGGAGCAATGTAAAATCTACCAGGAGAACTCCTGTCTGGCACCTTCCCCGGTGGAGTTGTGCATGGGGTGTGTTTGGAACATTTTGTCACCAGCCGACTCCAAAATTCAGCGGTTCCCCATCTCAGCCCAGAAAGCAGGTAGAACAACTTTTGTGGTGTCCTTTTGATGCCTACCGGAGCAATGTAAAAACTACCAGGAGAACTCGTCCCTGGCACCTTCGCTAGTGGAGTTGTGCAGGGGGTGTATTTATTAAAATTTGGTCACCAGCCGAGTCCAAAATTCAGCTGTTCCCCATCTCAGCCCAGAAAGCAGGTAGAACAACTTTTGTGGTGCCTTTCAGCTGCCTACCAAGGTAGTGTAAAAACTACTAAGAGAACTCCTGTCTGGCACCTTCCCCGGTGGAGTTGTGCAGGGGGTGTGTTTGGAACATTTTGTCACCGGCCGACTCCAAAATTCAGCGGTTCCCCATCTCAGCCCAGAAAGCAGGTAGAACAACTTTTGTGGTGTCTTTCAGATGCCTACCAAGGTAGTGTAAAAACTATTAAGAGAACTCCTGTCTGGCACCTTCCCCGGTGGAGTTGTGCATGGGGTGTGTTTGGAACATTTTGTCACCGGCCGACTCCAAAATTCAGCTGTTCCCCATCTCAGCCCAGAAAGCAGGTAGAACAACTTTTGTGGTGTCTTTCAGATGCCTACCAAGGTAGTGTAAAAACTATTAAGAGAACTCCTGTCTGGCACCTTCCCCGGTGGAGTTGTGCATGTGGTGTGTTTGGAACATTTTGTCACCAGCCGACTCCAAAATTCAGCGGTTCCCCATCTCAGCCCAGAAAGCAGGAAGAACAACTTTTGTGGTGTCCTTTTGATGCCTACAGGAGCAATGTAAAAACTACCAGGAGAACTCCTGTCTGGCACCTTCCCCGGTGGAGTTGTGCATGGGGTGTGTTTGGAACATTTTGTCAACAGCCGACTCCAAAATTCAGCGGTTCCCCATCTCAGCCCAGAAAGCAGGTAGAACAACTTTTGTGGTGTCTTTCAGATGCCTACCAAGGTAGTGTAAAAACTACCAGGAGAACTCCTGTCTGGCACCTTCCCCGGTGGAGTTGTGCATGGGGTGTGTTTGGAACATTTTGTCACCGGCCGAGTCCAAAATTCAGCTGTTCCCCATCTCAGCCCAGAAAGCAGGTAAAACAACTTTTGTGGTGCCTTTCAGCTGCCTACCAAGGTAGTTTAAAAACTACCAGGAGAACTCCATTCTGGCACCTTCCCCGGTGGAGTTGTGCATGGGGTGTTTTTGGAACATTTTGTCACCGGCCGAGTCCAAAATTCAGCGGTTCCCCATCTCAGCCCAGAAAGCAGGTAGAACAACTTTTGTAGTGTCTTGTTGATGCCTACCGGAGCAATGTAAAAACTACCAACAGAATTCGTTCCTAGCACCTTCGCTAGTGGAGTTGTGCATGGGGTGTATTTATTAAAATTTTGTCACCAGCCGAGTCCAAAATTCAGCGGTTCCCCATCTCAGCCCAGAAAGCAGGTAGAACAACTTTTGTGGTGTCTTTCAGATGCCTACCAAGGTAGTGTAAAAACTATCAAGAGAACTCTTGTCTGGCACCTTCCCTGGTGGAGTTGTGCATGGGGTGTGTTTGGAACATTTCGTCACCGGCCGACTCCAAAATTCAGCGGTTCCCCATCTCAGCCCAGAAAGCAGGTAGAACAACTTTTGTGGTGTCTTTCAGATGCCTACCGGAGCAATGTAAAAACTACCAGGAGAACTCCTGTCTGGCACCTTCCCCGGTGGATTTGTGCATGGGGTGTGTTTGGAACATTTTGTCACCAGCCGAGTCCAAAATTCAGCGGTTCCCCATCTCAGCCCAGAAAGCAGGTAGAACAACTTTTGTCGTGCCTTTCAGCTGCCTACCAAGGTAGTGTAAAAACTATTAAGAGAACTCCTGTCTGGCACCTTCCCCGGTGGAATTGTGCATGGGGTGTGTTTGGAACATTTTGTCACCGGCCGACTCCAAAATTCAGCGGCTCCCCATCTCAGCCCAGAGAGCAGGTAGAACAACTTTTGTGGTGTCTTTCAGATGCCTACCGGAGCAATGTAAAAACTACCACCAGAATTCGTCCCTGGCACCTTCGCTAGTGGAGTTGTGCATGGGGTGTCTTTGGAACATTTTGTCACCGGCCGACTCCAAAATTCAGCGGTTCCCCATCTCAGCCCAGAAAGCAGGTAGAACAACTTTTGTAGTGTCTTTTTGATGCCTACCGGAGCAATGTAAAAACTACCAACAGAATTCGTTCCTGGCACCTTCCCCTGTGGAGTTGTGCATGGGGTGTATTTATTAAAATTTTGTCACCAGCCGAGTCCAAAATTCAGCGGTTCCCCATCTCAGCCCAGAGAGCAGGTAGAACAACTTTTGTGGTGCCTTTCAGCTGCCTACCAAGGTAGTGTAAAAACTACTAAGAGAACTCCTGTCTGGCACCTTCCCCGGTGGAGTTGTGCAGGGGGTGTGTTTGGAACATTTTGTCACCAGCCGACTCCAAAATTCAGCGGTTCCCCATCTCAGCCCAGAAAGCAGGTAGAACAACTTTTGTGGTGCCTTTCAGATGCCTACCAAGGTAGTGTAAAAACTATTAAGAGAACTCCTGTCTGGCACCTTCCCCGGTGGAGTTGTGCATGGGGTGTCTTTGGAACATTTTGTCACCGGCCGACTCCAAAATTCAGCGGTTCCCCATCTCAGCCCAGAAAGCAGGTAGAACAACTTTTGTGGTTTCTTTCAGATGCCTACCGGAGCAATGTAAAAACTACCAGGAGAACTCCTGCCTGGCACCTTCCCCGGTGGAGTTGTGCATGGGGCGTGTTTGGAACATTTTGTCACCGGCCGACTCCAAAATTCAGCGGTTCCCCATCTCAGCCCAGAAAGCAGGTAGAACAACTTTTGTGGTGCCTTTCAAATGGCTACCAAGGTAGCGTAAAAACTATTAAGAGAACTCCTGTCTGGCACCTTCCCCGGTGGAGTTGTGCATGGGGTGTGTTTGGAACATTTTGTCACCAGCCGACTCCAAAATTCAGCTGTTCCCCATCTCAGCCCAGAAAGCAGGAAGAACAACTTTTGTGGTGCCTTTCAGCTGCCTACCAAGGTAGTGTAAAAACTACTAAGAGAACTCCTGCCTGGCACCTTCCCCGGTGGAGTTGTGCATGGGGTGTGTTTGGAACATTTTGTCACCGGCCGACTCCAAAGTTCAGCGGTTCCCCATCTCAGCCCAGAGAGCAGGTAGAACAACTTTTGTGGTGTCTTTCAGATGCCTACCGGAGCATTGTAAAAACTACCAGGAGAACTCCTGTCTGGCACCTTCCCCGGTGGAGTTGTGCATGGGGTGTCTTTGGAACATTTTGTCACCGGCCGAGTCCAAAATTCAGCGGTTCCCCATCTCAGCCCAGAGAGCAGGTAGAACAACTTTTGTGGTGCCTTTCAGGTGCCTACCGGAGCAATGTAAAATCTACCAGGAGAACTCCTGTCTGGCACCTTCCCCGGTGGAGTTGTGCATGGGGTGTGTTTGGAACATTTTGTCACCAGCCGACTCCAAAATTCAGCGGTTCCCCATCTCAGCCCAGAAAGCAGGTAGAACAACTTTTGTGGTGTCCTTTTGATGCCTACCGGAGCAATGTAAAAACTACCAGGAGAACTCGTCCCTGGCACCTTCGCTAGTGGAGTTGTGCAGGGGGTGTATTTATTAAAATTTGGTCACCAGCCGAGTCCAAAATTCAGCTGTTCCCCATCTCAGCCCAGAAAGCAGGTAGAACAACTTTTGTGGTGCCTTTCAGCTGCCTACCAAGGTAGTGTAAAAACTACTAAGAGAACTCCTGTCTGGCACCTTCCCCGGTGGAGTTGTGCAGGGGGTGTGTTTGGAACATTTTGTCACCGGCCGACTCCAAAATTCAGCGGTTCCCCATCTCAGCCCAGAAAGCAGGTAGAACAACTTTTGTGGTGTCTTTCAGATGCCTACCAAGGTAGTGTAAAAACTATTAAGAGAACTCCTGTCTGGCACCTTCCCCGGTGGAGTTGTGCATGGGGTGTGTTTGGAACATTTTGTCACCGGCCGACTCTAAAATTCAGCTGTTCCCCATCTCAGCCCAGAAAGCAGGTAGAACAACTTTTGTGGTGTCTTTCAGATGCCTACCAAGGTAGTGTAAAAACTATTAAGAGAACTCCTGTCTGGCACCTTCCCCGGTGGAGTTGTGCATGGGGTGTGTTTGGAACATTTTGTCACCGGCCGACTCCAAAATTCAGCGGTTCCCCATCTCAGCCCAGAAAGCAGGTAGAACAACTTTTGTGGTGTCTTTCAGATGCCTACCAAGGTAGTGTAAAAACTACCAGGAGAACTCCTGTCTGGCACCTTCCCCGGTGGAGTTGTGCATGGGGTGTGTTTGGAACATTTTGTCACCGGCCGACTCCAAAATTCAGCTGTTCCCCATCTCAGCCCAGAAAGCAGGTAAAACAACTTTTGTGGTGTCTTTCAGGTGCCTACCAAGGTAGTTTAAAAACTACTAAGAGAACTCCTGTCTGGCACCTTCCCCGGTGGAGTTGTGCATGGGGTGTTTTTGGAACATTTTGTCACCGGCCGACTCCAAAATTCAGCGGTTCCCCATCTCAGCCCAGAAAGCAGGTAGAACAACTTTTGTAGTGTCTTGTTGATGCCTACCGGAGCAATGTAAAAACTACCAACAGAATTCGTTCCTAGCACCTTCGCTAGTGGAGTTGTGCATGGGGTGTATTTATTAAAATTTGGTCACCAGCCAAGTCCAAAATTCAGCGGTTCCCCATCTCAGCCCAGAAAGCAGGTAGAACAACTTTTGTGGTGTCTTTCAGATGCCTACCGGAGCAATGTAAAAACTACCAGGAGAACTCCTTTCTGGCACCTTCCCCGGTGGAGTTGTGCATGGGGTGTGTTTGGAACATTTCGTCACCGGCCGAGTCCAAAATTCAGCGGTTCCCCATCTCAGCCCAGAAAGCAGGTAGAACAACTTTTGTGGTGTCTTTCAGATGCCTACCGGAGCAATGTAAAAACTACCAGGAGAACTCCTGTCTGGCACCTTCCCCGGTGGATTTGTGCATGGGGTGTGTTTGGAACATTTTGTCACCAGCCGAGTCCAAAATTCAGCGGTTCCCCATCTCAGCCCAGAAAGCAGGTAGAACAACTTTTGTCGTGCCTTTCAGCTGCCTACCAAGGTAGTGTAAAAACTATTAAGAGAACTCCTGTCTGGCACCTTCCCCGGTGGAATTGTGCATGGGGTGTGTTTGGAACATTTTGTCACCGGCCGACTCCAAAATTCAGCGGCTCCCCATCTCAGCCCAGAGAGCAGGTAGAACAACTTTTGTGGTGTCTTTCAGATGCCTACCGGAGCAATGTAAAAACTACCACCAGAATTCGTCCCTGGCACCTTCGCTAGTGGAGTTGTGCATGGGGTGTCTTTGGAACATTTTGTCACCGGCCGACTCCAAAATTCAGCGGTTCCCCATCTCAGCCCAGAAAGCAGGTAGAACAACTTTTGTAGTGTCTTTTTGATGCCTACCGGAGCAATGTAAAAACTACCAACAGAATTCGTTCCTGGCACCTTCCCCTGTGGAGTTGTGCATGGGGTGTATTTATTAAAATTTTGTCACCAGCCGAGTCCAAAATTCAGCGGTTCCCCATCTCAGCCCAGAGAGCAGGTAGAACAACTTTTGTGGTGCCTTTCAGCTGCCTACCAAGGTAGTGTAAAAACTACTAAGAGAACTCCTGTCTGGCACCTTCCCCGGTGGAGTTGTGCAGGGGGTGTGTTTGGAACATTTTGTCACCAGCCGACTCCAAAATTCAGCGGTTCCCCATCTCAGCCCAGAAAGCAGGTAGAACAACTTTTGTGGTGTCTTTCAGATGCCTACCAAGGTAGTGTAAAAACTATTAAGAGAACTCCTGTCTGGCACCTTCCCCGGTGGAGTTGTGCATGGGGTGTCTTTGGAACATTTTGTCACCGGCCGACTCCAAAATTCAGCGGTTCCCCATCTCAGCCCAGAAAGCAGGTAGAACAACTTTTGTGGTGCCTTTCAGGTGCCTACCAAGGTAGTGTAAAAACTATCAAGAGAACTCCTGTCTGGCACCTTCCCCGGTGGAGTTGTGCATGGGGTGTGTTTGGAACATTTTGTCACCGGCCGACTCCAAAATTCAGCGGTTCCCCATCTCAGCCCAGAAAGCAGGTAGAACAACTTTTGTGGTTTCTTTCAGATGCCTACCGGAGCAATGTAAAAACTACCAGGAGAACTCCTGTCTGGCACCTTCCCCGGTGGAGTTGTGCATGGGGCGTGTTTGGAACATTTTGTCACCGGCCGACTCCAAAATTCAGCGGTTCCCCATCTCAGCCCAGAAAGCAGGTAGAACAACTTTTGTGGTGCCTTTCAAATGGCTACCAAGGTAGCGTAAAAACTATTAAGAGAACTCCTGTCTGGCACCTTCCCCGGTGCAGTTACATGGGGTGTGTTTGGAACATTTTGTCACCGGCCGACTCCAAAATTCAGTGGTTCCCCATCTCAGCCCAGAAAGCAGGTAGAACAACTTTTGTGGTGTCTTTCAGATGCCTACCGGAGCAATGTAAAAACTACCACCAGAATTCGTCCCTGGCACCTTCGCTAGTGGAGTTGTGCATGGGGTGTGTTTGGAACATTTTGTCACCGGCCGAGTCCAAAATTCAGCGGTTCCCCATCTCAGCCCAGAAAGCAGGTAGAACAACTTTTGTAGTGTCTTTTTGATGCCTACCGGAGCAATGTAAAAACTACCAACAGAATTCGTTCCTGGCACCTTGCCCCGTGGAGTTGTGCATGGGGTGTATTTATTAAAATTTTGTCACCAGCCGAGTCCAAAATTCAGCGGTTCCCCATCTCAGCCCAGAGAGCAGGTAGAACAACTTTTGTGGTGCCTTTCAGCTGCCTACCAAGGTAGTGTAAAAACTACTAAGAGAACTCCTGTCTGGCACCTTCCCCGGTGGAGTTGTGCAGGGGGTGTGTTTGGAACATTTTGTCACCAGCCGACTCCAAAATTCAGCGGTTCCCCATCTCAGCCCAGAAAGCAGGTAGAACAACTTTTGTGGTGCCTTTCAGCTGCCTACCAAGGTAGTGTAAAAACTATTAAGAGAACTCCTATCTGGCACCTTCCCCGGTGGAGTTGTGCATGGGGTGTCTTTGGAACATTTTGACACCGGCCGACTCCAAAATTCAGCGGTTCCCCATCTCAGCCCAGAAAGCAGGTAGAACAACTTTTGTGGTGCCTTTCAGGTGCCTACCAAGGTAGTGTAAAAACTATCAAGAGAACTCCTGTCTGGCACCTTCCCCGGTGGAGTTGTGCATGGGGTGTGTTTGGAACATTTTGTCACCGGCCGACTCCAAAATTCAGCGGTTCCCCATCTCAGCCCAGAAAGCAGGTAGAACAACTTTTGTGGTGTCTTTCAGATGCCTACCGGAGCAATGTAAAAACTACCAGGAGAACTCCTGTCTGGCACCTTCCCCGGTGGAGTTGTGCATGGGGTGTGTTTGGAACATTTTGTCACCAGCCAAGTCCAAAATTCAGCGGTTCCCCATCTCAGCCCAGAAAGCAGGTAGAACAACTTTTGTGGTGTCTTTCAGATGCCTACCGGAGTAATGTAAAAACTACCAGGAGAACTCCTGTCTGGCACCTTCCCCGGTGGAGTTGTGCATGGGGTGTGTTTGGAACATTTTGTCACCAGCCGAGTCCAAAATTCAGCGGTTCCCCATCTCAGCCCAGAAAGCAGGTAGAACAACTTTTGTCGTGCCTTTCAGCTGCCTACCAAGGTAGTGTAAAAACTATTAAGAGAACTCCTGTCTGGCACCTTCCCCGGTGGAATTGTGCATGGGGTGTGTTTGGAACATTTTGTCACCGGCCGACTCCAAAATTCAGCGGCTCCCCATCTCAGCCCAGAGAGCAGGTAGAACAACTTTTGTGGTGTCTTTCAGATGCCTACCGGAGCAATGTAAAAACTACCACCAGAATTCGTCCCTGGCACCTTCGCTAGTGGAGTTGTGCATGGGGTGTCTTTGGAACATTTTGTCACCGGCCGACTCCAAAATTCAGCGGTTCCCCATCTCAGCCCAGAAAGCAGGTAGAACAACTTTTGTGGTGCCTTTCAGGTGCCTACCAAGGTAGTGTAAAAACTATCAAGAGAACTCCTGTCTGGCACCTTCCCCGGTGGAGTTGTGCATGGGGTGTGTTTGGAACATTTTGTCACCGGCCGACTCCAAAATTCAGCGGTTCCCCATCTCAGCCCAGAAAGCAGGTAGAACAACTTTTGTGGTTTCTTTCAGATGCCTACCGGAGCAATGTAAAAACTACCAGGAGAACTCCTGTCTGGCACCTTCCCCGGTGGAGTTGTGCATGGGGCGTGTTTGGAACATTTTGTCACCGGCCGACTCCAAAATTCAGCGGTTCCCCATCTCAGCCCAGAAAGCAGGTAGAACAACTTTTGTGGTGCCTTTCAAATGGCTACCAAGGTAGCGTAAAAACTATTAAGAGAACTCCTGTCTGGCACCTTCCCCGGTGCAGTTACATGGGGTGTGTTTGGAACATTTTGTCACCGGCCGACTCCAAAATTCAGTGGTTCCCCATCTCAGCCCAGAAAGCAGGTAGAACAACTTTTGTGGTGTCTTTCAGATGCCTACCGGAGCAATGTAAAAACTACCAGGAGAACTCCTGTCTGGCACCTTCCCCGGTGGAGTTGTGCATGGGGTGTGTTTGGAACATTTTGTCACCAGCCGAGTCCAAAATTCAGCGGTTCCCCATCTCAGCCCAGAAAGCAGGTAGAACAACTTTTGTCGTGCCTTTCAAATGCCTACCAAGGTAGCGTAAAACCTATTAAGAGAACTCCTTTCTGGCACCTTCCCCGGTGGAGTTGTGCATGGGGTGTGTTTGGAACATTTTGTCACCGGCCGACTCCAAAATTCAGCGGTTCCCCATCTCAGCCCAGAAAGCAGGAAGAACAACTTTTGTGGTGTCCTTTTGATGCCTACCGGAGCAATGTAAAAACTACCAACAGAACTCGTCCCTGGCACCTTCGCTAGTGGAGTTGTGCAGGGGGTGTATTTATTAAAATTTTGTCACCAGCCGAGTCCAAAATTCAGCTGTTCCCCATCTCAGCCCAGAAAGCAGGTAGAACAACTTTTGTGGTGCCTTTCAGCTGCCTACCAAGGTAGTGTAAAAACTCCCAGGAGAACTCCTGTCTGGCACCTTCCCCGGTGGAGTTGTGCATGGGGTGTCTTTGGAACATTTCGTCACCAGCCAAGTCCAAAATTCAGCGGTTCCCCATCTCAGCCCAGAAAGCAGGTAGAACAACTTTTGTGGTGTCTTTCAGGTGCCTACCAAGGTAGCGTAAAAACTACCGGGAGAACTCCTGTCTGGCACCTTCCCCGGTGGAGTTGTGCATGGGGTGTGTTTGGAACATTTTGTCACCAGCCGAGTCCAAAATTCAGCTGTTCCCCATCTCAGCCCAGAAAGCAGGTAGAACAACTTTTGTGGTGCCTTTCAGCTGCCTACCAAGGTAGTGTAAAAACTACTAAGAGAACTCCTGTCTGGCACCTTCCCCGGTGGAGTTGTGCATGGGGTGTGTTTGGAACATTTTGTCACCGGCTGACTCCAAAATTCAGCGGTTCCCCATCTCAGCCCAGAAAGCAGGAAGAACAACTTTTGTAGTGTCTTGTTGATGCCTACCGGAGCAATGTAAAAACTACCAACAGAATTCGTTCCTAGCACCTTCGCTAGTGGAGTTGTGCATGGGGTGTATTTATTAAAATTTGGTCACCAGCCGAGTCCAAAATTCAGCGGTTCCCCATCACAGCCCAGAAAGCAGGTAGAACAACTTTTGTGGTGCCTTTCAAATGCCTACCAAGGTAGTGTAAAAACTACTAAGAGAACTCCTGTCTGGCACCTTCCCCGGTGGAGTTGTGCATGGGGTGTTTTCGGAACATTTTGTCACCGGCCGACTCCAAAATTCAGCGGTTCCCCATCTCAGCCCAGAAAGCAGGTAGAACAACTTTTGTGGTGTCTTTCAGATGCCTACCGGAGCAATGTAAAAACTACCAGGAGAACTCCTGTCTGGCACCTTCCCCGGTGGAGTTGTGCATGGGGTGTGTTTGGAACATTTTGTCACCGGCCGAGTCCAAAATTCAGCGGTTCCCCATCTCAGCCCAGAAAGCAGGAAGAACAACTTTTGTGGTGTCCTTTTGATGCCTACCGGAGCAATGTAAAAACTACCAACAGAACTCGTCCCTGGCACCTTCGCTAGTGGAGTTGTGCAGGGGGTGTATTTATTAAAATTTTGTCACCAGCCGAGTCCAAAATTCATCTGTTCCCCATCTCAGCCCAGAAAGCAGGTAGAACAACTTTTGTGGTGCCTTTCAGCTGCCTACCAAGGTAGTGTAAAAACTACTAAGAGAACTCCTGTCTGGCACCTTCCCCGGTGGAGTTGTGCAGGGGGTGTGTTTGGAACATTTTGTCACCGGCCGACTCCAAAATTCAGCGGTTCCCCATCTCAGCCCAGAAAGCAGGTAGAACAACTTTTGTGGTGCCTTTCAAATGCCTACCAAGGTAGTGTAAAAACTATTAAGAGAACTCCTGTCTGGCACCTTCCCCGGTGGAGTTGTGCAGGGGGTGTGTTTGGAACATTTTGTCACCGGCCGACTCCAAAATTCAGCGGTTCCCCATCTCAGCCCAGAGAGCAGGTAGAACAACTTTTGTGGTGTCTTTCAGATGCCTACCGGAGCAATGTAAAAACTACCACCAGAATTCGTCCCTGGCACCTTCGCTAGTGGAGTTGTGCATGGGGTGTCTTTGGAACATTTTGTCACCGGCCGAGTCCAAAATTCAGCGGTTCCCCATCTCAGCCCAGAAAGCAGGTAGAACAACTTTTGTGGTGTCTTTCAGATGCCTACCGGAGCAATGTAAAAACTACCAACAGAATTCGTTCCTGGCACCTTCGCTAGTGGAGTTGTGCATGGGGTGTATTTATTAAAATTTTGTCACCGGCCGAGTCCAAAATTCAGCGGTTCCCCATCTCAGCCCAGAAAGCAGGTAGAACAACTTTTGTGGTGTCTTTCAGATGCCTACCGGAGCAATGTAAAAACTACCAACAGAATTCGTTCCTGGCACCTTCGCTAGTGGAGTTGTGCATGGGGTGTATTTATTAAAATTTGGTCACCAGCCGAGTCCAAAATTCAGCTGTTCCCCATCTCAGCCCAGAAAGCAGGTAGAACAACTTTTGTGGTGCCTTTCAGCTGCCTACCAAGGTAGTGTAAAAACTATTAAGAGAACTCCTGTCTGGCACCTTCCCCGGTGGAGTTGTGCATGGGGTGTGTTTGGAACATTTTTTCACCGGCCAAGTCCAAAATTCAGCGGTTCCCCATCTCAGCCCAGAAAGCAGGTAGAACAACTTTTGTGGTGTCTTTCAGATGCCTACTGGAGCAATGTAAAAACTACCAGGAGAACTCCTGTCTGGCACCTTCCCCGGTGGAGTTGTGCATGGGGTGTGTTTGGAACATTTTGTCACCAGCCGAGTCCAAAATTCAGCGATTCCCCATCTCAGCCCAGAAAGCAGGTAGAACAACTTTTGTCGTGCCTTTCAAATGCCTACCAAGGTAGTGTAAAGACTACCAAGAGAACTCCTGTCTGGCACCTTCCCCGGTGGAGTTGTGCATGGGGTGTGTTTGGAACATTTTGTCACCAGCCGAGTCCAAAATTCAGCTCTTACCCATCTCAGCCCAGAAAGCAGGTAGAACAACTTTTGTGGTGCCTTTCAGGTGCCTACCAAGGTAGTGTAAAAACTACTAAGAGAACTCCTGTCTGGCACCTTCCCCGGTGGAGTTGTGCATGGGGTGTGTTTGGAACATTTCGTCACCCGGCCGACTCCAAAATTCAGCTGTTCCCCATCTCAGCCCAGAAAGCAGGTAAAACAACTTTTGTGGTGTCTTTCAGGTGCCTACCAAGGTAGTGTAAAAACTACCAGGAGAACTCCTGCCTGGCACCTTCCCCGGTGGAGTTGTGCATGGGGTGTGTTTGGAACATTTTGTCACCGGCCGACTCCAAAATTCAGCGGTTCCCCATCTCAGCCCAGAAAGCAGGTAGAACAACTTTTGTGGTGTCTTTCAGATGCCTACCGGAGCAATGTAAAATCTACCAGGAGAACTCCTGTCTGGCACCTTCCCCGGTGGAGTTGTGCATGGGGTGTGTTTGGAACATTTTGTCACCGGCCGAGTCCAAAATTCAGCGGTTCCCCATCTCAGCCCAGAAAGCAGGAAGAACAACTTTTGTGGTGTCCTTTTGATGCCTACCGGAGCAATGTAAAAACTACCAACAGAACTCGTCCCTGGCACCTTCGCTAGTGGAGTTGTGCAGGGGGTGTATTTTTTAAAATTTGGTCACCAGCCGAGTCCAAAATTCAGCTGTTCCCCATCTCAGCCCAGAAAGCAGGTAGAACAACTTTTGTGGTGCCTTTCAGCTGCCTACCAAGGTAGTGTAAAAACTACTGAGAGAACTCCTGTCTAGCACCTTCCCCGGTGGAGTTGTGCATGGGGTGTGTTTGGAACATTTTGTCACCAGCCGACTCCAAAATTCAGCTGTTCCCCATCTCAGCCCAGAAAGCAGGTAGAACAACTTTTGTGGTGTCTTTCAGATGCCTACCGGAGCAATGTAAAAACTACCAGGAGAACTCCTGTCTGGCACCTTCGCTAGTGGAGTTGTGCATGGGGTGTGTTTGGAACATTTTGTCACCGGCCGACTCCAAAATTCAGCGATTCCCCATCTCAGCCCAGAAAGCAGGTAGAACAACTTTTGTAGTGTCTTGCTGATGCCTACCGGAGCAATGTAAAAACTACCAACAGAATTCGTTCCTAGCACCTTCGCTAGTGGAGTTGTGCATGGGGTGTATTTATTAAAATTTGGTCACCAGCCGAGTCCAAAATTCAGCTGTTCCCCATCTCAGCCCAGAAAGCAGGTAGAACAACTTTTGTGGTGCCTTTCAGGTGCCTACCAAGGTAGTGTAAAAACTATCAAGAGAACTCCTGTCTGGCACCTTCCCCGGTGGAGTTGTGCATGGGGTGTGTTTGGAACATTTCGTCACCAGCCAAGTCCAAAATTCAGCGGTTCCCCATCTCAGCCCAGAAAGCAGGTAGAACAACTTTTGTGGTGTCTTTCAGATGCCTACCGGAGCAATGTAAAAACTACCAGGAGAACTCCTGTCTGGCACCTTCCCCGGTGGAGTTGTGCATGGGGTGTGTTTGGAACATTTTGTCACCAGCCAAGTCCAAAATTCAGCGGTTCCCCATCTCAGCCCAGAAAGCAGGTAGAACAACTTTTGTAGTGTCTTTCAGATGCCTACCGGAGCAATGTAAAAACTACCAGGAGAACTCCTGTCTGGCACCTTCCCCGGTGGAGTTGTGCATGGGGTGTGTTTGGAACATTTTGTCACCGGCCGACTCCAAAATTCAGCGGTTACCCATCTCAGCCCAGAAAGCAGGTAGAACAACTTTTGTGGTGTCTTTCAGATGCCTACCGGAGCAATGTAAAATCTACCAGGAGAACTCCTGTCTGGCACCTTCCCCGGTGGAGTTGTGCATGGGGTGTGTTTGGAACATTTTGTCACCGGCCGAGTCCAAAATTCAGCTGTTCCCCATCTCAGCCCAGAAAGCAGGAAGAACAACTTTTGTGGTGTCCTTTTGATGCCTACCGGAGCAATGTAAAAACTACCAACAGAACTCGTCCCTGGCACCTTCGCTAGTGGAGTTGTGCAGGGGGTGTATTTATTAAAATTTTGTCACCAGCCGAGTCCAAAATTCAGCGGTTCCCCATCTCAGCCCAGAAAGCAGGTAGAACAACTTTTGTGGTGCCTTTCAGCTGCCTACCAAGGTAGTGTAAAAACTACCAAGAGAACTCCTGTCTGGCACCTTCCCCGGTGGAGTTGTGCATGGGGTGTGTTTGGAACATTTTGTCACCGGCCGACTCCAAAATTCAGCGGTTCCCCATCTCAGCCCAGAAAGCAGGTAGAACAACTTTTGTGGTGTCTTTCAGATGCCTACCAAGGTAGTGTAAAAACTATTAAGAGAACTCCTGTCTGGCACCTTCCCCGGTGGAGTTGTGCATGGGGTGTCTTTGGAACATTTTGTCACCGGCCGAGTCCAAAATTCAGCGGTTCTCCATCTCAGCCCAGAGAGCAGGTAGAACAACTTTTGTGGTGTCTTTCAGATGCCTACCGGAGCAATGTAAAAACTACCAGGAGAACTCCTGTCTGGCACCTTCCCCGGTGGAGTTGTGCATGGGGTGTGTTTGGAACATTTTGTCACCAGCCGACTCCAAAATTCAGCGGTTCCCCATCTCAGCCCAGAAAGCAGGTAGAACAACTGTTGTAGTGTCTTTTTGATGCCTACCGGAGCAATGTAAAAACTGCCAACAGAATTCGTTCCTAGCACCTTCGCTAGTGGAGTTGTGCATGGGGTGTATTTATTAAAATTTGGTCACCAGCCGAGTCCAAAATTCAGCTGTTCCCCATCTCAGCCCAGAAAGCAGGTAGAACAACTTTTGTGGTGCCTTTCAGCTGCCTACCAAGGTAGTGTAAAAACTATTAAGAGAACTCCTGTCTGGCACCTTCCCCGGTGGAGTTGTGCATGGGGTGTGTTTGGAACATTTTTTCACCGGCCAAGTCCAAAATTCAGCGGTTCCCCATCTCAGCCCAGAAAGCAGGTAGAACAACTTTTGTGGTGTCTTTCAGATGCCTACTGGAGCAATGTAAAAACTACCAGGAGAACTCCTGTCTGGCACCTTCCCCGGTGGAGTTGTGCATGGGGTGTGTTTGGAACATTTTGTCACCAGCCGAGTCCAAAATTCAGCGATTCCCCATCTCAGCCCAGAAAGCAGGTAGAACAACTTTTGTCGTGCCTTTCAAATGCCTACCAAGGTAGTGTAAAAACTACCAAGAGAACTCCTGTCTGGCACCTTCCCCGGTGGAGTTGTGCATGGGGTGTGTTTGGAACATTTTGTCACCAGCCGAGTCCAAAATTCAGCTCTTCCCCATCTCAGCCCAGAAAGCAGGTAGAACAACTTTTGTGGTGCCTTTCAGGTGCCTACCAAGGTAGTGTAAAAACTACTAAGAGAACTCCTGTCTGGCACCTTCCCCGGTGGAGTTGTGCATGGGGTGTGTTTGGAACATTTTGTCACCGGCCGACTCCAAAATTCAGCTGTTCCCCATCTCAGCCCAGAAAGCAGGTAAAACAACTTTTGTGGTGTCTTTCAGGTGCCTACCAAGGTAGTGTAAAAACTACCAGGAGAACTCCTGCCTGGCACCTTCCCCGGTGGAGTTGTGCATGGGGTGTTTTTGGAACATTTTGTCACCGGCCGACTCCAAAATTCAGCGGTTCCCCATCTCAGCCCAGAAAGCAGGTAGAACAACTTTTGTGGTGTCTTTCAGATGCCTACCGGAGCAATGTAAAATCTACCAGGAGAACTCCTGTCTGGCACCTTCCCCGGTGGAGTTGTGCATGGGGTGTGTTTGGAACATTTTGTCACCGGCCGAGTCCAAAATTCAGCGGTTCCCCATCTCAGCCCAGAAAGCAGGTAAAACAACTTTTGTGGTGTCCTTTTGATGCCTACCGGAGCAATGTAAAAACTACCAACAGAACTCGTCCCTGGCACCTTCGCTAGTGGAGTTGTGCAGGGGGTGTATTTTTTAAAATTTGGTCACCAGCCGAGTCCAAAATTCAGCTGTTCCCCATCTCAGCCCAGAAAGCAGGTAGAACAACTTTTGTGGTGCCTTTCAGCTGCCTACCAAGGTAGTGTAAAAACTACTAAGAGAACTCCTGTCTGGCACCTTCCCCGGTGGAGTTGTGCATGGGGTGTGTTTGGAACATTTTGTCACCAGCCGACTCCAAAATTCAGCGGTTCCCCATCTCAGCCCAGAAAGCAGGTAGAACAACTTTTGTGGTGTCTTTCAGATGCCTACCGGAGCAATGTAAAAACTACCAGGAGAACTCCTGTCTGGCACCTTCGCTAGTGGAGTTGTGCATGGGGTGTGTTTGGAACATTTTGTCACCGGCCGACTCCAAAATTCAGCGATTCCCCATCTCAGCCCAGAAAGCAGGTAGAACAACTTTTGTAGTGTCTTGCTGATGCCTACCGGAGCAATGTAAAAACTACCAACAGAATTCGTTCCTAGCACCTTCGCTAGTGGAGTTGTGCATGGGGTGTATTTATTAAAATTTGGTCACCAGCCGAGTCCAAAATTCAGCTGTTCCCCATCTCAGCCCAGAAAGCAGGTAGAACAACTTTTGTGGTGCCTTTCAGGTGCCTACCAAGGTAGTGTAAAAACTACCAAGAGAACTCCTGTCTGGCACCTTCCCCGGTGGAGTTGTGCATGGGGTGTGTTTGGAACATTTCGTCACCAGCCAAGTCCAAAATTCAGCGGTTCCCCATCTCAGCCCAGAAAGCAGGTAGAACAACTTTTGTGGTGTCTTTCAGATGCCTACCGGAGCAATGTAAAAACTACCAGGAGAACTCCTGTCTGGCACCTTCCCCGGTGGAGTTGTGCATGGGGTGTGTTTGGAACATTTTGTCACCAGCCGACTCCAAAATTCAGCGGTTCCCCATCTCAGCCCAGAAAGCAGGTAGAACAACTTTTGTGGTGTCTTTCAGATGCCTACCGGAGCAATGTAAAAACTACCAGGAGAACTCCTTTCTGGCACCTTCCCCGGTGGAGTTGTGCATGGGGTGTCTTTGGAACATTTTGTCACCGGCCGACTCCAAAATTCAGCGGTTCCCCATCTCAGCCCAGAAAGCAGGAAGAACAACTTTTGTGGTGTCCTTTTGATGCCTACCGGAGCAATGTAAAAACTACCAACAGAACTCGTCCCTGGCACCTTCGCTAGTGGAGTTGTGCAGGGGGTGTATTTTTTAAAATTTGGTCACCAGCCGAGTCCAAAATTCAGCTGTTCCCCATCTCAGCCCAGAAAGCAGGTAAAACAACTTTTGTGGTGTCTTTCAGGTGCCTACCAAGGTAGTGTAAAAACTACCAGGAGAACTCCTGCCTGGCACCTTCCCCGGTGGAGTTGTGCATGGGGTGTTTTTGGAACATTTTGTCACCGGCCGACTCCAAAATTCAGCGGTTCCCCATCTCAGCCCAGAAAGCAGGTAGAACAACTTTTGTGGTGTCTTTCAGATGCCTACCGGAGCAATGTAAAATCTACCAGGAGAACTCCTGTCTGGCACCTTCCCCGGTGGAGTTGTGCATGGGGTGTGTTTGGAACATTTTGTCACCGGCCGAGTCCAAAATTCAGCGGTTCCCCATCTCAGCCCAGAAAGCAGGAAGAACAACTTTTGTGGTGTCCTTTTGATGCCTACCGGAGCAATGTAAAAACTACCAATAGAACTCGTCCCTGGCACCTTCGCTAGTGGAGTTGTGCAGGGGGTGTATTTTTTAAAATTTGGTCACCAGCCGAGTCCAAAATTCAGCTGTTCCCCATCTCAGCCCAGAAAGCAGGTAGAACAACTTTTGTGGTGCCTTTCAGCTGCCTACCAAGGTAGTGTAAAAACTACTAAGAGAACTCCTGTCTGGCACCTTCCCCGGTGGAGTTGTGCATGGGGTGTGTTTGGAACATTTTGTCACCAGCCGACTCCAAAATTCAGCTGTTCCCCATCTCAGCCCAGAAAGCAGGTAGAACAACTTTTGTGGTGTCTTTCAGATGCCTACCGGAGCAATGTAAAAACTACCAGGAGAACTCCTGTCTGGCACCTTCGCTAGTGGAGTTGTGCATGGGGTGTGTTTGGAACATTTTGTCACCGGCCGACTCCAAAATTCAGCGATTCCCCATCTCAGCCCAGAAAGCAGGTAGAACAACTTTTGTAGTGTCTTGCTGATGCCTACCGGAGCAATGTAAAAACTACCAACAGAATTCGTTCCTAGCACCTTCGCTAGTGGAGTTGTGCATGGGGTGTATTTATTAAAATTTGGTCACCAGCCGAGTCCAAAATTCAGCTGTTCCCCATCTCAGCCCAGAAAGCAGGTAGAACAACTTTTGTGGTGCCTTTCAGGTGCCTACCAAGGTAGTGTAAAAACTATCAAGAGAACTCCTGTCTGGCACCTTCCCCGGTGGAGTTGTGCATGGGGTGTGTTTGGAACATTTCGTCACCAGCCAAGTCCAAAATTCAGCGGTTCCCCATCTCAGCCCAGAAAGCAGGTAGAACAACTTTTGTGGTGTCTTTCAGATGCCTACCGGAGCAATGTAAAAACTACCAGGAGAACTCCTGTCTGGCACCTTCCCCGGTGGAGTTGTGCATGGGGTGTGTTTGGAACATTTTGTCACCAGCCGACTCCAAAATTCAGCGGTTCCCCATCTCAGCCCAGAAAGCAGGTAGAACAACTTTTGTGGTGTCTTTCAGATGCCTACCGGAGCAATGTAAAAACTACCAGGAGAACTCCTTTCTGGCACCTTCCCCGGTGGAGTTGTGCATGGGGTGTCTTTGGAACATTTTGTCACCGGCCGACTCCAAAATTCAGCGGTTCCCCATCTCAGCCCAGAAAGCAGGAAGAACAACTTTTGTGGTGTCCTTTTGATGCCTACCGGAGCAATGTAAAAACTACCAACAGAACTCGTCCCTGGCACCTTCGCTAGTGGAGTTGTGCAGGGGGTGTATTTATTAAAATTTTGTCACCAGCCGAGTCCAAAATTCAGCGGTTCCCCATCTCAGCCCAGAAAGCAGGTAGAACAACTTTTGTGGTGCCTTTCAGCTGCCTACCAAGGTAGTGTAAAAACTACCAAGAGAACTCCTGTCTGGCACCTTCCCCGGTGGAGTTGTGCAGGGGGTGTGTTTGGAACATTTTGTCACCGGCCGACTCCAAAATTCAGCGGTTCCCCATCTCAGCCCAGAAAGCAGGTAGAACAACTTTTCTGGTGTCTTTCAGATGCCTACCAAGGTAGTGTAAAAACTATTAAGAGAACTCCTGTCTGGCACCTTCCCCGGTGGAGTTGTGCATGGGGTGTGTTTGGAACATTTTGTCACCGGCCGACTCCAAAATTCAGCGGTTCCCCATCTCAGCCCAGAAAGCAGGTAGAACAACTTTTGTGGTGTCTTTCAGATGCCTACCGGAGCAATGTAAAAACTACCAGGAGAACTCCTGTCTGGCACCTTCGCTAGTGGAGTTGTGCATGGGGTGTGTTTGGAACATTTTGTCACCGGCCGACTCCAAAATTCAGCGGTTCCCCATCTCAGCCCAGAGAGCAGGTAGAACAACTTTTGTGGTGTCTTTCAGATGCCTACCGGAGCAATGTAAAAACTACCACCAGAATTCGTCCCTGGCACCTTCCCCGGTGGAGTTGTGCATGGGGTGTGTTTGGAACATTTTGTCACCGGCCGACTCCAAAATTCAGCGGTTCCCCATCTCAGCCCAGAAAGCAGGTAGAACAACTTTTGTAGTGTCTTGTTGATGCCTACCGGAGCAATGTAAAAACTACCAACAGAATTCGTTCCTAGCACCTTCGCTAGTGGAGTTGTGCATGGGGTGTATTTATTAAAATTTGGTCACCAGCCGAGTCCAAAATTCAGCTGTTCCCCATCTCAGCCCAGAAAGCAGGTAGAACAACTTTTGTGGTGCCTTTCAGCTGCCTACCAAGGTAGTGTAAAAACTATTAAGAGAACTCCTGTCTGGCACCTTCCCCGGTGGAGTTGTGCAGGGGGTGTGTTTGGAACATTTTTTCACCGGCCAAGTCCAAAATTCAGCGGTTCCCCATCTCAGCCCAGAAAGCAGGTAGAACAACTTTTGTGGTGTCTTTCAGATGCCTACCGGAGCAATGTAAAAACTACCAGGAGAACTCCTGTCTGGCACCTTCCCCGGTGGAGTTGTGCATGGGGTGTGTTTGGAACATTTTGTCACCGGCCGAGTCCAAAATTCAGCGGTTCCCCATCTCAGCCCAGAAAGCAGGAAGAACAACTTTTGTGGTGCCTTTCAGGTGCCTACCAAGGTAGTGTAAAAACTACCAGGAGAACTCCTGTCTGGCACCTTCCCCGGTGGAGTTGTGCATGGGGTGTGTTTGGAACATTTTGTCACCAGCCGACTCCAAAATTCAGCGGTTCCCCATCTCAGCCCAGAGAGCAGGTAGAACAACTTTTGTGGTGTCTTTCAGATGCCTACCAGAGCAATGTAAAAACTACCAGGAGAACTCCTGTCTGGCACCTTCCCCGGTGGAGTTGTGCATGGGGTGTGTTTGGAACATTTTGTCACCGGCCGACTCCAAAATTCAGCGGTTCCCCATCTCAGCCCAGAAAGCAGGTAGAACAACTTTTGTAGTGTCTTGTTGATGCCTACCGGAGCAATGTAAAAACTACCAACAGAATTCGTTCCTAGCACCTTCGCTAGTGGAGTTGTGCATGGGGTGTATTTATTAAAATTTGGTCACCAGCCGAGTCCAAAATTCAGCTGTTCCCCATCTCAGCCCAGAAAGCAGGTAGAACAACTTTTGTGGTGCCTTTCAGCTGCCTACCAAGGTAGTGTAAAAACTATCAAGAGAACTCCTGTCTGGCACCTTCCCCGGTGGAGTTGTGCATGGGGTGTGTTTGGAACATTTCGTCACCAGCCAAGTCCAAAATTCAGCGGTTCCCCATCTCAGCCCAGAAAGCAGGTAGAACAACTTTTGTGGTGTCTTTCAGATGCCTACCGGAGCAATGTAAAAACTACCAACAGAACTCCTGCCTGGCACCTTCCCCGGTGGAGTTGTGCATGGGGTGTGTTTGGAACATTTTGTCACCGGCCGACTCCAAAATTCAGCGGTTACCCATCTCAGCCCAGAAAGCAGGTAGAACAACTTTTGTAGTGTCTTGTTGATGCCTACCGGAGCAATGTAAAAACTACCAACAGAATTCGTTCCTAGCACCTTCGCTAGTGGAGTTGTGCATGGGGTGTATTTATTAAAATTTGGTCACCAGCCGAGTCCAAAATTCAGCTGTTCCCCATCTCAGCCCAGAAAGCAGGTAGAACAACTTTTGTGGTGTCTTTCAGATGCCTACCGGAGCAATGTAAAAACTACCAACAGAACTCCTGCCTGGCACCTTCCCCGGTGGAGTTGTGCATGGGGTGTGTTTGGAACATTTTGTCACCGGCCGAGTCCAAAATTCAGCGGTTCCCCATCTCAGCCCAGAAAGCAGGAAGAACAACTTTTGTGGTGTCCTTTTGATGCCTACCAGAGCAATGTAAAAACTACCAACAGAACTCGTCCCTGGCACCTTCGCTAGTGGAGTTGTGCAGGGGGTGTATTTATTAAAATTTTGTCACCAGCCGAGTCCAAAATTCAGCGGTTCCCCATCTCAGCCCAGAAAGCAGGTAGAACAACTTTTGTGGTGCCTTTCAGCTGCCTACCAAGGTAGTGTAAAAACTACCAAGAGAACTCCTGTCTGGCACCTTCCCCGGTGGAGTTGTGCAGGGGGTGTGTTTGGAACATTTTGTCACCGGCCGACTCCAAAATTCAGCGGTTCCCCATCTCAGCCCAGAAAGCAGGTAGAACAACTTTTGTGGTGTCTTTCAGATGCCTACCAAGGTAGTGTAAAAACTATTAAGAGAACTCCTGTCTGGCACCTTCCCCGGTGGAGTTGTGCATGGGGTGTGTTTGGAACATTTTGTCACCGGCCGAGTCCAAAATTCAGCGGTTCCCCATCTCAGCCCAGAAAGCAGGAAGAACAACTTTTGTGGTGCCTTTCAGGTGCCTACCAAGGTAGTGTAAAAACTACCAGGAGAACTCCTGTCTGGCACCTTCCCCGGTGGAGTTGTGCATGGGGTGTGTTTGGAACATTTTGTCACCGGCCGACTCCAAAATTCAGCGGTTCCCCATCTCAGCCCAGAGAGCAGGTAGAACAACTTTTGTGGTGTCTTTCAGATGCCTACCGGAGCAATGTAAAAACTACCAGGAGAACTCCTGCCTGGCACCTTCCCCGGTGGAGTTGTGCATGGGGTGTGTTTGGAACATTTTGTCACCGGCCGACTCCAAAATTCAGCGGTTCCCCATCTCAGCCCAGAAAGCAGGTAGAACAACTTTTGTAGTGTCTTGTTGATGCCTACCGGAGCAATGTAAAATCTACCAACAGAATTCGTTCCTAGCACCTTCGCTAGTGGAGTTGTGCATGGGGTGTATTTATTAAAATTTGGTCACCAGCCGAGTCCAAAATTCAGCTGTTCCCCATCTCAGCCCAGAAAGCAGGTAGAACAACTTTTGTGGTGCCTTTCAGCTGCCTACCAAGGTAGTGTAAAAACTATCAAGAGAACTCCTGTCTGGCACCTTCCCCGGTGGAGTTGTGCATGGGGTGTGTTTGGAACATTTCGTCACCAGCCAAGTCCAAAATTCAGCGGTTCCCCATCTCAGCCCAGAAAGCAGGTAGAACAACTTTTGTGGTGTCTTTCAGATGCCTACCGGAGCAATGTAAAAACTACCAGGAGAACTCCTGTCTGGCACCTTCCCCGGTGGAGTTGTGCATGGGGTGTCTTTGGAACATTTTGTCACCGGCCGACTCCAAAATTCAGCGGTTCCCCATCTCAGCCCAGAAAGCAGGTAGAACAACTTTTGTGGTGTCCTTTTGATGCCTACCGGAGCAATGTAAAAACTACCAACAGAACTCGTCCCTGGCACCTTCGCTAGTGGAGTTGTGCAGGGGGTGTATTTATTAAAATTTTGTCACCAGCCGAGTCCAAAATTCAGCTGTTCCCCATCTCAGCCCAGAAAGCAGGTAGAACAACTTTTGTGGTGCCTTTCAGCTGCCTACCAAGGTAGTGTAAAAACTACCAAGAGAACTCCTGTCTGGCACCTTCCCCGGTGGAGTTGTGCAGGGGGTGTGTTTGGAACATTTTGTCACCGGCCGACTCCAAAATTCAGCTGTTCCCCATCTCAGCCCAGAAAGCAGGTAAAACAACTTTTGTGGTGTCTTTCAGGTGCCTACCAAGGTAGTGTAAAAACTACCAGGAGAACTCCTGCCTGGCACCTTCCCCGGTGGAGTTGTGCATGGGGTGTTTTTGGAACATTTTGTCACCGGCCGACTCCAAAATTCAGCGGTTCCCCATCTCAGCCCAGAAAGCAGGTAGAACAACTTTTGTGGTGTCTTTCAGATGCCTACCGGAGCAATGTAAAATCTACCAGGAGAACTCCTGTCTGGCACCTTCCCTAGTGGAGTTGTGCATGGGGTGTGTTTGGAACATTTTGTCACCGGCCGAGTCCAAAATTCAGCGGTTCCCCATCTCAGCCCAGAAAGCAGGAAGAACAACTTTTGTGGTGTCCTTTTGATGCCTACCGGAGCAATGTAAAAACTACCAACAGAACTCGTCCCTGGCACCTTCGCTAGTGGAGTTGTGCAGGGGGTGTATTTATTAAAATTTTGTCACCAGCCGAGTCCAAAATTCAGCGGTTCCCCATCTCAGCCCAGAAAGCAGGTAGAACAACTTTTGTGGTGCCTTTCAGATGCCTACCAAGGTAGTGTAAAAACTACCAAGAGAACTCCTGTCTGGCACCTTCCCCGGTGGAGTTGTGCAGGGGGTGTGTTTGGAACATTTTGTCACCGGCCGACTCCAAAATTCAGCTGTTCCCCATCTCAGCCCAGAAAGCAGGTAAAACAACTTTTGTGGTGTCTTTCAGGTGCCTACCAAGGTAGTGTAAAAACTACCAGGAGAACTCCTGCCTGGCACCTTCCCCGGTGGAGTTGTGCATGGGGTGTTTTTGGAACATTTTGTCACCGGCCGACTCCAAAATTCAGCGGTTCCCCATCTCAGCCCAGAAAGCAGGTAGAACAACTTTTGTGGTGTCTTTCAGATGCCTACCGGAGCAATGTAAAATCTACCAGGAGAACTCCTGTCTGGCACCTTCCCTAGTGGAGTTGTGCATGGGGTGTGTTTGGAACATTTTGTCACCGGCCGAGTCCAAAATTCAGCGGTTCCCCATCTCAGCCCAGAAAGCAGGAAGAACAACTTTTGTGGTGTCCTTTTGATGCCTACCGGAGCAATGTAAAAACTACCAACAGAACTCGTCCCTGGCACCTTCGCTAGTGGAGTTGTGCAGGGGGTGTATTTATTAAAATTTTGTCACCAGCCGAGTCCAAAATTCAGCGGTTCCCCATCTCAGCCCAGAAAGCAGGTAGAACAACTTTTGTGGTGCCTTTCAGATGCCTACCAAGGTAGTGTAAAAACTACCAAGAGAACTCCTGTCTGGCACCTTCCCCGGTGGAGTTGTGCAGGGGGTGTGTTTGGAACATTTTGTCACCGGCCGACTCCAAAATTCAGCGGTTCCCCATCTCAGCCCAGAAAGCAGGTAGAACAACTTTTCTGGTGTCTTTCAGATGCCTACCAAGGTAGTGTAAAAACTATTAAGAGAACTCCTGTCTGGCACCTTCCCCGGTGGAGTTGTGCATGGGGTGTGTTTGGAACATTTTGTCACCGGCCGACTCCAAAATTCAGCGGTTCCCCATCTCAGCCCAGAAAGCAGGTAGAACAACTTTTGTGGTGTCTTTCAGATGCCTACCGGAGCAATGTAAAAACTACCAGGAGAACTCCTGTCTGGCACCTTCGCTAGTGGAGTTGTGCATGGGGTGTGTTTGGAACATTTTGTCACCGGCCGACTCCAAAATTCAGCGGTTCCCCATCTCAGCCCAGAAAGCAGGTAGAACAACTTTTGTAGTGTCTTGTTGATGCCTACCGGAGCAATGTAAAAACTACCAACAGAATTCGTTCCTAGCACCTTCGATAGTGGAGTTGTGCATGGGGTGTATTTATTAAAATTTGGTCACCAGCCGAGTCCAAAATTCAGCTGTTCCCCATCTCAGCCCAGAAAGCAGGTAGAACAACTTTTGTGGTGCCTTTCAGCTGCCTACCAAGGTAGTGTAAAAACTATTAAGAGAACTCCTGTCTGGCACCTTCCCCGGTGGAGTTGTGCATGGGGTGTGTTTGGAACATTTCGTCACCAGCCAAGTCCAAAATTCAGCGGTTCCCCATCTCAGCCCAGAAAGCAGGTAGAACAACTTTTGTAGTGTCTTTCAGATGCCTACTGGAGCAATGTAAAAACTACCAGGAGAACTCCTGTCTGGCACCTTCCCCGGTGGAGTTGTGCATGGGGTGTGTTTGGAACATTTTGTCACCAGCCGAGTCCAAAATTCAGCGGTTCCCCGTCTCAGCCCAGAAAGCAGGTAGAACAACTTTTGTCGTGCCTTTCAAATGCCTACCAAGGTAGTGTAAAAACTACCAAGAGAACTCCTGTCTGGCACCTTCCCCGGTGGAGTTGTGCATGGGGTGTGTTTGGAACATTTTGTCACCAGCCGAGTCCAAAATTCAGCGGTTCCCCATCACAGCCCAGAAAGCAGGTAGAACAACTTTTGTGGTGCCTTTCAGCTGCCTACCAAGGTAGTGTAAAAACTACTAAGAGAACTCCTGTCTGGCACCTTCCCCGGTGGAGTTGTGCAGGGGGTGTGTTTGGAACATTTTGTCACCGGCCGACTCCAAAATTCAGCTGTTCCCCATCTCAGCCCAGAAAGCAGGTAAAACAACTTTTGTGGTGTCTTTCAGGTGCCTACCAAGGTAGTGTAAAAACTACCAGGAGAACTCCTTTCTGGCACCTTCCCCGGTGGAGTTGTGCATGGGGTGTGTTTGGAACATTTTGTCACCGGCCGACTCCAAAATTCAGCGGTTCCCCATCTCAGCCCAGAAAACAGGAAGAACAACTTTTGTGGTGTCTTTCAGATGCCTACCGGAGAAATGTAAAATCTACCAGGAGAACTCCTGTCTGGCACCTTCCCCGGTGGAGTTGTGCATGGGGTGTGTTTGGAACATTTTGTCACCGGCCGAGTCCAAAATTCAGCGGTTCCCCATCTCAGCCCAGAAAGCAGGAAGAACAACTTTTGTGGTGTCCTTTTGATGCCTACCGGAGCAATGTAAAAACTACCAACAGAACTCGTCCCTGGCACCTTCCCCGGTGGAGTTGTGCAGGGGGTGTGTTTGGAACATTTTGTCACCGGCCGACTCCAAAATTCAGCGGTTCCCCATCTCAGCCCAGAAAGCAGGTAGAACAACTTTTGTGGTGTCTTTCAGATGCCTACCAAGGTAGTGTAAAAACTACCAGGAGAACTCCTGTCTGGCACCTTCCCCGGTGGAGTTGTGCATGGGGTGTGTTTGGAACATTTTGTCACCGGCCGAGTCCAAAATTCAGCGGTTCCCCATCTCAGCCCAGAAAGCAGGAAGAACAACTTTTGTGGTGTCCTTTTGATGCCTACCGGAGCAATGTAAAAACTACCAACAGAACTCGTCCCTGGCACCTTCGCTAGTGGAGTTGTGCAGGGGGTGTATTTTTTAAAATTTGGTCACCAGCCGAGTCCAAAATTCAGCGGTTCCCCATCTCAGCCCAGAAAGCAGGTAGAACAACTTTTGTGGTGTCTTTCAGATGCCTACCGGAGCAATGTAAAATCTACCAGGAGAACTCCTGTCTGGCACCTTCCCCGGTGGAGTTGTGCATGGGGTGTGTTTGGAACATTTTGTCACCGGCCGACTCCAAAATTCAGCGGTTCCCCATCTCAGCCCAGAGAGCAGGTAGAACAACTTTTGTGGTGTCTTTCAGATGCCTACCAGAGCAATGTAAAAACTACCAGGAGAACTCCTGTCTGGCACCTTCCCCGGTGGAGTTGTGCATGGGGTGTGTTTGGAACATTTTGTCACCAGCCGACTCCAAAATTCAGCGGTTCCCCATCTCAGCCCAGAAAGTAGGAAGAACAACTTTTGTGGTGCCTTTCAGGTGCCTACCAAGGTAGTGTAAAAACTACCAAGAGAACTCCTGTCTGGCACCTTCCCCGGTGGAGTTGTGCATGGGGTGTGTTTGGAACATTTTGTCACCGGCCGACTCCAAAATTCAGCGGTTCCCCATCTCAGCCCAGAAAGCAGGTAGAACAACTTTTGTGGTGTCTTTCAAATGCCTACCAGAGCAATGTAAAAACTACCAGGAGAACTCCTGTCTGGCACCTTCGCTAGTGGAGTTGTGCATGGGGTGTGTTTGGAACATTTTGTCACCGGCCGACTCCAAAATTCAGCGGTTCCCCATCTCAGCCCAGAAAGCAGGTAGAACAACTTTTGTAGTGTCTTGTTGATGCCTACCGGAGCAATGTAAAAACTACCAACAGAATTCGTTCCTAGCACCTTCGCTAGTGGAGTTGTGCATGGGGTGTATTTATTAAAATTTGGTCACCAGCCGAGTCCAAAATTCAGCTGTTCCCCATCTCAGCCCAGAAAGCAGGTAGAACAACTTTTGTGGTGCCTTTCAGCTGCCTACCAAGGTAGTGTAAAAACTACTAAGAGAACTCCTGTCTGGCACCTTCCCCGGTGGAGTTGTGCATGGGGTGTGTTTGGAACATTTTGTCACCAGCCGAGTCCAAAATTCAGCGGTTCCCCATCTCAGCCCAGAAAGCAGGTAGAACAACTTTTGTGGTGTCTTTCAGATGCCTACCAAGGTAGTGTAAAAACTACCAGGAGAACTCCTGTCTGGCACCTTCCCCGGTGGAGTTGTGCATGGGGTGTGTTTGGAACATTTTGTCACCGGCCGACTCCAAAATTCAGCGGTTCCCCATCTCAGCCCAGAAAGCAGGTAGAACAACTTTTGTGGTGTCTTTCAGATGCCTACCAAGGTAGTGTAAAAACTACTAAGAGAACTCCTGTCTGGCACCTTCCCCGGTGGAGTTGTGCATGGGGTGTGTTTGGAACATTTCGTCACCAGCCAAGTCCAAAATTCAGCGGTTCCCCATCTCAGCCCAGAAAGCAGGTAGAACAACTTTTGTAGTGTCTTTCAGATGCCTACCGGAGCAATGTAAAAACTACCAGGAGAACTCCTGTCTGGCACCTTCCCCGGTGGAGTTGTGCATGGGGTGTGTTTGGAACATTTTGTCACCGGCCGACTCCAAAATTCAGCGATTCCCCATCTCAGCCCAGAAAGCAGGTAGAACAACTTTTGTAGTGTCTTGTTGATGCCTACCGGAGCAATGTAAAAACTACCAACAGAATTAGTTCCTAGCACCTTCGATAGTGGAGTTGTGCATGGGGTGTATTTATTAAAATTTGGTCACCAGCCGAGTCCAAAATTCAGCTGTTCCCCATCTCAGCCCAGAAAGCAGGTAGAACAACTTTTGTGGTGCCTTTCAGCTGCCTACCAAGGTAGTGTAAAAACTATCAAGAGAACTCTTGTCTGGCACCTTCCCCGGTGGAGTTGTGCATGGGGTGTGTTTGGAACATTTCGTCACCAGCCGACTCCAAAATTCAGCGGTTCCCCATCTCAGCCCAGAAAGCAGGTAGAACAACTTTTGTGGTGTCTTTCAAATGCCTACCAAGGTAGCGTAAAAACTATTAAGAGAACTCCTGTCTGGCACCTTCCCCGGTGGAGTTGTGCATGGGGTGTGTTTGGAACATTTTGTCACCGGCCGACTCCAAAATTCAGCGGTTCCCCATCTCAGCCCAGAGAGCAGGTAGAACAACTTTTGTGGTGTCTTTCAGATGCCTACCGGAGCAATGTAAAAACTACCACCAGAATTCGTCCCTGGCACCTTCCCCGGTGGAGTTGTGCATGGGGTGTGTTTGGAACATTTTGTCACCGGCCGACTCCAAAATTCAGCGGTTCCCCATCTCAGCCCAGAAAGCAGGTAGAACAACTTTTGTAGTGTCTTGTTGATGCCTACCGGAGCAATGTAAAAACTACCAACAGAATTCGTTCCTAGCACCTTCGCTAGTGGAGTTGTGCATGGGGTGTATTTATTAAAATTTGGTCACCAGCCGAGTCCAAAATTCAGCTGTTCCCCATCTCAGCCCAGAAAGCAGGTAGAACAACTTTTGTGGTGCCTTTCAGCTGCCTACCAAGGTAGTGTAAAAACTATTAAGAGAACTCCTGTCTGGCACCTTCCCCGGTGGAGTTGTGCATGGGGTGTGTTTGGAACATTTTTTCACCGGCCAAGTCCAAAATTCAGCGGTTCCCCATCTCAGCCCAGAAAGCAGGTAGAACAACTTTTGTGGTGTCTTTCAGATGCCTACTGGAGCAATGTAAAAACTACCAGGAGAACTCCTGTCTGGCACCTTCCCCGGTGGAGTTGTGCATGGGGTGTGTTTGGAACATTTTGTCACCAGCCGAGTCCAAAATTCAGCGATTCCCCGTCTCAGCCCAGAAAGCAGGTAGAACAACTTTTGTCGTGCCTTTCAAATGCCTACCAAGGTAGTGTAAAAACTACCAAGAGAACTCCTGTCTGGCACCTTCCCCGGTGGAGTTGTGCATGGGGTGTGTTTGGAACATTTTGTCACCAGCCGAGTCCAAAATTCAGCTGTTCCCCATCACAGCCCAGAAAGCAGGTAGAACAACTTTTGTGGTGCCTTTCAGCTGCCTACCAAGGTAGTGTAAAAACTACTAAGAGAACTCCTGTCTGGCACCTTCCCCGGTGGAGTTGTGCAGGGGGTGTGTTTGGAACATTTTGTCACCGGCCGAGTCCAAAATTCAGCTGTTCCCCATCTCAGCCCAGAAAGCAGGAAGAACAACTTTTGTGGTGCCTTTCAGGTGCCTACCAAGGTAGTGTAAAAACTACCAGGAGAACTCCTTTCTGGCACCTTCCCCGGTGGAGTTGTGCATGGGGTGTGTTTGGAACATTTTGTCACCGGCCGACTCCAAAATTCAGCGGTTCCCCATCTCAGCCCAGAAAACAGGAAGAACAACTTTTGTGGTGTCTTTCAGATGCCTACCGGAGAAATGTAAAAACTACCAGGAGAACTCCTGTCTGGCACCTTCCCCGGTGGAGTTGTGCATGGGGTGTGTTTGGAACATTTTGTCACCGGCCGAGTCCAAAATTCAGCGGTTCCCCATCTCAGCCCAGAAAGCAGGAAGAACAACTTTTGTGGTGTCCTTTTGATGCCTACCGGAGCAATGTAAAAACTACCAACAGAACTCGTCCCTGGCACCTTCGCTAGTGGAGTTGTGCAGGGGGTGTATTTTTTAAAATTTGGTCACCAGCCGAGTCCAAAATTCAGCTGTTCCCCATCTCAGCCCAGAAAGCAGGTAGAACAACTTTTGTGGTGCCTTTCAGCTGCCTACCAAGGTAGTGTAAAAACTACTAAGAGAACTCCTGTCTGGCACCTTCCCCGGTGGAGTTGTGCAGGGGGTGTGTTTGGAACATTTTGTCACCAGCCGAGTCCAAAATTCAGCGGTTCCCCATCTCAGACCAGAAAGCAGGAAGAACAACTTTTGTGGTGTCCTTTTGATGCCTACCGGAGCAATGTAAAAACTACCAACAGAACTCGTCCCTGGCACCTTCGCTAGTGGAGTTGTGCAGGGGGTGTATTTTTTAAAATTTGGTCACCAGCCGAGTCCAAAATTCAGCGGTTCCCCATCTCAGCCCAGAAAGCAGGTAGAACAACTTTTGTGGTGTCTTTCAGATGCCTACCGGAGCAATGTAAAATCTACCAGGAGAACTCCTGTCTGGCACCTTCCCCGGTGGAGTTGTGCATGGGGTGTGTTTGGAACATTTTGTCACCGGCCGACTCCAAAATTCAGCGGTTCCCCATCTCAGCCCAGAGAGCAGGTAGAACAACTTTTGTGGTGTCTTTCAGATGCCTACCAGAGCAATGTAAAAACTACCAGGAGAACTCCTGTCTGGCACCTTCCCCGGTGGAGTTGTGCATGGGGTGTGTTTGGAACATTTTGTCACCAGCCGACTCCAAAATTCAGCGGTTCCCCATCTCAGCCCAGAAAGTAGGAAGAACAACTTTTGTGGTGCCTTTCAGGTGCCTACCAAGGTAGTGTAAAAACTACCAAGAGAACTCCTGTCTGGCACCTTCCCCGGTGGAGTTGTGCATGGGGTGTGTTTGGAACATTTTGTCACCGGCCGACTCCAAAATTCAGCGGTTCCCCATCTCAGCCCAGAAAGCAGGTAGAACAACTTTTGTGGTGTCTTTCAAATGCCTACCAGAGCAATGTAAAAACTACCAGGAGAACTCCTGTCTGGCACCTTCGCTAGTGGAGTTGTGCATGGGGTGTGTTTGGAACATTTTGTCACCGGCCGAGTCCAAAATTCAGCGGTTCCCCATCTCAGCCCAGAAAGCAGGTAGAACAACTTTTGTAGTGTCTTGTTGATGCCTACCGGAGCAATGTAAAAACTGCCAACAGAATTCGTTCCTAGCACCTTCGCTAGTGGAGTTGTGCATGGGGGGTATTTATTAAAATTTGGTCACCAGCCGAGTCCAAAATTCAGCTCTTCCCCATCTCAGCCCAGAAAGCAGGTAGAACAACTTTTGTGGTGCCTTTCAGGTGCCTACCAAGGTAGTGTAAAAACTACTAAGAGAACTCCTGTCTGGCACCTTCCCCGGTGGAGTTGTGCATGGGGTGTGTTTGGAACATTTTGTCACCGGCCGACTCCAAAATTCAGCTGTTCCCCATCTCAGCCCAGAAAGCAGGTTAAAACAACTTTTGTGGTGTCTTTCAGGTGCCTACCAAGGTAGTGTAAAAACTACCAGGAGAACTCCTGCCTGGCACCTTCCCCGGTGGAGTTGTGCATGGGGTGTTTTTGGAACATTTTGTCACCGGCCGACTCCAAAATTCAGCGGTTCCCCATCTCAGCCCAGAAAGCAGGTAGAACAACTTTTGTGGTGTCTTTCAGATGCCTACCGGAGCAATGTAAAATCTACCAGGAGAACTCCTGTCTGGCACCTTCCCTAGTGGAGTTGTGCATGGGGTGTGTTTGGAACATTTTGTCACCGGCCGAGTCCAAAATTCAGCGGTTCCCCATCTCAGCCCAGAAAGCAGGAAGAACAACTTTTGTGGTGTCCTTTTGATGCCTACCGGAGCAATGTAAAAACTACCAACAGAACTCGTCCCTGGCACCTTCGCTAGTGGAGTTGTGCAGGGGGTGTATTTTTTAAAATTTGGTCACCAGCCGAGTCCAAAATTCAGCTGTTCCCCATCTCAGCCCAGAAAGCAGGTAGAACAACTTTTGTGGTGCCTTTCAGCTGCCTACCAAGGTAGTGTAAAAACTACTGAGAGAACTCCTGTCTAGCACCTTCCCCGGTGGAGTTGTGCATGGGGTGTGTTTGGAACATTTTGTCACCAGCCGACTCCAAAATTCAGCTGTTCCCCATCTCAGCCCAGAAAGCAGGTAGAACAACTTTTGTGGTGTCTTTCAGATGCCTACCGGAGCAATGTAAAAACTACCAGGAGAACTCCTGTCTGGCACCTTCGCTAGTGGAGTTGTGCATGGGGTGTGTTTGGAACATTTTGTCACCGGCCGACTCCAAAATTCAGCGATTCCCCATCTCAGCCCAGAAAGCAGGTAGAACAACTTTTGTAGTGTCTTGCTGATGCCTACCGGAGCAATGTAAAAACTACCAACAGAATTCGTTCCTAGCACCTTCGCTAGTGGAGTTGTGCATGGGGTGTATTTATTAAAATTTGGTCACCGGCCGAGTCCAAAATTCAGCTGTTCCCCATCTCAGCCCAGAAAGCAGGTAGAACAACTTTTGTGGTGCCTTTCAGGTGCCTACCAAGGTAGTGTAAAAACTATCAAGAGAACTCCTGTCTGGCACCTTCCCCGGTGGAGTTGTGCATGGGGTGTGTTTGGAACATTTCGTCACCAGCCAAGTCCAAAATTCAGCGGTTCCCCATCTCAGCCCAGAAAGCAGGTAGAACAACTTTTGTGGTGTCTTTCAGATGCCTACCGGAGCAATGTAAAAACTACCAGGAGAACTCCTTTCTGGCACCTTCCCCGGTGGAGTTGTGCATGGGGTGTCTTTGGAACATTTTGTCACCGGCCGAGTCCAAAATTCAGCGGTTCCCCATCTCAGCCCAGAAAGCAGGAAGAACAACTTTTGTGGTGTCCTTTTGATGCCTACCGGAGCAATGTAAAAACTACCAACAGAACTCGTCCCTGGCACCTTCGCTAGTGGAGTTGTGCAGGGGGTGTATTTATTAAAATTTTGTCACCAGCCGAGTCCAAAATTCAGCGGTTCCCCATCTCAGCCCAGAAAGCAGGTAGAACAACTTTTGTGGTGCCTTTCAGATGCCTACCAAGGTAGTGTAAAAACTACCAAGAGAACTCCTGTCTGGCACCTTCCCCGGTGGAGTTGTGCAGGGGGTGTGTTTGGAACATTTTGTCACCGGCCGACTCCAAAATTCAGCGGTTCCCCATCTCAGCCCAGAAAGCAGGTAGAACAACTTTTGTGGTGTCTTTCAGATGCCTACCGGAGCAATGTAAAAACTACCAGGAGAACTCCTGCCTGGCACCTTCGCTAGTGGAGTTGTGCATGGGGTGTGTTTGGAACATTTTGTCACCGGCCGACTCCAAAATTCAGCGGTTCCCCATCTCAGCCCAGAAAGCAGGTAGAACAACTTTTGTAGTGTCTTGTTGATGCCTACCGGAGCAATGTAAAAACTACCAACAGAATTCGTTCCTAGCACCTTCGATAGTGGAGTTGTGCATGGGGTGTATTTATTAAAATTTGGTCACCAGCCGAGTCCAAAATTCAGCTGTTCCCCATCTCAGCCCAGAAAGCAGGTAGAACAACTTTTGTGGTGCCTTTCAGCTGCCTACCAAGGTAGTGTAAAAACTACTAAGAGAACTCCTGTCTGGCACCTTCCCCGGTGGAGTTGTGCATGGGGTGTGTTTGGAACATTTTTTCACCGGCCAAGTCCAAAATTCAGCGGTTCCCCATCTCAGCCCAGAAAGCAGGTAGAACAACTTTTGTAGTGTCTTTCAGATGCCTACTGGAGCAATGTAAAAACTACCAGGAGAACTCCTGTCTGGCACCTTCCCCGGTGGAGTTGTGCATGGGGTGTGTTTGGAACATTTTGTCACCAGCCGAGTCCAAAATTCAGCGATTCCCCGTCTCAGCCCAGAAAGCAGGTAGAACAACTTTTGTCGTGCCTTTCAAATGCCTACCAAGGTAGTGTAAAAACTACCAAGAGAACTCCTGTCTGGCACCTTCCCCGGTGGAGTTGTGCATGGGGTGTGTTTGGAACATTTTGTCACCAGCCGAGTCCAAAATTCAGCTGTTCCCCATCACAGCCCAGAAAGCAGGTAGAACAACTTTTGTGGTGCCTTTCAGCTGCCTACCAAGGTAGTGTAAAAACTACTAAGAGAACTCCTGTCTGGCACCTTCCCCGGTGGAGTTGTGCAGGGGGTGTGTTTGGAACATTTTGTCACCGGCCGACTCCAAAATTCAGCTGTTCCCCATCTCAGCCCAGAAAGCAGGTAAAACAACTTTTGTGGTGTCTTTCAGGTGCCTACCAAGGTAGTGTAAAAACTACCAGGAGAACTCCTTTCTGGCACCTTCCCCGGTGGAGTTGTGCATGGGGTGTGTTTGGAACATTTTGTCACCGGCCGACTCCAAAATTCAGCGGTTCCCCATCTCAGCCCAGAAAACAGGAAGAACAACTTTTGTGGTGTCTTTCAGATGCCTACCGGAGAAATGTAAAATCTACCAGGAGAACTCCTGTCTGGCACCTTCCCCGGTGGAGTTGTGCATGGGGTGTGTTTGGAACATTTTGTCACCGGCCGAGTCCAAAATTCAGCGGTTCCCCATCTCAGCCCAGAAAGCAGGAAGAACAACTTTTGTGGTGTCCTTTTGATGCCTACCGGAGCAATGTAAAAACTACCAACAGAACTCGTCCCTGGCACCTTCGCTAGTGGAGTTGTGCAGGGGGTGTATTTTTTAAAATTTGGTCACCAGCCGAGTCCAAAATTCAGCGGTTCCCCATCTCAGCCCAGAAAGCAGGTAGAACAACTTTTGTGGTGTCTTTCAGATGCCTACCGGAGCAATGTAAAATCTACCAGGAGAACTCCTGTCTGGCACCTTCCCCGGTGGAGTTGTGCATGGGGTGTGTTTGGAACATTTTGTCACCGGCCGACTCCAAAATTCAGCGGTTCCCCATCTCAGCCCAGAGAGCAGGTAGAACAACTTTTGTGGTGTCTTTCAGATGCCTACCAGAGCAATGTAAAAACTACCAGGAGAACTCCTGTCTGGCACCTTCCCCGGTGGAGTTGTGCATGGGGTGTGTTTGGAACATTTTGTCCCCAGCCGACTCCAAAATTCAGCGGTTCCCCATCTCAGCCCAGAAAGTAGGAAGAACAACTTTTGTGGTGCCTTTCAGGTGCCTACCAAGGTAGTGTAAAAACTACCAAGAGAACTCCTGTCTGGCACCTTCCCCGGTGGAGTTGTGCATGGGGTGTGTTTGGAACATTTTGTCACCGGCCGACTCCAAAATTCAGCGGTTCCCCATCTCAGCCCAGAAAGCAGGTAGAACAACTTTTGTGGTGTCTTTCAAATGCCTACCAGAGCAATGTAAAAACTACCAGGAGAACTCCTGTCTGGCACCTTCGCTAGTGGAGTTGTGCATGGGGTGTGTTTGGAACATTTTGTCACCGGCCGACTCCAAAATTCAGCGGTTCCCCATCTCAGCCCAGAAAGCAGGTAGAACAACTTTTGTAGTGTCTTGTTGATGCCTACCGGAGCAATGTAAAAACTACCAACAGAATTCGTTCCTAGCACCTTCGCTAGTGGAGTTGTGCATGGGGTGTATTTATTAAAATTTGGTCACCAGCCGAGTCCAAAATTCAGCTGTTCCCCATCTCAGCCCAGAAAGCAGGTAGAACAACTTTTGTGGTGCCTTTCAGCTGCCTACCAAGGTAGTGTAAAAACTACTAAGAGAACTCCTGTCTGGCACCTTCCCCGGTGGAGTTGTGCATGGGGTGTGTTTGGAACATTTTGTCACCAGCCGAGTCCAAAATTCAGCGGTTCCCCATCTCAGCCCAGAAAGCAGGTAGAACAACTTTTGTGGTGTCTTTCAGATGCCTACCAAGGTAGTGTAAAAACTACCAGGAGAACTCCTGTCTGGCACCTTCCCCGGTGGAGTTGTGCATGGGGTGTGTTTGGAACATTTTGTCACCGGCCGACTCCAAAATTCAGCGGTTCCCCATCTCAGCCCAGAAAGCAGGTAGAACAACTTTTGTGGTGTCTTTCAGATGCCTACCAAGGTAGTGTAAAAACTATTAAGAGAACTCCTGTCTGGCACCTTCCCCGGTGGAGTTGTGCATGGGGTGTGTTTGGAACATTTTGTCACCAGCCGACTCCAAAATTCAGCTGTTCCCCATCTCAGCCCAGAAAGCAGGTAGAACAACTTTTGTGGTGTCTTTCAAATGCCTACCAGAGCAATGTAAAAACTACCAGGAGAACTCCTGTCTGGCACCTTCGCTAGTGGAGTTGTGCATGGGGTGTGTTTGGAACATTTTGTCACCGGCCGACTCCAAAATTCAGCGATTCCCCATCTCAGCCCAGAAAGCAGGTAGAACAACTTTTGTAGTGTCTTGTTGATGCCTACCGGAGCAATGTAAAAACTACCAACAGAATTAGTTCCTAGCACCTTCGCTAGTGGAGTTGTGCATGGGGTGTATTTATTAAAATTTGGTCACCAGCCGAGTCCAAAATTCAGCTGTTCCCCATCTCAGCCCAGAAAGCAGGTAGAACAACTTTTGTGGTGCCTTTCAGCTGCCTACCAAGGTAGTGTAAAAACTATCAAGAGAACTCTTGTCTGGCACCTTCCCCGGTGGAGTTGTGCATGGGGTGTGTTTGGAACATTTCGTCACCAGCCGACTCCAAAATTCAGCGGTTCCCCATCTCAGCCCAGAAAGCAGGTAGAACAACTTTTGTGGTGTCTTTCAAATGCCTACCAAGGTAGCGTAAAAACTATTAAGAGAACTCCTGTCTGGCACCTTCCCCGGTGGAGTTGTGCATGGGGTGTGTTTGGAACATTTTGTCACCGGCCGACTCCAAAATTCAGCGGTTCCCCATCTCAGCCCAGAGAGCAGGTAGAACAACTTTTGTGGTGTCTTTCAGATGCCTACCGGAGCAATGTAAAAACTACCACCAGAATTCGTTCCTAGCACCTTCGCTAGTGGAGTTGTGCATGGGGTGTATTTATTAAAATTTGGTCACCAGCCGAGTCCAAAATTCAGCTGTTCCCCATCTCAGCCCAGAAAGCAGGTAGAACAACTTTTGTGGTGCCTTTCAGCTGCCTACCAAGGTAGTGTAAAAACTATTAAGAGAACTCCTGTCTGGCACCTTCCCCGGTGGAGTTGTGCATGGGGTGTGTTTGGAACATTTTTTCACCGGCCAAGTCCAAAATTCAGCGGTTCCCCATCTCAGCCCAGAAAGCAGGTAGAACAACTTTTGTGGTGTCTTTCAGATGCCTACTGGAGCAATGTAAAAACTACCAGGAGAACTCCTGTCTGGCACCTTCCCCGGTGGAGTTGTGCATGGGGTGTGTTTGGAACATTTTGTCACCAGCCGAGTCCAAAATTCAGCGATTCCCCGTCTCAGCCCAGAAAGCAGGTAGAACAACTTTTGTCGTGCCTTTCAAATGCCTACCAAGGTAGTGTAAAAACTACCAAGAGAACTCCTGTCTGGCACCTTCCCCGGTGGAGTTGTGCATGGGGTGTGTTTGGAACATTTTGTCACCAGCCGAGTCCAAAATTCAGCTGTTCCCCATCACAGCCCAGAAAGCAGGTAGAACAACTTTTGTGGTGCCTTTCAGCTGCCTACCAAGGTAGTGTAAAAACTACTAAGAGAACTCCTGTCTGGCACCTTCCCCGGTGGAGTTGTGCAGGGGGTGTGTTTGGAACATTTTGTCACCGGCCGAGTCCAAAATTCAGCTGTTCCCCATCTCAGCCCAGAAAGCAGGTAAAACAACTTTTGTGGTGTCTTTCAGGTGCCTACCAAGGTAGTGTAAAAACTACCAGGAGAACTCCTTTCTGGCACCTTCCCCGGTGGAGTTGTGCATGGGGTGTGTTTGGAACATTTTGTCACCGGCCGACTCCAAAATTCAGCGGTTCCCCATCTCAGCCCAGAAAACAGGAAGAACAACTTTTGTGGTGTCTTTCAGATGCCTACCGGAGAAATGTAAAAACTACCAGGAGAACTCCTGTCTGGCACCTTCCCCGGTGGAGTTGTGCATGGGGTGTGTTTGGAACATTTTGTCACCGGCCGAGTCCAAAATTCAGCGGTTCCCCATCTCAGCCCAGAAAGCAGGAAGAACAACTTTTGTGGTGTCCTTTTGATGCCTACCGGAGCAATGTAAAAACTACCAACAGAACTCGTCCCTGGCACCTTCGCTAGTGGAGTTGTGCAGGGGGTGTATTTTTTAAAATTTGGTCACCAGCCGAGTCCAAAATTCAGCTGTTCCCCATCTCAGCCCAGAAAGCAGGTAGAACAACTTTTGTGGTGCCTTTCAGCTGCCTACCAAGGTAGTGTAAAAACTACTAAGAGAACTCCTGTCTGGCACCTTCCCCGGTGGAGTTGTGCAGGGGGTGTGTTTGGAACATTTTGTCACCAGCCGAGTCCAAAATTCAGCGGTTCCCCATCTCAGACCAGAAAGCAGGAAGAACAACTTTTGTGGTGTCCTTTTGATGCCTACCGGAGCAATGTAAAAACTACCAACAGAACTCGTCCCTGGCACCTTCGCTAGTGGAGTTGTGCAGGGGGTGTATTTTTTAAAATTTGGTCACCAGCCGAGTCCAAAATTCAGCGGTTCCCCATCTCAGCCCAGAAAGCAGGTAGAACAACTTTTGTGGTGTCTTTCAGATGCCTACCGGAGCAATGTAAAATCTACCAGGAGAACTCCTGTCTGGCACCTTCCCCGGTGGAGTTGTGCATGGGGTGTGTTTGGAACATTTTGTCACCGGCCGACTCCAAAATTCAGCGGTTCCCCATCTCAGCCCAGAGAGCAGGTAGAACAACTTTTGTGGTGTCTTTCAGATGCCTACCAGAGCAATGTAAAAACTACCAGGAGAACTCCTGTCTGGCACCTTCCCCGGTGGAGTTGTGCATGGGGTGTGTTTGGAACATTTTGTCACCAGCCGACTCCAAAATTCAGCGGTTCCCCATCTCAGCCCAGAAAGTAGGAAGAACAACTTTTGTGGTGCCTTTCAGGTGCCTACCAAGGTAGTGTAAAAACTACCAAGAGAACTCCTGTCTGGCACCTTCCCCGGTGGAGTTGTGCATGGGGTGTGTTTGGAACATTTTGTCACCGGCCGACTCCAAAATTCAGCGGTTCCCCATCTCAGCCCAGAAAGCAGGTAGAACAACTTTTGTGGTGTCTTTCAAATGCCTACCAGAGCAATGTAAAAACTACCAGGAGAACTCCTGTCTGGCACCTTCGCTAGTGGAGTTGTGCATGGGGTGTGTTTGGAACATTTTGTCACCGGCCGACTCCAAAATTCAGCGGTTCCCCATCTCAGCCCAGAAAGCAGGTAGAACAACTTTTGTAGTGTCTTGTTGATGCCTACCGGAGCAATGTAAAAACTACCAACAGAATTCGTTCCTAGCACCTTCGCTAGTGGAGTTGTGCATGGGGTGTATTTATTAAAATTTGGTCACCAGCCGAGTCCAAAATTCAGCTGTTCCCCATCTCAGCCCAGAAAGCAGGTAGAACAACTTTTGTGGTGCCTTTCAGCTGCCTACCAAGGTAGTGTAAAAACTACTAAGAGAACTCCTGTCTGGCACCTTCCCCGGTGGAGTTGTGCATGGGGTGTGTTTGGAACATTTTGTCACCAGCCGAGTCCAAAATTCAGCGGTTCCCCATCTCAGCCCAGAAAGCAGGTAGAACAACTTTTGTGGTGTCTTTCAGATGCCTACCAAGGTAGTGTAAAAACTACCAGGAGAACTCCTGTCTGGCACCTTCCCCGGTGGAGTTGTGCATGGGGTGTGTTTGGAACATTTTGTCACCGGCCGACTCCAAAATTCAGCGGTTCCCCATCTCAGCCCAGAAAGCAGGTAGAACAACTTTTGTGGTGTCTTTCAGATGCCTACCAGAGCAATGTAAAAACTACCAAGAGAACTCCTGTCTGGCACCTTCCCCGGTGGAGTTGTGCATGGGGTGTGTTTGGAACATTTTGTCACCAGCCGACTCCAAAATTCAGCTGTTCCCCATCTCAGCCCAGAAAGCAGGTAGAACAACTTTTGTGGTGTCTTTCAAATGCCTACCAGAGCAATGTAAAAACTACCAGGAGAACTCCTGTCTGGCACCTTCGCTAGTGGAGTTGTGCATGGGGTGTGTTTGGAACATTTTGTCACCGGCCGACTCTAAAATTCAGCGATTCCCCATCTCAGCCCAGAAAGCAGGTAGAACAACTTTTGTAGTGTCTTGTTGATGCCTACCGGAGCAATGTAAAAACTACCAACAGAATTAGTTCCTAGCACCTTCGATAGTGGAGTTGTGCATGGGGTGTATTTATTAAAATTTGGTCACCAGCCGAGTCCAAAATTCAGCTGTTCCCCATCTCAGCCCAGAAAGCAGGTAGAACAACTTTTGTGGTGCCTTTCAGCTGCCTACCAAGGTAGTGTAAAAACTATCAAGAGAACTCTTGTCTGGCACCTTCCCCGGTGGAGTTGTGCATGGGGTGTGTTTGGAACATTTCGTCACCAGCCGACTCCAAAATTCAGCGGTTCCCCATCTCAGCCCAGAAAGCAGGTAGAACAACTTTTGTGGTGTCTTTCAAATGCCTACCAAGGTAGCGTAAAAACTATTAAGAGAACTCCTGTCTGGCACCTTCCCCGGTGGAGTTGTGCATGGGGTGTGTTTGGAACATTTTGTCACCGGCCGACTCCAAAATTCAGCGGTTCCCCATCTCAGCCCAGAGAGCAGGTAGAACAACTTTTGTGGTGTCTTTCAGATGCCTACCGGAGCAATGTAAAAACTACCACCAGAATTCGTCCCTGGCACCTTCCCCGGTGGAGTTGTGCATGGGGTGTGTTTGGAACATTTTGTCACCGGCCGACTCCAAAATTCAGCGGTTCCCCATCTCAGCCCAGAAAGCAGGTAGAACAACTTTTGTAGTGTCTTGTTGATGCCTACCGGAGCAATGTAAAAACTACCAACAGAATTCGTTCCTAGCACCTTCGCTAGTGGAGTTGTGCATGGGGTGTATTTATTAAAATTTGGTCACCAGCCGAGTCCAAAATTCAGCTGTTCCCCATCTCAGCCCAGAAAGCAGGTAGAACAACTTTTGTGGTGCCTTTCAGCTGCCTACCAAGGTAGTGTAAAAACTACTAAGAGAACTCCTGTCTGGCACCTTCCCCGGTGGAGTTGTGCATGGGGTGTGTTTGGAACATTTTGTCACCAGCCGAGTCCAAAATTCAGCGGTTCCCCATCTCAGCCCAGAAAGCAGGTAGAACAACTTTTGTGGTGTCTTTCAGATGCCTACCAAGGTAGTGTAAAAACTACCAGGAGAACTCCTGTCTGGCACCTTCCCCGGTGGAGTTGTGCATGGGGTGTGTTTGGAACATTTTGTCACCGGCCGACTCCAAAATTCAGCGGTTCCCCATCTCAGCCCAGAAAGCAGGTAGAACAACTTTTGTGGTGTCTTTCAGATGCCTACCAAGGTAGTGTAAAAACTATTAAGAGAACTCCTGTCTGGCACCTTCCCCGGTGGAGTTGTGCATGGGGTGTGTTTGGAACATTTTGTCACCAGCCGACTCCAAAATTCAGCTGTTCCCCATCTCAGCCCAGAAAGCAGGTAGAACAACTTTTGTGGTGTCTTTCAAATGCCTACCAGAGCAATGTAAAAACTACCAGGAGAACTCCTGTCTGGCACCTTCGCTAGTGGAGTTGTGCATGGGGTGTGTTTGGAACATTTTGTCACCGGCCGACTCCAAAATTCAGCGATTCCCCATCTCAGCCCAGAAAGCAGGTAGAACAACTTTTGTAGTGTCTTGTTGATGCCTACCGGAGCAATGTAAAAACTACCAACAGAATTAGTTCCTAGCACCTTCGCTAGTGGAGTTGTGCATGGGGTGTATTTATTAAAATTTGGTCACCAGCCGAGTCCAAAATTCAGCTGTTCCCCATCTCAGCCCAGAAAGCAGGTAGAACAACTTTTGTGGTGCCTTTCAGCTGCCTACCAAGGTAGTGTAAAAACTATCAAGAGAACTCTTGTCTGGCACCTTCCCCGGTGGAGTTGTGCATGGGGTGTGTTTGGAACATTTCGTCACCAGCCGACTCCAAAATTCAGCGGTTCCCCATCTCAGCCCAGAAAGCAGGTAGAACAACTTTTGTGGTGTCTTTCAAATGCCTACCAAGGTAGCGTAAAAACTATTAAGAGAACTCCTGTCTGGCACCTTCCCCGGTGGAGTTGTGCATGGGGTGTGTTTGGAACATTTTGTCACCGGCCGACTCCAAAATTCAGCGGTTCCCCATCTCAGCCCAGAGAGCAGGTAGAACAACTTTTGTGGTGTCTTTCAGATGCCTACCGGAGCAATGTAAAAACTACCACCAGAATTCGTTCCTAGCACCTTCGCTAGTGGAGTTGTGCATGGGGTGTATTTATTAAAATTTGGTCACCAGCCGAGTCCAAAATTCAGCTGTTCCCCATCTCAGCCCAGAAAGCAGGTAGAACAACTTTTGTGGTGCCTTTCAGCTGCCTACCAAGGTAGTGTAAAAACTATTAAGAGAACTCCTGTCTGGCACCTTCCCCGGTGGAGTTGTGCATGGGGTGTGTTTGGAACATTTTTTCACCGGCCAAGTCCAAAATTCAGCGGTTCCCCATCTCAGCCCAGAAAGCAGGTAGAACAACTTTTGTGGTGTCTTTCAGATGCCTACTGGAGCAATGTAAAAACTACCAGGAGAACTCCTGTCTGGCACCTTCCCCGGTGGAGTTGTGCATGGGGTGTGTTTGGAACATTTTGTCACCAGCCGAGTCCAAAATTCAGCGATTCCCCGTCTCAGCCCAGAAAGCAGGTAGAACAACTTTTGTCGTGCCTTTCAAATGCCTACCAAGGTAGTGTAAAAACTACCAAGAGAACTCCTGTCTGGCACCTTCCCCGGTGGAGTTGTGCATGGGGTGTGTTTGGAACATTTTGTCACCAGCCGAGTCCAAAATTCAGCTGTTCCCCATCACAGCCCAGAAAGCAGGTAGAACAACTTTTGTGGTGCCTTTCAGCTGCCTACCAAGGTAGTGTAAAAACTACTAAGAGAACTCCTGTCTGGCACCTTCCCCGGTGGAGTTGTGCAGGGGGTGTGTTTGGAACATTTTGTCACCGGCCGAGTCCAAAATTCAGCTGTTCCCCATCTCAGCCCAGAAAGCAGGTAAAACAACTTTTGTGGTGTCTTTCAGGTGCCTACCAAGGTAGTGTAAAAACTACCAGGAGAACTCCTTTCTGGCACCTTCCCCGGTGGAGTTGTGCATGGGGTGTGTTTGGAACATTTTGTCACCGGCCGACTCCAAAATTCAGCGGTTCCCCATCTCAGCCCAGAAAACAGGAAGAACAACTTTTGTGGTGTCTTTCAGATGCCTACCGGAGAAATGTAAAAACTACCAGGAGAACTCCTGTCTGGCACCTTCCCCGGTGGAGTTGTGCATGGGGTGTGTTTGGAACATTTTGTCACCGGCCGAGTCCAAAATTCAGCGGTTCCCCATCTCAGCCCAGAAAGCAGGAAGAACAACTTTTGTGGTGTCCTTTTGATGCCTACCGGAGCAATGTAAAAACTACCAACAGAACTCGTCCCTGGCACCTTCGCTAGTGGAGTTGTGCAGGGGGTGTATTTTTTAAAATTTGGTCACCAGCCGAGTCCAAAATTCAGCTGTTCCCCATCTCAGCCCAGAAAGCAGGTAGAACAACTTTTGTGGTGCCTTTCAGCTGCCTACCAAGGTAGTGTAAAAACTACTAAGAGAACTCCTGTCTGGCACCTTCCCCGGTGGAGTTGTGCAGGGGGTGTGTTTGGAACATTTTGTCACCAGCCGAGTCCAAAATTCAGCGGTTCCCCATCTCAGACCAGAAAGCAGGAAGAACAACTTTTGTGGTGTCCTTTTGATGCCTACCGGAGCAATGTAAAAACTACCAACAGAACTCGTCCCTGGCACCTTCGCTAGTGGAGTTGTGCAGGGGGTGTATTTTTTAAAATTTGGTCACCAGCCGAGTCCAAAATTCAGCGGTTCCCCATCTCAGCCCAGAAAGCAGGTAGAACAACTTTTGTGGTGTCTTTCAGATGCCTACCGGAGCAATGTAAAATCTACCAGGAGAACTCCTGTCTGGCACCTTCCCCGGTGGAGTTGTGCATGGGGTGTGTTTGGAACATTTTGTCACCGGCCGACTCCAAAATTCAGCGGTTCCCCATCTCAGCCCAGAGAGCAGGTAGAACAACTTTTGTGGTGTCTTTCAGATGCCTACCAGAGCAATGTAAAAACTACCAGGAGAACTCCTGTCTGGCACCTTCCCCGGTGGAGTTGTGCATGGGGTGTGTTTGGAACATTTTGTCACCAGCCGACTCCAAAATTCAGCGGTTCCCCATCTCAGCCCAGAAAGTAGGAAGAACAACTTTTGTGGTGCCTTTCAGGTGCCTACCAAGGTAGTGTAAAAACTACCAAGAGAACTCCTGTCTGGCACCTTCCCCGGTGGAGTTGTGCATGGGGTGTGTTTGGAACATTTTGTCACCGGCCGACTCCAAAATTCAGCGGTTCCCCATCTCAGCCCAGAAAGCAGGTAGAACAACTTTTGTGGTGTCTTTCAAATGCCTACCAGAGCAATGTAAAAACTACCAGGAGAACTCCTGTCTGGCACCTTCGCTAGTGGAGTTGTGCATGGGGTGTGTTTGGAACATTTTGTCACCGGCCGACTCCAAAATTCAGCGGTTCCCCATCTCAGCCCAGAAAGCAGGTAGAACAACTTTTGTAGTGTCTTGTTGATGCCTACCGGAGCAATGTAAAAACTACCAACAGAATTCGTTCCTAGCACCTTCGCTAGTGGAGTTGTGCATGGGGTGTATTTATTAAAATTTGGTCACCAGCCGAGTCCAAAATTCAGCTGTTCCCCATCTCAGCCCAGAAAGCAGGTAGAACAACTTTTGTGGTGCCTTTCAGCTGCCTACCAAGGTAGTGTAAAAACTACTAAGAGAACTCCTGTCTGGCACCTTCCCCGGTGGAGTTGTGCATGGGGTGTGTTTGGAACATTTTGTCACCAGCCGAGTCCAAAATTCAGCGGTTCCCCATCTCAGCCCAGAAAGCAGGTAGAACAACTTTTGTGGTGTCTTTCAGATGCCTACCAAGGTAGTGTAAAAACTACCAGGAGAACTCCTGTCTGGCACCTTCCCCGGTGGAGTTGTGCATGGGGTGTGTTTGGAACATTTTGTCACCGGCCGACTCCAAAATTCAGCGGTTCCCCATCTCAGCCCAGAAAGCAGGTAGAACAACTTTTGTGGTGTCTTTCAGATGCCTACCAGAGCAATGTAAAAACTACCAAGAGAACTCCTGTCTGGCACCTTCCCCGGTGGAGTTGTGCATGGGGTGTGTTTGGAACATTTTGTCACCAGCCGACTCCAAAATTCAGCTGTTCCCCATCTCAGCCCAGAAAGCAGGTAGAACAACTTTTGTGGTGTCTTTCAAATGCCTACCAGAGCAATGTAAAAACTACCAGGAGAACTCCTGTCTGGCACCTTCGCTAGTGGAGTTGTGCATGGGGTGTGTTTGGAACATTTTGTCACCGGCCGACTCTAAAATTCAGCGATTCCCCATCTCAGCCCAGAAAGCAGGTAGAACAACTTTTGTAGTGTCTTGTTGATGCCTACCGGAGCAATGTAAAAACTACCAACAGAATTAGTTCCTAGCACCTTCGATAGTGGAGTTGTGCATGGGGTGTATTTATTAAAATTTGGTCACCAGCCGAGTCCAAAATTCAGCTGTTCCCCATCTCAGCCCAGAAAGCAGGTAGAACAACTTTTGTGGTGCCTTTCAGCTGCCTACCAAGGTAGTGTAAAAACTATCAAGAGAACTCTTGTCTGGCACCTTCCCCGGTGGAGTTGTGCATGGGGTGTGTTTGGAACATTTCGTCACCAGCCGACTCCAAAATTCAGCGGTTCCCCATCTCAGCCCAGAAAGCAGGTAGAACAACTTTTGTGGTGTCTTTCAAATGCCTACCAAGGTAGCGTAAAAACTATTAAGAGAACTCCTGTCTGGCACCTTCCCCGGTGGAGTTGTGCATGGGGTGTGTTTGGAACATTTTGTCACCGGCCGACTCCAAAATTCAGCGGTTCCCCATCTCAGCCCAGAGAGCAGGTAGAACAACTTTTGTGGTGTCTTTCAGATGCCTACCGGAGCAATGTAAAAACTACCACCAGAATTCGTCCCTGGCACCTTCCCCGGTGGAGTTGTGCATGGGGTGTGTTTGGAACATTTTGTCACCGGCCGACTCCAAAATTCAGCGGTTCCCCATCTCAGCCCAGAAAGCAGGTAGAACAACTTTTGTAGTGTCTTGTTGATGCCTACCGGAGCAATGTAAAAACTACCAACAGAATTCGTTCCTAGCACCTTCGCTAGTGGAGTTGTGCATGGGGTGTATTTATTAAAATTTGGTCACCAGCCGAGTCCAAAATTCAGCTGTTCCCCATCTCAGCCCAGAAAGCAGGTAGAACAACTTTTGTGGTGCCTTTCAGCTGCCTACCAAGGTAGTGTAAAAACTATTAAGAGAACTCCTGTCTGGCACCTTCCCCGGTGGAGTTGTGCATGGGGTGTGTTTGGAACATTTTTTCACCGGCCAAGTCCAAAATTCAGCGGTTCCCCATCTCAGCCCAGAAAGCAGGTAGAACAACTTTTGTGGTGTCTTTCAGATGCCTACTGGAGCAATGTAAAAACTACCAGGAGAACTCCTGTCTGGCACCTTCCCCGGTGGAGTTGTGCATGGGGTGTGTTTGGAACATTTTGTCACCAGCCGAGTCCAAAATTCAGCGATTCCCCGTCTCAGCCCAGAAAGCAGGTAGAACAACTTTTGTCGTGCCTTTCAAATGCCTACCAAGGTAGTGTAAAAACTACCAAGAGAACTCCTGTCTGGCACCTTCCCCGGTGGAGTTGTGCATGGGGTGTGTTTGGAACATTTTGTCACCAGCCGAGTCCAAAATTCAGCTGTTCCCCATCACAGCCCAGAAAGCAGGTAGAACAACTTTTGTGGTGCCTTTCAGCTGCCTACCAAGGTAGTGTAAAAACTATTAAGAGAACTCCTGTCTGGCACCTTCCCCGGTGGAGTTGTGCAGGGGGTGTGTTTGGAACATTTTGTCACCGGCCGACTCCAAAATTCAGCTGTTCCCCATCTCAGCCCAGAAAGCAGGTAGAACAACTTTTCTGGTGTCTTTCAGGTGCCTACCAAGGTAGTGTAAAAACTACCAGGAGAACTCCTTTCTGGCACCTTCCCCGGTGGAGTTGTGCATGGGGTGTGTTTGGAACATTTTGTCACCGGCCGACTCCAAAATTCAGCGGTTCCCCATCTCAGCCCAGAAAGCAGGAAGAACAACTTTTGTGGTGTCTTTCAGATGCCTACCGGAGCAATGTAAAATCTACCAGGAGAACTCCTGTCTGGCACCTTCCCCGGTGGAGTTGTGCATGGGGTGTGTTTGGAACATTTTGTCACCGGCCGAGTCCAAAATTCAGCGGTTCCCCATCTCAGCCCAGAAAGCAGGAAGAACAACTTTTGTGGTGTCCTTTTGATGCCTACCGGAGCAATGTAAAAACTACCAACAGAACTCGTCCCTGGCACCTTCGCTAGTGGAGTTGTGCAGGGGGTGTATTTTTTAAAATTTGGTCACCAGCCGAGTCCAAAATTCAGCGGTTCCCCATCTCAGCCCAGAAAGCAGGAAGAACAACTTTTGTGGTGCCTTTCAGCTGCCTACCAAGGTAGTGTAAAAACTACTAAGAGAACTCCTGTCTGGCACCTTCCCCGGTGGAGTTGTGCATGGGGTGTGTTTGGAACATTTTGTCACCAGCCGAGTCCAAAATTCAGCGGTTCCCCATCTCAGCCCAGAAAGCAGGTAGAACAACTTTTGTGGTGTCTTTCAGATGCCTACCGGAGCAATGTAAAATCTACCAGGAGAACTCCTGTCTGGCACCTTCCCCGGTGGAGTTGTGCATGGGGTGTGTTTGGAACATTTTGTCACCGGCCGACTCCAAAATTCAGCGGTTCCCCATCTCAGCCCAGAGAGCAGGTAGAACAACTTTTGTGGTGTCTTTCAGATGCCTACCAGAGCAATGTAAAAACTACCAGGAGAACTCCTGTCTGGCACCTTCCCCGGTGGAGTTGTGCATGGGGTGTGTTTGGAACATTTTGTCACCAGCCGACTCCAAAATTCAGCGGTTCCCCATCTCAGCCCAGAAAGTAGGAAGAACAACTTTTTTGGTGCCTTTCAGGTGCCTACCAAGGTAGTGTAAAAACTACCAAGAGAACTCCTGTCTGGCACCTTCCCCGGTGGAGTTGTGCATGGGGTGTGTTTGGAACATTTTGTCACCGGCCGACTCCAAAATTCAGCGGTTCCCCATCTCAGCCCAGAAAGCAGGTAGAACAACTTTTGTGGTGTCTTTCAGATGCCTACCGGAGCAATGTAAAAACTACCAGGAGAACTCCTGTCTGGCACCTTCGCTAGTGGAGTTGTGCATGGGGTGTGTTTGGAACATTTTGTCACCGGCCGACTCCAAAATTCAGCGGTTCCCCATCTCAGCCCAGAAAGCAGGTAGAACAACTTTTGTAGTGTCTTGTTGATGCCTACCGGAGCAATGTAAAAACTACCAACAGAATTCGTTCCTAGCACCTTCGCTAGTGGAGTTGTGCATGGGGTGTATTTATTAAAATTTGGTCACCAGCCGAGTCCAAAATTCAGCTGTTCCCCATCTCAGCCCAGAAAGCAGGTAGAACAACTTTTGTGGTGCCTTTCAGCTGCCTACCAAGGTAGTGTAAAAACTATTAAGAGAACTCCTGTCTGGCACCTTCCCCGGTGGAGTTGTGCATGGGGTGTGTTTGGAACATTTTTTCACCGGCCAAGTCCAAAATTCAGCGGTTCCCCATCTCAGCCCAGAAAGCAGGTAGAACAACTTTTGTGGTGTCTTTCAGATGCCTACTGGAGCAATGTAAAAACTACCAGGAGAACTCCTGTCTGGCACCTTCCCCGGTGGAGTTGTGCATGGGGTGTGTTTGGAACATTTTGTCACCAGCCGAGTCCAAAATTCAGCGATTCCCCGTCTCAGCCCAGAAAGCAGGTAGAACAACTTTTGTCGTGCCTTTCAAATGCCTACCAAGGTAGTGTAAAAACTACCAAGAGAACTCCTGTCTGGCACCTTCCCCGGTGGAGTTGTGCATGGGGTGTGTTTGGAACATTTTGTCACCAGCCGAGTCCAAAATTCAGCTGTTCCCCATCACAGCCCAGAAAGCAGGTAGAACAACTTTTGTGGTGCCTTTCAGCTGCCTACCAAGGTAGTGTAAAAACTACTAAGAGAACTCCTGTCTGGCACCTTCCCCGGTGGAGTTGTGCAGGGGGTGTGTTTGGAACATTTTGTCACCGGCCGAGTCCAAAATTCAGCTGTTCCCCATCTCAGCCCAGAAAGCAGGTAAAACAACTTTTGTGGTGTCTTTCAGGTGCCTACCAAGGTAGTGTAAAAACTACCAGGAGAACTCCTTTCTGGCACCTTCCCCGGTGGAGTTGTGCATGGGGTGTGTTTGGAACATTTTGTCACCGGCCGACTCCAAAATTCAGCGGTTCCCCATCTCAGCCCAGAAAGCAGGAAGAACAACTTTTGTGGTGTCTTTCAGATGCCTACCGGAGCAATGTAAAATCTACCAGGAGAACTCCTGTCTGGCACCTTCCCCGGTGGAGTTGTGCATGGGGTGTGTTTGGAACATTTTGTCACCGGCCGAGTCCAAAATTCAGCGGTTCCCCATCTCAGCCCAGAAAGCAGGAAGAACAACTTTTGTGGTGTCCTTTTGATGCCTACCGGAGCAATGTAAAAACTACCAACAGAACTCGTCCCTGGCACCTTCGCTAGTGGAGTTGTGCAGGGGGTGTATTTTTTAAAATTTGGTCACCAGCCGAGTCCAAAATTCAGCTGTTCCCCATCTCAGCCCAGAAAGCAGGTAGAACAACTTTTGTGGTGCCTTTCAGCTGCCTACCAAGGTAGTGTAAAAACTACTAAGAGAACTCCTGTCTGGCACCTTCCCCGGTGGAGTTGTGCAGGGGGTGTGTTTGGAACATTTTGTCACCAGCCGAGTCCAAAATTCAGCGGTTCCCCATCTCAGCCCAGAAAGCAGGAAGAACAACTTTTGTGGTGCCTTTCAGCTGCCTACCAAGGTAGTGTAAAAACTACTAAGAGAACTCCTGTCTGGCACCTTCCCCGGTGGAGTTGTGCATGGGGTGTGTTTGGAACATTTTGTCACCAGCCGAGTCCAAAATTCAGCGGTTCCCCATCTCAGCCCAGAAAGCAGGTAGAACAACTTTTGTGGTGTCTTTCAGATGCCTACCGGAGCAATGTAAAATCTACCAGGAGAACTCCTGTCTGGCACCTTCCCCGGTGGAGTTGTGCATGGGGTGTGTTTGGAACATTTTGTCACCGGCCGACTCCAAAATTCAGCGGTTCCCCATCTCAGCCCAGAGAGCAGGTAGAACAACTTTTGTGGTGTCTTTCAGATGCCTACCAGAGCAATGTAAAAACTACCAGGAGAACTCCTGTCTGGCACCTTCCCCGGTGGAGTTGTGCATGGGGTGTGTTTGGAACATTTTGTCACCAGCCGACTCCAAAATTCAGCGGTTCCCCATCTCAGCCCAGAAAGTAGGAAGAACAACTTTTTTGGTGCCTTTCAGGTGCCTACCAAGGTAGTGTAAAAACTACCAAGAGAACTCCTGTCTGGCACCTTCCCCGGTGGAGTTGTGCATGGGGTGTGTTTGGAACATTTTGTCACCGGCCGACTCCAAAATTCAGCGGTTCCCCATCTCAGCCCAGAAAGCAGGTAGAACAACTTTTGTGGTGTCTTTCAGATGCCTACCGGAGCAATGTAAAAACTACCAACAGAACTCGTCCCTGGCACCTTCGCTAGTGGAGTTGTGCAGGGGGTGTGTTTGGAACATTTTGTCACCGGCCGACTCCAAAATTCAGCGGTTCCCCATCTCAGCCCAGAAAGCAGGTAGAACAACTTTTGTAGTGTCTTGTTGATGCCTACCGGAGCAATGTAAAAACTACCAACAGAATTCGTTCCTAGCACCTTCGCTAGTGGAGTTGTGCATGGGGTGTATTTATTAAAATTTGGTCACCAGCCGAGTCCAAAATTCAGCTGTTCCCCATCTCAGCCCAGAAAGCAGGTAGAACAACTTTTGTGGTGCCTTTCAGCTGCCTACCAAGGTAGTGTAAAAACTACTAAGAGAACTCCTGTCTGGCACCTTCCCCGGTGGAGTTGTGCATGGGGTGTGTTTGGAACATTTTGTCACCAGCCGAGTCCAAAATTCAGCGGTTCCCCATCTCAGCCCAGAAAGCAGGTAGAACAACTTTTGTGGTGTCTTTCAGATGCCTACCAAGGTAGTGTAAAAACTACCAGGAGAACTCCTGTCTGGCACCTTCCCCGGTGGAGTTGTGCATGGGGTGTCTTTGGAACATTTTGTCACCGGCCGACTCCAAAATTCAGCGGTTCCCCATCTCAGCCCAGAAAGCAGGTAGAACAACTTTTGTGGTGTCTTTCAGATGCCTACCAAGGTAGTGTAAAAACTACTAAGAGAACTCCTGTCTGGCACCTTCCCCGGTGGAGTTGTGCATGGGGTGTGTTTGGAACATTTTGTCACCAGCCGACTCCAAAATTCAGCTGTTCCCCATCTCAGCCCAGAAAGCAGGTAGAACAACTTTTGTGGTGTCTTTCAAATGCCTACCAGAGCAATGTAAAAACTACCAGGAGAACTCCTGTCTGGCACCTTCGCTAGTGGAGTTGTGCATGGGGTGTGTTTGGAACATTTTGTCACCGGCCGACTCCAAAATTCAGCGGTTCCCCATCTCAGCCCAGAAAGCAGGTAGAACAACTTTTGTAGTGTCTTGTTGATGCCTACCGGAGCAATGTAAAAACTACCAACAGAACTCGTCCCTGGCACCTTCGCTAGTTCAGTTGTGCATGGGGTGTATTTATTAAAATTTTGTCACCAGCCGAGTCCAAAATTCAGCTGTTCCCCATCTCAGCCCAGAAAGCAGGTAGAACAACTTTTGTGGTGTCTTTCAGATGCCTCCTGGAGCAATATAAAAACTACCAGGAGAACTCCTGTCTGGCACCTTCCCCGGTGGAGTTGTGCATGGGGTGTGTTTGGAACATTTTGTCACCGGCCGACTCCAAAATTCAGCGGTTCCCCATCTCAGCCCAGAGAGCAGGTAGAACAACTTTTGTGGTGTCTTTCAGATGCCTACCAGAGCAATGTAAAAACTACCAGGAGAACTCCTGTCTGGCACCTTCCCCGGTGGAGTTGTGCATGGGGTGTGTTTGGAACATTTTGTCACCAGCCGAGTCCAAAATTCAGCGGTTCCCCATCTCAGCCCAGAAAGAAGGAAGAACAACTTTTTTGGTGCCTTTCAGGTGCCTACCAAGGTAGTGTAAAAACTACTAAGAGAACTCCTGTCTGGCACCTTCCCCGGTGGAGTTGTGCATGGGGTGTGTTTGGAACATTTTGTCACCGGCCGACTCCAAAATTCAGCGGTTCCCCATCTCAGCCCAGAGAGCAGGTAGAACAACTTTTGTGGTGTCTTTCAGATGCCTACCGGAGCAATGTAAAAACTACCAGGAGAACTCCTGTCTGGCACCTTCCCCGGTGGAGTTGTGCATGGGGTGTGTTTGGAACATTTTGTCACCGGCCGACTCCAAAATTCAGCGGTTCCCCATCTCAGCCCAGAAAGCAGGTAGAACAACTTTTGTAGTGTCTTGTTGATGCCTACCGGAGCAATGTAAAAACTACCAACAGAATTCGTTCCTAGCACCTTCGCTAGTGGAGTTGTGCATGGGGTGTATTTATTAAAATTTGGTCACCAGCCGAGTCCAAAATTCAGCTGTTCCCCATCTCAGCCCAGAGAGCAGGTAGAACAACTTTTGTGGTGCCTTTCAGGTGCCTACCAAGGTAGTGTAAAAACTACTAAGAGAACTCCTGTCTGGTACCTTCCCCGGTGGAGTTGTGCATGGGGTGTGTTTGGAACATTTTGTCACCGGCCGACTCCAAAATTCAGCGGTTCCCCATCTCAGCCCAGAAAGCAGGTAGAACAACTTTTGTGGTGCCTTTCAGCTGCCTACCAAGGTAGTGTAAAAACTACCAGGAGAACTCCTGTCTGGCACCTTCCCCGGTGGAGTTGTGCATGGGGTGTGTTTGGAACATTTTGTCACCGGCCGACTCCAAAATTCAGCGGTTCCCCATCTCAGCCCAGAAAGCAGGTAGAACAACTTTTGTGGTGTCTTTCAGATGCCTACCGGAGCAATGTAAAAACTACCAGGAGAACTCCTGTCTGGCACCTTCCCCGGTGGAGTTGTGCATGGGGTGTCTTTGGAACATTTTGTCACCGGCCGACTCCAAAATTCAGCGGTTCCCCATCTCAGCCCAGAGAGCAGGTAGAACAACTTTTGTGGTGTCTTTCAGATGCCTACCGGAGCAATGTAAAAACTACCACCAGAATTCGTCCCTGGCACCTTCGCTAGTGGAGTTGTGCATGGGGTGTCTTTGGAACATTTTGTCACCGGCCGAGTCCAAAATTCAGCGGTTCCCCATCTCAGCCCAGAAAGCAGGTAGAACAACTTTTGTAGTGTCTTTTTGATGCCTACCGGAGCAATGTAAAAACTACCAACAGAATTCGTTCCTGGCACCTTCGCTAGTGGAGTCGTGCATGGGGTGTATTTATTAAAATTTTGTCACCAGCCGAGTCCAAAATTCAGCGGTTCCCCATCTCAGCCCAGAAAGCAGGAAGAACAACTTTTGTGGTGTCTTTCAGATGCCTACCAAGGTAGTGTAAAAACTATCAAGAGAACTCCTGTCTGGCACCTTCCCCGGTGGAGTTGTGCATGGGGTGTGTTTGGAACATTTTGTCACCGGCCGAGTCCAAAATTCAGCGGTTCCCCATCTCAGCCCAGAAAGCAGGTAGAACAACTTTTGTGGTGCCTTTCAGCTGCCTACCAAGGTAGTGTAAAAACTACTAAGAGAACTCCTGTCTGGCACCTTCCCCGGTGGAGTTGTGCATGGGGTGTGTTTGGAACATTTTGTCACCGGCCGAATCCAAAATTCAGCGGTTCCCCATCTCAGCCCAGAAAGCAGGTAGAACAACTTTTGTGGTGTCTTTCAGATGCCTACCGGAGCAATGTAAAAACTACCAGGAGAACTCCTGTCTGGCACCTTCCCCGGTGGAGTTGTGCATGGGGTGTGTTTGGAACATTTTGTCACCAGCCGACTCCAAAATTCAGCGGTTCCACATCTCAGCCCAGAAAGCAGGTAGAACAACTTTTGTGGTGCCTTTCAAATGCCTACCAAGGTAGTGTAAAAACTACCAAGAGAACTCCTGCCTGGCACCTTCCCCGGTGGAGTTGTGCATGGGGTGTGTTTGGAACATTTTGTCACCGGCCGACTCCAAAATTCAGCGGTTCCCCATCTCAGCCCAGAAAGCAGGTAGAACAACTTTTGTGGTGTCCTTTTGATGCCTACCGGAGCAATGTAAAAACTACCAACAGAACTCGTCCCTGGCACCTTCGCTAGTTCAGTTGTGCATGGGGTGTATTTATTAAAATTTTGTCACCAGCCGAGTCCAAAATTCAGCTGTTCCCCATCTCAGCCCAGAAAGCAGGTAGAACAACTTTTGTGGTGTCTTTCAGATGCCTCCTGGAGCAATATAAAAACTACCAGCAGAACTCCTGTCTGGCACCTTCCCCGGTGGAGTTGTGCATGGGGTGTGTTTGGAACATTTTGTCACCAGCCGACTCCAAAGTTCAGCGGTTCCCCATCTCAGCCCAGAAAGCAGGTAGAACAACTTTTGTGGTGCCTTTCAGCTGCCTACCAAGGTAGTGTAAAAACTATTAAGAGAACTCCTGTCTGGCACCTTCCCCGGTGGAGTTGTGCAGGGGGTGTGTTTGGAACATTTTGTCACCGGCCGACTCCAAAATTCAGCGGTTCCCCATCTCAGCCCAGAAAGCAGGTAGAACAACTTTTGTGGTGTCTTTCAGATGCCTACCGGAGCAATGTAAAAACTATTAGGAGAACTCCTGTCTGGCACCTTCCCCGGTGGAGTTGTGCAGGGGGTGTGTTTGGAACATTTTGTCACCAGCCGAGTCCAAAATTCAGCGGTTCCCCATCTCAGCCCAGAAAGCAGGTAGAACAACTTTTGTGGTGCCTTTCAAATGCCTACCAAGGTAGTGTAAAAACTACCAAGAGAACTCCTGTCTGGCACCTTCCCCGGTGGAGTTGTGCATGGGGTGTCTTTGGAACATTTTGTCACCGGCCGAGTCCAAAATTCAGCGGTTCCCCATCTCAGCCCAGAAAGCAGGAAGAACACCTTTTGTGGTGTCCTTTTGATGCCTACCGGAGCAATGTAAAAACTACCAACAGAACTCGTCCCTGGCACCTTCGCTAGTGGAGTTGTGCATGGGGTGTGTTTGGAACATTTTGTCACCGGCCGAGTCCAAAATTCAGCGGTTCCCCATCTCAGCCCAGAAAGCAGGAAGAACAACTTTTATGGTGTCTTTCAGATGCCTACCGGATCAATGTAAAAACTACCAACAGAACTCCTTTCTGGCACCTTCCCCGGTGGAGTTGTGCATGGGGTGTGTTTGGAACATTTTGTCACCAGCCGAGTCCAAAATTCAGCGGTTCCCCATCTCAGCCCAGAAAGCAGGTAGAACAACTTTTGTGGTGCCTTTCAAATGCCTACCAAGGTAGTGTAAAAACTACCAAGAGAACTCCTGTCTGGCACCTTCCCCGGTGGAGTTGTGCAGGGGGTGTGTTTGGAACATTTTGTCACCGGCCGACTCCAAAATTCAGCGGTTCCCCATCTCAGCCCAGAAAGCAGGTAGAACACCTTTTGTGGTGTCCTTTTGATGCCTACAGGAGCAATGTAAAAACTACCAACAGAGCTCGTCCCTTGCACCTTCCCCGGTGGAGTTGTGCATGGGGTGTGTTTGGAACATTTTGTCACCGGCCGAGTCCAAAATTCAGCGGTTCCCCATCTCAGCCCAGAAAGCAGGTAGAACAACTTTTGTGGTGCCTTTCAGGTGCCTACCAAGGTAGTGTAAAAACTACCAGGAGAACTCCTGTCTGGCACCTTCCCCGGTGGAGTTGTGCATGGGGTGTGTTTGGAACATTTTGTCACCGGCCGACTCCAAAATTCAGCGGTTCCCCATCTCAGCCCAGAGAGCAGGTAGAACAACTTTTGTGGTGTCTTTCAGATGCCTACCAGAGCAATGTAAAAACTACCAGGAGAACTCCTGTCTGGCACCTTCCCCGGTGGAGTTGTGCATGGGGTGTGTTTGGAACATTTTGTCACCAGCCGAGTCCAAAATTCAGCGGTTCCCCATCTCAGCCCAGAAAGAAGGAAGAACAACTTTTTTGGTGCCTTTCAGGTGCCTACCAAGGTAGTGTAAAAACTACTAAGAGAACTCCTGTCTGGCACCTTCCCCGGTGGAGTTGTGCATGGGGTGTGTTTGGAACATTTTGTCACCGGCCGACTCCAAAATTCAGCGGTTCCCCATCTCAGCCCAGAGAGCAGGTAGAACAACTTTTGTGGTGTCTTTCAGATGCCTACCGGAGCAATGTAAAAACTACCAGGAGAACTCCTGTCTGGCACATTCCCCGGTGGAGTTGTGCATGGGGTGTGTTTGGAACATTTTGTCACCGGCCGACTCCAAAATTCAGCGGTTCCCCATCTCAGCCCAGAAAGCAGGTAGAACAACTTTTGTAGTGTCTTGTTGATGCCTACCGGAGCAATGTAAAAACTACCAACAGAATTCGTTCCTAGCACCTTCGCTAGTTGAGTTGTGCATGGGGTGTATTTATTAAAATTTGGTCACCAGCCGAGTCCAAAATTCAGCTGTTCCCCATCTCAGCCCAGAAAGCAGGTAGAACAACTTTTGTGGTGCCTTTCAGCTGCCTACCAAGGTAGTGTAAAAACTACTAAGAGAACTCCTGTCTGGCACCTTCCCCGGTGGAGTTGTGCATGGGGTGTGTTTGGAACATTTTGTCACCGGCCGAGTCCAAAATTCAGCGGTTCCCCATCTCAGCCCAGAAAGCAGGTAGAACAACTTTTGTGGTGCCTTTCAGCTGCCTACCAAGGTAGTGTAAAAACTACCAGGAGAACTCCTGTCTGGCACCTTCCCCGGTGGAGTTGTGCATGGGGTGTGTTTGGAACATTTTGTCACCGGCCGACTCCAAAATTCAGCGGTTCCCCATCTCAGCCCAGAAAGCAGGTAGAACAACTTTTGTGGTGTCTTTCAGATGCCTACCAAGGTAGTGTAAAAACTACTAAGAGAACTCCTGTCTGGCACCTTCCCCGGTGGAGTTGTGCATGGGGTGTGTTTGGAACATTTTGTCACCGGCCGACTCCAAAATTCAGCGGTTCCCCATCTCAGCCCAGAAAGCAGGTAGAACAACTTTTGTAGTGTCTTGTTGATGCCTACCGGAGCAATGTAAAAACTACCAACAGCATTCGTTCCTAGCACCTTCGCTAGTGGAGTTGTGCAGGGGGTGTATTTATTAAAATTTGGTCACCAGCCGAGTCCCAAATTCAGCTGTTCCCCATCTCAGCCCAGAAAGCAGGTAGAACAACTTTTGTGGTGCCTTTCAAATGCCTACCAAGGTAGTGTAAAAACTACCAAGAGAACTCCTGCCTGGCACCTTCCCCGGTGGAGTTGTGCATGGGGTGTGTTTGGAACATTTTGTCACCGGCCGAGTCCAAAATTCAGCGGTTCCCCATCTCAGCCCAGAAAGCAGGTAGAACAACTTTTGTGGTGTCTTTCAGATGCCTACCGGAGCAATGTAAAAACTACCAGGAGAACTCCTGTCTGGCACCTTCCCCGGTGGAGTTGTGCATGGGGTGTGTTTGGAACATTTTGTCAACAGCCGAGTCCAAAATTCAGCTGTTCCCCATCTCAGCCCAGAGAGCAGGTAGAACAACTTTTGTGGTGTCTTTCAGATGCCTACCGGAGCAATGTAAAAACTACCACCAGAATTCGTCCCTGGCACCTTCGCTAGTGGAGTTGTGCATGGGGTGTCTTTGGAACATTTTGTCACCGGCCGAGTCCAAAATTCAGCGGTTCCCCATCTCAGCCCAGAAAGCAGGTAGAACAACTTTTGTAGTGTCTTTTTGATGCCTACCGGAGCAATGTAAAAACTACCAACAGAATTCGTTCCTGGCACCTTCGCTAGTGGAGTCGTGCATGGGGTGTATTTATTAAAATTTTGTCACCAGCCGAGTCCAAAATTCAGCGGTTCCCCATCTCAGCCCAGAAAGCAGGAAGAACAACTTTTGTGGTGTCTTTCAGATGCCTACCAAGGTAGTGTAAAAACTATCAAGAGAACTCCTGTCTGGCACCTTCCCCGGTGGAGTTGTGCATGGGGTGTGTTTGGAACATTTTGTCACCGGCCGAGTCCAAAATTCAGCGGTTCCCCATCTCAGCCCAGAAAGCAGGTAGAACAACTTTTGTGGTGCCTTTCAGCTGCCTACCAAGGTAGTGTAAAAACTACTAAGAGAACTCCTGTCTGGCACCTTCCCCGGTGGAGTTGTGCATGGGGTGTGTTTGGAACATTTTGTCACCGGCCGAATCCAAAATTCAGCGGTTCCCCATCTCAGCCCAGAAAGCAGGTAGAACAACTTTTGTGGTGTCTTTCAGATGCCTACCGGAGCAATGTAAAAACTACCAGGAGAACTCCTGTCTGGCACCTTCCCCGGTGGAGTTGTGCATGGGGTGTGTTTGGAACATTTTGTCACCAGCCGACTCCAAAATTCAGCGGTTCCACATCTCAGCCCAGAAAGCAGGTAGAACAACTTTTGTGGTGCCTTTCAAATGCCTACCAAGGTAGTGTAAAAACTACCAAGAGAACTCCTGCCTGGCACCTTCCCCGGTGGAGTTGTGCATGGGGTGTGTTTGGAACATTTTGTCACCGGCCGACTCCAAAATTCAGCGGTTCCCCATCTCAGCCCAGAAAGCAGGTAGAACAACTTTTGTGGTGTCCTTTTGATGCCTACCGGAGCAATGTAAAAACTACCAACAGAACTCGTCCCTGGCACCTTCGCTAGTTCAGTTGTGCATGGGGTGTATTTATTAAAATTTTGTCACCAGCCGAGTCCAAAATTCAGCTGTTCCCCATCTCAGCCCAGAAAGCAGGTAGAACAACTTTTGTGGTGTCTTTCAGATGCCTCCTGGAGCAATATAAAAACTACCAGCAGAACTCCTGTCTTGCACCTTCCCCGGTGGAGTTGTGCATGGGGTGTGTTTGGAACATTTTGTCACCAGCCGACTCCAAAATTCAGCGGTTCCCCATCTCAGCCCAGAAAGCAGGTAGAACAACTTTTGTGGTGCCTTTCAGCTGCCTACCAAGGTAGTGTAAAAACTATTAAGAGAACTCCTGTCTGGCACCTTCCCCGGTGGAGTTGTGCAGGGGGTGTGTTTGGAACATTTTGTCACCGGCCGACTCCAAAATTCAGCGGTTCCCCATCTCAGCCCAGAAAGCAGGTAGAACAACTTTTGTGGTGTCTTTCAGATGCCTACCGGAGCAATGTAAAAACTATTAGGAGAACTCCTGTCTGGCACCTTCCCCGGTGGAGTTGTGCAGGGGGTGTGTTTGGAACATTTTGTCACCAGCCGAGTCCAAAATTCAGCGGTTCCCCATCTCAGCCCAGAAAGCAGGTAGAACAACTTTTGTGGTGCCTTTCAAATGCCTACCAAGGTAGTGTAAAAAACTACCAAGAGAACTCCTGCCTGGCACCTTCCCCGGTGGAGTTGTGCATGGGGTGTCTTTGGAACATTTTGTCACCGGCCGAGTCCAAAATTCAGCGGTTCCCCATCTCAGCCCAGAAAGCAGGAAGAACACCTTTTGTGGTGTCCTTTTGATGCCTACCGGAGCAATGTAAAAACTACCAACAGAACTCGTCCCTGGCACCTTCGCTAGTGGAGTTGTGCATGGGGTGTGTTTGGAACATTTTGTCACCGGCCGACTCCCAAAATTCAGCTGTTCCCCATCTCAGCCCAGAAAGCAGGAAGAACAACTTTTATGGTGTCTTTCAGATGCCTACCGGATCAATGTAAAAACTACCAACAGAACTCCTTTCTGGCACCTTCCCCGGTGGAGTTGTGCATGGGGTGTGTTTGGAACATTTTGTCACCAGCCGAGTCCAAAATTCAGCGGTTCCCCATCTCAGCCCAGAAAGCAGGTAGAACAACTTTTGTGGTGCCTTTCAAATGCCTACCAAGGTAGTGTAAAAACTACCAAGAGAACTCCTGTCTGGCACCTTCCCCGGTGGAGTTGTGCAGGGGGTGTGTTTGGAACATTTTGTCACCGGCCGACTCCAAAATTCAGCGGTTCCCCATCTCAGCCCAGAAAGCAGGTAGAACACCTTTTGTGGTGTCCTTTTGATGCCTACAGGAGCAATGTAAAAACTACCAACAGAGCTCGTCCCTTGCACCTTCCCCGGTGGAGTTGTGCATGGGGTGTGTTTGGAACATTTTGTCACCAGCCGAGTCCAAAATTCAGCGGTTCCCCATCTCAGCCCAGAAAGAAGGAAGAACAACTTTTTTGGTGCCTTTCAGGTGCCTACCAAGGTAGTGTAAAAACTACTAAGAGAACTCCTGTCTGGCACCTTCCCCGGTGGAGTTGTGCATGGGGTGTGTTTGGAACATTTTGTCACCGGCCGACTCCAAAATTCAGCGGTTCCCCATCTCAGCCCAGAGAGCAGGTAGAACAACTTTTGTGGTGTCTTTCAGATGCCTACCGGAGCAATGTAAAAACTACCACCAGAATTCGTCCCTGGCACCTTCGCTAGTGGAGTTGTGCAGGGGGTGTCTTTGGAACATTTTGTCACCGGCCGAGTCCAAAATTCAGCGGTTCCCCATCTCAGCCCAGAAAGCAGGTAGAACAACTTTTGTAGTGTCTTTTTGATGCCTACCGGAGCAATGTAAAAACTACCAACAGAATTCGTTCCTGGCACCTTCGCTAGTGGAGTCGTGCATGGGGTGGTATTTATTAAAATTTTGTCACCAGCCGAGTCCAAAATTCAGCGGTTCCCCATCTCAGCCCAGAAAGCAGGAAGAACAACTTTTGTGGTGTCTTTCAGATGCCTACCAAGGTAGTGTAAAAACTATCAAGAGAACTCCTGTCTGGCACCTTCCCCGGTGGAGTTGTGCATGGGGTGTGTTTGGAACATTTTGTCACCGGCCGAGTCCAAAATTCAGCGGTTCCCCATCTCAGCCAGAAAGCAGTAGTAGAACAACTTTTTGTGGTGCCTTTCAGGTGCCTACCAAGGTAGTGTAAAAACTACTAAGAGAACTCCTGTCTGGCACCTTCCCCGGTGGAGTTGTGCATGGGGTGTGTTTGGAACATTTTGTCACCGGCCCGAATCCAAAATTCAGCGGTTCCCCATCTCAGCCCAGAAAGCAGGTAGAACAACTTTTGTGGTGTCTTTCAGATGCCTACCGGAGCAATGTAAAAACTACCAGGAGAACTCCTGTCTGGCACCTTCCCCGGTGGAGTTGTGCATGGGGTGTGTTTGGAACATTTTGTCACCAGCCGACTCCAAAATTCAGCGGTTCCCCATCTCTAGCCCAGAAAGCAGGTAGAACAACTTTTGTGGTGCCTTTCAAATGCCTAACAAGGTAGTGTAAAAGCTACCAAGAGAACTCCTGCCTGGCACCTTCCCCGGTGGAGTTGTGCATGGGGTGTGTTTGGAACATTTTGTCACCGGCCGAGTCCAAAATTCAGCGGTTCCCCATCTCAGCCCAGAAAGCAGGTAGAACAACTTTTGTGGTGTCCTTTTGATGCCTACCGGAGCAATGTAAAAACTACCAACAGAACTCGTCCCTGGCACCTTCGCTAGTTCAGTTGTGCATGGGGTGTATTTATTAAAATTTTGTCACCAGCCGAGTCCAAAATTCAGCTGTTCCCCATCTCAGCCCAGAAAGCAGGTAGAACAACTTTTGTGGTGTCTTTCAGATGCCTCCTGGAGCAATATAAAAACTACCAGCAGAACTCCTGTCTGGCACCTTCCCTGGTGGAGTTGTGCATGGGGTGTGTTTGGAACATTTTGTCACCGGCCGACTCCAAAATTCAGCGGTTCCCCATCTCAGCCCGAGAAAGCAGGTAGAACAACTTTTGTGGTGCCTTTCAGCTGCCTACCAAGTAGTGTAAAAACCTATTAAGAGAACTCCTGTCTGGCACCTTCCCCGGTGGAGTTGTGCAGGGGGTGTGTTTGGAACATTTTGTCACCGGCCGACTCCAAAATTCAGCGGTTCCCCATCTCAGCCCAGAAAGCAGGTAGAACAACTTTTGTAGGTGTCTTTCAGATGCCTACCGGAGCAATGTAAAAACTACCAGGAGAACTCCTGTCTGGCACCTTCCCCGGTGGAGTTGTGCAGGGGGTGTGTTTGGAACATTTTGTCACCAGCCGAGTCCAAAATTCAGCGGTTCCCCATCTCAGCCCAGAAAGCAGGTAGAACAACTTTTGTGGTGCCTTTCAAATGCCTACCAAGGTAGTGTAAAAACTACCAAGAGAACTCCTGTCTGGCACCTTCCCCGGTGGAGTTGTGCATGGGGTGTCTTTGGAACATTTTGTCACCGGCCGAGTCCAAAATTCAGCGATTCCCCATCTCAGCCCAGAAAGCAGGAAGAACACCTTTTGTGGTGTCCTTTTGATGCCTACCGGAGCAATGTAAAAACTACCAACAGAACTCGTCCCTGGCACCTTCGCTAGTGGAGTTGTGCATGGGGTGTGTTTGGAACATTTTTTCACCGGCCGAGTCCAAAATTCAGCGGTTCCTCATCTCAGCCCAGAAAGCAGGTAGAACAACTTTTGTGGTGTCTTTCAGATGCCTACCGGAGCAATGTAAAAACTACCAGGAGAACTCCTGTCTGGCACCTTCCCCTGGTGGAGTTGTGCATGGGGTGTGTTTGGAACATTTTGTCACCGGCCGACTCCAAAATTCAGCGGTTCCCCATCTCAGCCCAGAAAGCAGGTAGAACAACTTTTGTGGTGTCTTTCAGATGCCTACCGGAGCAATGTAAAAACTACCAGGAGAACTCCTGTCTGGCACCTTCCCCGGTTGAGTTGTGCATGGGGTGTGTTTGGAACATTTTGTCACCAGCCGACTCCAAAAGTCAGCGGTTCCCCATCTCAGCCCAGAAAGCAGGTAGAACAACTTTTGTGGTGCCTTTCAGCTGCCTACCAAGGTAGTGTAAAAACTACCAAGAGAACTCCTGCCTGGCACCTTCCCCGGTGGAGTTGTGCAGGGGGTGTGTTTGGAACATTTTGTCACCGGCCGAGTCCAAAATTCAGCGGTTCCCCATCTCAGCCCAGAAAGCAGGTAGAACAACTTTTGTGGTGCCTTTCAGGTGCCTACCAAGGTAGTGTAAAAACTACCAGGAGAACTCTTGTCTGGCACCTTCCCCGGTCGAGTTGTGCATGGGGTGTGTTTGGAACATTTTGTCACAGCCAGACTACCCAAAATTCAGCGGTTCCCCATCTCAGCCCAGAAAGCAGGTAGAACAACTTTTGTGGTGTCTTTCAGATGCCTACCAAGGTAGTGTAAAAACTACTAAGAGAACTCCTGTCTGGCACCTTCCCCGGTGGAGTTGTGCAGGGGGTGTGTTTGGAACATTTTTTCACCAGCCGACTCCAAAATTCAGCGGTTCCCCATCTCAGCCCAGAAAGCAGGTAGAACAACTTTTGTGGTGTCTTTCAGATGCCTACCGGAGCAATGTAAAAACTACCAGGAGAACTCCTGTCTGGCACCTTCCCCGGTGGAGTTGTGCATGGGGTGTGTTTGGAACATTTTGTCACCAGCCGACTCCAAAATTCAGCGGTTCCCCATCTCAGCCCAGAAAGCAGGTAGAACAACTTTTGTGGTGTCTTTCAGATGCCTACCGGAGCAATGTAAAAACTACCAGGAGAACTCCTGTCTGGCACCTTCCCCGGTGGAGTTGTGCATGGGGTGTGTTTGGAACATTTTGTCACCGGCCGACTCCAAAATTCAGCGATTCCCCATCTCAGCCCAGAAAGCAGGAAGAACAACTTTTGTGGTGTCCTTTTGATGCCTACAGGAGCAATGTAAAAACTACCAACAGAACTCGTCCCTGGCACCTTCGCTAGTGGAGTTGTGCATGGGGTGTGTTTGGAACATTTTTTCACCGGCCGAGTCCAAAATTCAGCGGTTCCTCATCTCAGCCCAGAAAGCAGGTAGAACAACTTTTGTGGTGTCTTTCAGATGCCTACCGGAGCAATGTAAAAACTACCAGGAGAACTCCTCTCTGGCACCTTCCCCGGTGGAGTTGTGCATGGGGTGTGTTTGGAACATTTTGTCACCGGCCGAGTCCAAAATTCAGCGGTTCCCCATCTCAGCCCAGAAAGCAAAAAGAACAACTTTTGTGGTGTCTTTCAGATGCCTACCGGAGCAATGTAAAAACTACCAGGAGAACTCCTGTCTGGCACCTTCCCCGGTGGAGTTGTGCATGGGGTGTGTTTGGAACATTTTGTCACCAGCCGAGTCCAAAATACAGCGATTCCCCATCTCAGCCCAGAAAGCAGGTAGAACAACTTTTGTGGTGCCTTTCAAATGCCTACCAAGGTAGTGTAAAAACTACCAGGAGAACTCCTGTCTGGCACCTTCCCCGGTGGAGTTGTGCATGGGGTGTGTTTGGAACATTTTGTCACCAGCCGAGTCCAAAATTCAGCGGTTCCCCATCTCAGCCCAGAAAGCAGGTAGAACAACTTTTGTGGTGCCTTTCAGCTGCCTACCAACGTAGTGTAAAAACTATCAAGAGAACTCTTGTCTGGCACCTTCCCTAGTGGAGTTGTGCATGGGGTGTGTTTGGAACATTTTGTCACCGGCCGACTCCAAAATTCAGCGGTTCCCCATCTCAGCCCAGAAAGCAGGTAGAACAACTTTTGTGGTGTCTTTCAGATGCCTACCGGAGCAATGTAAAAACTACCAGGAGAACTCCTGTCTGGCACCTTCCCCGGTGGAGTTGTGCATGGGGTGTGTTTGGAACATTTTGTCACCAGCCGAGTCCAAAAGTCAGCGGTTCCCCATCTCAGCTCAGAAAGCAGGTAGAACAACTTTTGTGGTGCCTTTCAAATGCCTACCAAGGTAGTGTAAAAACTACTAAGAGAACTCCTGTCTGGCACCTTCCCCGGTGGAGTTGTGCATGGGGTGTGTTTGGAACATTTTGTCACCAGCCGAGTCCAAAATTCAGCGGTTCCCCATCTCAGCCCAGAAAGCAGGTAGAACAACTTTTGTGGTGTCTTTCAGATGCCTACCGGAGCAATGTAAAATCTACCAGGAGAACTCCTGTCTGGCACCTTCCCCGGTTGAGTTGTGCATGGGGTGTGTTTGGAACATTTTGTCACCAGCCGACTCCAAAATTCAGCGGTTCCCCATCTCAGCCCAGAAAGCAGGTAGAACAACTTTTGTGGTGTCTTTCAGATGCCTACCGGAGCAATGTAAAAACTACCAGGAGAACTCCTGTCTGGCACCTTCCCCGGTGGAGTTGTGCATGGGGTGTGTTTGGAACATTTTGTCACCGGCCGACTCCAAAATTCAGCGATTCCCCATCTCAGCCCAGAAAGCAGGAAGAACAACTTTTGTGGTGTCCTTTTGATGCCTACAGGAGCAATGTAAAAACTACCAACAGAACTCGTCCCTGGCACCTTCGCTAGTGGAGTTGTGCATGGGGTGTGTTTGGAACATTTTTTCACCGGCCGAGTCCAAAATTCAGCGGTTCCTCATCTCAGCCCAGAAAGCAGGTAGAACAACTTTTGTGGTGTCTTTCAGATGCCTACCGGAGCAATGTAAAAACTACCAGGAGAACTCCTCTCTGGCACCTTCCCCGGTGGAGTTGTGCATGGGGTGTGTTTGGAACATTTTGTCACCGGCCGACTCCAAAATTCAGCGGTTCCCCATCTCAGCCCAGAAAGCAGGTAGAACAACTTTTGTGGTGTCTTTCAGATGCCTACCGGAGCAATGTAAAAACTACCAACAGAACTCCTGTCTGGCACCTTCCCCGGTGGAGTTGTGCATGGGGTGTGTTTGGAACATTTTGTCACCAGCCGAGTCCAAAATTCAGCTGTTCCCCATCTCTAGCCCAGAAAGCAGGTAGAACAACTTTTGTGGTGCCTTTCAAATGCCTACCAAGGTAGTGTAAAAGCTACCAAGAGAACTCCTGCCTGGCACCTTCCCCGGTGGAGTTGTGCATGGGGTGTGTTTGGAACATTTTGTCACCGGCCGAGTCCAAAATTCAGCGGTTCCCCATCTCAGCCCAGAAAGCAAAAAGAACAACTTTTGTGGTGTCTTTCAGATGCCTACCGGAGCAATGTAAAAACTACCAGGAGAACTCCTGTCTGGCACCTTCCCCGGTGGAGTTGTGCATGGGGTGTGTTTGGAACATTTTGTCACCAGCCGAGTCCAAAATACAGCGATTCCCCATCTCAGCCCAGAAAGCAGGTAGAACAACTTTTGTGGTGCCTTTCAAATGCCTACCAAGGTAGTGTAAAAACTACCAGGAGAACTCCTGTCTGGCACCTTCCCCGGTGGAGTTGTGCATGGGGTGTGTTTGGAACATTTTGTCACCAGCCGAGTCCAAAATTCAGCGGTTCCCCATCTCAGCCCAGAAAGCAGGTAGAACAACTTTTGTGGTGCCTTTCAGCTGCCTACCAACGTAGTGTAAAAACTATCAAGAGAACTCTTGTCTGGCACCTTCCCTAGTGGAGTTGTGCATGGGGTGTGTTTGGAACATTTTGTCACCGGCCGACTCCAAAATTCAGCGGTTCCCCATCTCAGCCCAGAAAGCAGGTAGAACAACTTTTGTGGTGTCTTTCAGATGCCTACCGGAGCAATGTAAAAACTACCAGGAGAACTCCTGTCTGGCACCTTCCCCGGTGGAGTTGTGCATGGGGTGTGTTTGGAACATTTTGTCACCAGCCGAGTCCAAAAGTCAGCGGTTCCCCATCTCAGCTCAGAAAGCAGGTAGAACAACTTTTGTGGTGCCTTTCAAATGCCTACCAAGGTAGTGTAAAAACTACTAAGAGAACTCCTGTCTGGCACCTTCCCCGGTGGAGTTGTGCATGGGGTGTGTTTGGAACATTTTGTCACCAGCCGAGTCCAAAATTCAGCGGTTCCCCATCTCAGCCCAGAAAGCAGGTAGAACAACTTTTGTGGTGTCTTTCAGATGCCTACCGGAGCAATGTAAAATCTACCAGGAGAACTCCTGTCTGGCACCTTCCCCGGTTGAGTTGTGCATGGGGTGTGTTTGGAACATTTTGTCACCGGCCGACTCCAAAATTCAGCGGTTCCCCATCTCAGCCCAGAAAGCAGGTAGAACAACTTTTGTGGTGTCTTTCAGATGCCTACCAGAGCAATGTAAAAACTACCAGGAGAACTCCTGTCTGGCACCTTCCCCGGTGGAGTTGTGCATGGGGTGTGTTTGGAACATTTTGTCACCAGCCGACTCCAAAATTCAGCGGTTCCCCATCTCAGCCCAGAAAGTAGGAAGAACAACTTTTTTGGTGCCTTTCAGGTGCCTACCAAGGTAGTGTAAAATCTACCAAGAGAACTCCTGTCTGGCACCTTCCCCGGTGGAGTTGTGCATGGGGTGTGTTTGGAACATTTTGTCACCGGCCGACTCCAAAATTCAGCGGTTCCCCATCTCAGCCCAGAGAGCAGGTAGAACAACTTTTGTGGTGTCTTTCAGATGCCTACCGGAGCAATGTAAAAACTACCAGGAGAACTCCTGTCTGGCACCTTCGCTAGTGGAGTTGTGCATGGGGTGTGTTTGGAACATTTTGTCACCGGCCGACTCCAAAATTCAGCGGTTCCCCATCTCAGCCCAGAAAGCAGGTAGAACAACTTTTGTAGTGTCTTGTTGATGCCTACCGGAGCAATGTAAAAACTACCAACAGAATTCGTTCCTAGCACCTTCGCTAGTGGAGTTGTGCATGGGGTGTATTTATTAAAATTTGGTCACCAGCCGAGTCCAAAATTCAGCTGTTCCCCATCTCAGCCCAGAAAGCAGGTAGAACAACTTTTGTGGTGCCTTTCAGCTGCCTACCAAGGTAGTGTAAAAACTATCAAGAGAACTCCTGTCTGGCACCTTCCCCGGTGGAGTTGTGCATGGGGTGTGTTTGGAACATTTTGTCACCAGCCGAGTCCAAAATTCAGCGGTTCCCCATCTCAGCCCAGAAAGCAGGTAGAACAACTTTTGTGGTGTCTTTCAGATGCCTACCAAGGTAGTGTAAAAACTACCAGGAGAACTCCTGTCTGGCACCTTCCCCGGTGGAGTTGTGCATGGGGTGTCTTTGGAACATTTTGTCACCGGCCGAGTCCAAAATTCAGCGGTTCCCCATCTCAGCCCAGAAAGCAAAAAGAACAACTTTTGTGGTGTCTTTCAGATGCCTACCGGAGCAATGTAAAAACTACCAGGAGAACTCCTGTCTGGCACCTTCCCCGGTGGAGTTGTGCATGGGGTGTGTTTGGAACATTTTGTCACCAGCCGAGTCCAAAATACAGCGATTCCCCATCTCAGCCCAGAAAGCAGGTAGAACAACTTTTGTGGTGCCTTTCAAATGCCTACCAAGGTAGTGTAAAAACTACCAGGAGAACTCCTGTCTGGCACCTTCCCCGGTGGAGTTGTGCATGGGGTGTGTTTGGAACATTTTGTCACCAGCCGAGTCCAAAATTCAGCGGTTCCCCATCTCAGCCCAGAAAGCAGGTAGAACAACTTTTGTGGTGCCTTTCAGCTGCCTACCAACGTAGTGTAAAAACTATCAAGAGAACTCTTGTCTGGCACCTTCCCTAGTGGAGTTGTGCATGGGGTGTGTTTGGAACATTTTGTCACCGGCCGACTCCAAAATTCAGCGGTTCCCCATCTCAGCCCAGAAAGCAGGTAGAACAACTTTTGTGGTGTCTTTCAGATGCCTACCGGAGCAATGTAAAAACTACCAGGAGAACTCCTGTCTGGCACCTTCCCCGGTGGAGTTGTGCATGGGGTGTGTTTGGAACATTTTGTCACCAGCCGAGTCCAAAAGTCAGCGGTTCCCCATCTCAGCTCAGAAAGCAGGTAGAACAACTTTTGTGGTGCCTTTCAAATGCCTACCAAGGTAGTGTAAAAACTACTAAGAGAACTCCTGTCTGGCACCTTCCCCGGTGGAGTTGTGCATGGGGTGTGTTTGGAACATTTTGTCACCGGCCGACTCCAAAATTCAGCGGTTCCCCATCTCAGCCCAGAAAGCAGGTAGAACAACTTTTGTGGTGTCTTTCAGATGCCTACCGGAGCAATGTAAAATCTACCAGGAGAACTCCTGTCTGGCACCTTCCCCGGTTGAGTTGTGCATGGGGTGTGTTTGGAACATTTTGTCACCGGCCGATTCCAAAATTCAGCGGTTCCCCATCTCAGCCCAGAGAGCAGGTAGAACAACTTTTGTGGTGTCTTTCAGATGCCTACCAGAGCAATGTAAAAACTACCAGGAGAACTCCTGTCTGGCACCTTCCCCGGTGGAGTTGTGCATGGGGTGTGTTTGGAACATTTTGTCACCAGCCGACTCCAAAATTCAGCGGTTCCCCATCTCAGCCCAGAAAGTAGGAAGAACAACTTTTTTGGTGCCTTTCAGGTGCCTACCAAGGTAGTGTAAAATCTACCAAGAGAACTCCTGTCTGGCACCTTCCCCGGTGGAGTTGTGCATGGGGTGTGTTTGGAACATTTTGTCACCGGCCGACTCCAAAATTCAGCGGTTCCCCATCTCAGCCCAGAGAGCAGGTAGAACAACTTTTGTGGTGTCTTTCAGATGCCTACCGGAGCAATGTAAAAACTACCAGGAGAACTCCTGTCTGGCACCTTCGCTAGTGGAGTTGTGCATGGGGTGTGTTTGGAACATTTTGTCACCGGCCGACTCCAAAATTCAGCGGTTCCCCATCTCAGCCCAGAAAGCAGGTAGAACAACTTTTGTAGTGTCTTGTTGATGCCTACCGGAGCAATGTAAAAACTACCAACAGAATTCGTTCCTAGCACCTTCGCTAGTGGAGTTGTGCATGGGGTGTATTTATTAAAATTTGGTCACCAGCCGAGTCCAAAATTCAGCTGTTCCCCATCTCAGCCCAGAAAGCAGGTAGAACAACTTTTGTGGTGCCTTTCAGCTGCCTACCAAGGTAGTGTAAAAACTATCAAGAGAACTCCTGTCTGGCACCTTCCCCGGTGGAGTTGTGCATGGGGTGTGTTTGGAACATTTTGTCACCAGCCGAGTCCAAAATTCAGCGGTTCCCCATCTCAGCCCAGAAAGCAGGTAGAACAACTTTTCTGGTGTCTTTCAGATGCCTACCAAGGTAGTGTAAAAACTACCAGGAGAACTCCTGTCTGGCACCTTCCCCGGTGGAGTTGTGCATGGGGTGTCTTTGGAACATTTTGTCACCGGCCGAGTCCAAAATTCAGCGGTTCCTCATCTCAGCCCAGAAAGCAGGTAGAACAACTTTTGTGGTGTCTTTCAGATGCCTACCGGAGCAATGTAAAAACTACCAGGAGAACTCCTGTCTGGCACCTTCCCCGGTGGAGTTGTGCATGGGGTGTGTTTGGAACATTTTGTCACCAGCCGAGTCCAAAATTCAGCTGTTCCCCATCTCTAGCCCAGAAAGCAGGTAGAACAACTTTTGTGGTGCCTTTCAAATGCCTACCAAGGTAGTGTAAAAACTACCAAGAGAACTCCTGCCTGGCACCTTCCCCGGTGGAGTTGTGCATGGGGTGTGTTTGGAACATTTTGTCACCGGCCGAGTCCAAAATTCAGCGGTTCCCCATCTCAGCCCAGAAAGCAAAAAGAACAACTTTTGTGGTGTCTTTCAGATGCCTACCGGAGCAATGTAAAAACTACCAGGAGAACTCCTGTCTGGCACCTTCCCCGGTGGAGTTGTGCATGGGGTGTGTTTGGAACATTTTGTTACCGGCCGAGTCCAAAATTCAGCGGTTCCCCATCTCAGCCCAGAAAGCAGGTAGAACAACTTTTGTGGTGTCCTTTTGATGCCTACCGGAGCAATGTAAAAACTACCAAGAGAACTCGTCCCTGGCACCTTCGCTAGTGGAGTTGTATATGGGGTGTATTTATTAAAATTTTGTCACCAGCCGAGTCCAAAATTCAGCTGTTCCCCATCTCAGCCCAGAAAGCAGGTAGAACAACTTTTGTGGTGCCTTTCAGCTGCCTACAAAGGTAGTGTAAAAACTACCAGGAGAACTCCTGTCTGGCACCTTCGCCGGTGGAGTTGTGCATGGGGTGTGTTTGGAACATTTTGTCACCGGCCGAGTCCAAAATTCAGCTGTTCCCCATCTCAGCCCAGAAAGCAGGTAGAACAACTTTTGTGGTGTCTTTCAGATGCCTACCGGAGCAATGTAAAAACTACCAGGAGAACTCCTGTCTGGCACCTTCCCCGGTGGAGTTGTGCATGGGGTGTCTTTGGAACATTTTGTCACCAGCCGAGTCCAAAAGTCAGCTGTTCCCCATCTCAGCTCAGAAAGCAGGTAGAACAACTTTTGTGGTGCCTTTCAAATGCCTACCAAGGTAGTGTAAAAACTACTAAGAGAACTCCTGTCTGGCACCTTCCCCGGTGGAGTTGTGCATGGGGTGTGTTTGGAACATTTTGTCACCAGCCGAGTCCAAAATTCAGCGGTTCCCCATCTCAGCCCAGAAAGCAGGTAGAACAACTTTTGTGGTGTCTTTCAGATGCCTACCGGAGCAATGTAAAATCTACCAGGAGAACTCCTGTCTGGCACCTTCCCCGGTGGAGTTGTGCATGGGGTGTGTTTGGAACATTTTGTCACCGGCCGACTCCAAAATTCAGCGGTTCCCCATCTCAGCCCAGAGAGCAGGTAGAACAACTTTTGTGGTGTCTTTCAGATGCCTACCAGAGCAATGTAAAAACTACCAGGAGAACTCCTGTCTGGCACCTTCCCCGGTGGAGTTGTGCATGGGGTGTGTTTGGAACATTTTGTCACCAGCCGACTCCAAAATTCAGCGGTTCCCCATCTCAGCCCAGAAAGTAGTAAGAACAACTTTTTTGGTGCCTTTCAGGTGCCTACCAAGGTAGTGTAAAATCTACCAAGAGAACTCCTGTCTGGCACCTTCCCCGGTGGAGTTGTGCATGGGGTGTGTTTGGAACATTTTGTCACCGGCCGACTCCAAAATTCAGCGGTTCCCCATCTCAGCCCAGAAAGCAGGTAGAACAACTTTTGTGGTGTCTTTCAGATGCCTACCGGAGCAATGTAAAAACTACCAGGAGAACTCCTGTCTGGCACCTTCGCTAGTGGAGTTGTGCATGGGGTGTGTTTGGAACATTTTGTCACCAGCCGACTCCAAAATTCAGCGGTTCCCCATCTCAGCCCAGAAAGCAGGTAGAACAACTTTTGTAGTGTCTTGTTGATGCCTACCGGAGCAATGTAAAAACTACCAACAGAATTCGTTCCTAGCACCTTCGCTAGTGGAGTTGTGCATGGGGTGTATTTATTAAAATTTGGTCACCAGCCGAGTCCAAAATTCAGCTGTTCCCCATCTCAGCCCAGAAAGCAGGTAGAACAACTTTTGTGGTGCCTTTCAGGTGCCTACCAAGGTAGTGTAAAAACTACTAAGAGAACTCCTGTCTGGCACCTTCCCCGGTGGAGTTGTGCATGGGGTGTGTTTGGAACATTTTGTCACCAGCCGAGTCCAAAATTCAGCGGTTCCCCATCTCAGCCCAGAAAGCAGGTAGAACAACTTTTGTGGTGTCTTTCAGATGCCTACCAAGGTAGTGTAAAAACTACCAGGAGAACTCCTGTCTGGCACCTTCCCCGGTGGAGTTGTGCATGGGGTGTCTTTGGAACATTTTGTCACCGGCCGACTCCAAAATTCAGCGGTTCCCCATCTCAGCCCAGAAAGCAGGTAGAACAACTTTTGTGGTGTCTTTCAAATGCCTACCAAGGTAGCGTAAAAACTATTAAGAGAACTCCTGTCTGGCACCTTCCCCGGTGGAGTTGTGCATGGGGTGTGTTTGGAACATTTTGTCACCGGCCGACTCCAAAATTCAGCGGTTCCCCATCTCAGCCCAGAGAGCAGGTAGAACAACTTTTGTGGTGTCTTTCAGATGCCTACCGGAGCAATGTAAAAACTACCACCAGAATTCGTCCCTGGCACCTTCCCCGGTGGAGTTGTGCATGGGGTGTGTTTGGAACATTTTGTCACCGGCCGACTCCAAAATTCAGCGGTTCCCCATCTCAGCCCAGAAAGCAGGTAGAACAACTTTTGTAGTGTCTTTTTGATGCCTACCGGAGCAATGTAAAAACTACCAACAGAATTCGTTCCTGGCACCTTCGCTAGTGGAGTTGTGCAGGGGGTGTATTTATTAAAATTTTGTCACCAGCCGAGTCCAAAATTCAGCGGTTCCCCGTCTCAGCCCAGAAAGCAGGAAGAACAACTTTTGTGGTGTCTTTCAGATGCCTACCAAGGTAGTGTAAAAACTATCAAGAGAACTCCTGTCTGGCACCTTCCCCGGTGGAGTTGTGCATGGGGTGTGTTTGGAACATTTTGTCACCGGCCGAGTCCAAAATTCAGCGGTTCCCCATCTCAGCCCAGAAAGCAGGTAGAACAACTTTTGTGGTGCCTTTCAGCTGCCTACCAAGGTAGTGTAAAAACTACTAAGAGAACTCCTGTCTGGCACCTTCCCCGGTGGAGTTGTGCATGGGGTGTGTTTGGAACATTTTGTCACCGGCCGAATCCAAAATTCAGCGGTTCCCCATCTCAGCCCAGAAAGCAGGTAGAACAACTTTTGTGGTGTCTTTCAGATGCCTACCGGAGCAATGTAAAAACTACCAGGAGAACTCCTCTCTGGCACCTTCCCCGGTGGAGTTGTGCATGGGGTGTCTTTGGAACATTTTGTCACCGGCCGACTCCAAAATTCAGCGGTTCCCCATCTCAGCCCAGAAAGCAGGTAGAACAACTTTTGTGGTGCCTTTCAAATGCCTACCAAGGTAGTGTAAAAACTACCAAGAGAAATCCTGCCTGGCACCTTCCCCGGTGGAGTTGTGCATGGGGTGTGTTTGGAACATTTTGTCACCAGCCGAGTCCAAAATTCAGCGATTCCCCATCTCAGCCCAGAAAGCAGGTAGAACAACTTTTGTGGTGTCCTTTTGATGCCTACCGGAGCAATGTAAAAACTACCAACAGAACTCGTCCCTGGCACCTTCGCTAGTTCAGTTGTGCATGGGGTGTATTTATTAAAATTTTGTCACCAGCCGAGTCCAAAATTCAGCTGTTCCCCATCTCAGCCCAGAAAGCAGGTAGAACAACTTTTGTGGTGTCTTTCAGATGCCTACCGGAGCAATATAAAAACTACCAGGAGAACTCCTGTCTGGCACCTTCCCCGGTGGAGTTGTGCATGGGGTGTGTTTGGAACATTTTGTCACCGGCCGACTCCAAAATTCAGCGGTTCCCCATCTCAGCCCAGAGAGCAGGTAGAACAACTTTTGTGGTGTCTTTCAGATGCCTACCAGAGCAATGTAAAAACTACCAGGAGAACTCCTGTCTGGCACCTTCCCCGGTGGAGTTGTGCATGGGGTGTGTTTGGAACATTTTGTCACCAGCCGAGTCCAAAATTCAGCGGTTCCCCATCTCAGCCCAGAAAGAAGGAAGAACAACTTTTTTGGTGCCTTTCAGGTGCCTACCAAGGTAGTGTAAAAACTACTAAGAGAACTCCTGTCTGGCACCTTCCCCGGTGGAGTTGTGCATGGGGTGTGTTTGGAACATTTTGTCACCGGCCGACTCCAAAATTCAGCGGTTCCCCATCTCAGCCCAGAAAGCAGGTAGAACAACTTTTGTGGTGTCTTTCAGATGCCTACCGGAGCAATGTAAAAACTACCAGGAGAACTCCTGTCTGGCACCTTCCCCGGTGGAGTTGTGCATGGGGTGTGTTTGGAACATTTTGTCACCGGCCGACTCCAAAATTCAGCGGTTCCCCATCTCAGCCCAGAAAGCAGGTAGAACAACTTTTGTAGTGTCTTGTTGATGCCTACCGGAGCAATGTAAAAACTACCAACAGAATTCGTTCCTAGCACCTTCGCTAGTGGAGTTGTGCATGGGGTGTATTTATTAAAATTTGGTCACCAGCCGAGTCCAAAATTCAGCGGTTCCCCATCTCAGCCCAGAAAGCAGGTAGAACAACTTTTGTGGTGCCTTTCAGCTGCCTACCAAGGTAGTGTAAAAACTACTAAGAGAACTCCTGTCTGGCACCTTCCCCGGTGGAGTTGTGCATGGGGTGTGTTTGGAACATTTTGTCACCAGCCGACTCCAAAATTCAGCGGTTCCCCATCTCAGCCCAGAAAGCAGGTAGAACAACTTTTCTGGTGCCTTTCAGCTGCCTACCAAGGTAGTGTAAAAACTATTAAGAGAACTCCTGTCTGGCACCTTCCCCGGTGGAGTTGTGCATGGGGTGTCTTTGGAACATTTTGTCACCGGCCGACTCCAAAATTCAGCGGTTCCCCATCTCAGCCCAGAAAGCAGGTAGAACAACTTTTGTGGTGTCTTTCAGATGCCTACCAAGGCAGTGTAAAAACTACTAAGAGAACTCCTGTCTGGCACCTTCGCTAGTGGAGTTGTGCATTGGGTGTGTTTGGAACATTTTGTCACCGGCCGACTCCAAAATTCAGCGGTTCCCCATCTCAGCCCAGAAAGCAGGTAGAACAACTTTTGTAGTGTCTTGTTGATGCCTACCGGAGCAATGTAAAAACTACCAACAGAATTCGTTCCTAGCAGCTTCGATAGTGGAGTTGTGCAGGGGGTGTATTTATTAAAATTTGGTCACCAGCCAAGTCCAAAATTCAGCTGTTCCCCATCTCAGCCCAGAAAGCAGGTAGAACAACTTTTGTGGTGCCTTTCAAATGCCTACCAAGGTAGTGTAAAAACTACTAAGAGAACTCCTGCCTGGCACCTTCCCCGGTGGAGTTGTGCATGGGGTGTGTTTGGAACATTTTGTCACCAGCCGAGTCCAAAATTCAGCGGTTCCCCATCTCAGCCCAGAAAGCAGGTAGAACAACTTTTGTGGTGTCTTTCAGATGCCTACCGGAGCAATGTAAAAACTACCAGGAGAACTCCTGTCTGGCACCTTCCCCGGTGGAGTTGTGCATGGGGTGTGTTTGGAACATTTTGTCAACAGCCGAGTCCAAAATTCAGCTGTTCCCCATCTCAGCCCAGAAAGCAGGTAGAACAACTTTTGTCGTGCCTTTCAAATGCCTACTAAGGTAGCGTAAAAACTATTAAGAGAACTCCTGTCTGGCACCTTCCCCGGTGGAGTTGTGCATGGGGTGTGTTTGGAACATTTTGTCACCGGCCGAGTCCAAAATTCAGCGGTTCCCCATCTCAGCCCAGAAAGCAGGTAGAACAACTTTTGTGGTGCCTTTCAGCTGCCTACCAAGGTAGTGTAAAAACTATCAAGAGAACTCTTGTCTGGCACCTTCCCTAGTGGAGTTGTGCATGGGGTGTGTTTGGAACATTTTGTCACCAGCCGAGTCCAAAATTCAGCGGTTCCCCATCTCAGCCCAGAAAGCAGGTAGAACAACTTTTGTGGTGTCTTTCAGATGCCTACCGGAGCAATGTAAAAACTACCAGGAGAACTCCTGTCTGGCACCTTCCCCGGTGGAGTTGTGCATGGGGTGTGTTTGGAACATTTTGTCACCGGCCGACTCCAAAATTCAGCGGTTCCCCATCTCAGCCCAGAGAGCAGGTAGAACAACTTTTGTGGTGTCTTTCAGATGCCTACCGGAGCAATGTAAAAACTACCACCAGAATTCGTCCCTGGCACCTTCGCTAGTGGAGTTGTGCATGGGGTGTCTTTGGAACATTTTGTCACCGGCCGAGTCCAAAATTCAGCGGTTCCCCATCTCAGCCCAGAAAGCAGGTAGAACAACTTTTGTAGTGTCTTTTTGATGCCTACCGGAGCAATGTAAAAACTACCAACAGAATTCGTTCCTGGCACCTTCGCTAGTGGAGTCGTGCATGGGGTGTATTTATTAAAATTTTGTCACCAGCCGAGTCCAAAATTCAGCGGTTCCCCATCTCAGCCCAGAAAGCAGGTAGAACAACTTTTGTGGTGCCTTTCAGGTGCCTACCAAGGTAGTGTAAAAACTATCAAGAGAACTCCTGTCTGGCACCTTCCCCGGTGGAGTTGTGCATGGGGTGTGTTTGGAACATTTTGTCACCGGCCGAGTCCAAAATTCAGCGGTTCCCCATCTCAGCCCAGAAAGCAGGTAGAACAACTTTTGTGGTGCCTTTCAGATGCCTACCAAGGTAGTGAAAAAACTACTAAGAGAACTCCTGTCTGGCACCTTCCCCGGTGGAGTTGTGCATGGGGTGTCTTTGGAACATTTTGTCACCGGCCGAATCCAAAATTCAGCGGTTCCCCATCTCAGCCCAGAAAGCAGGTAGAACAACTTTTGTGGTGTCTTTCAGATGCCTACCGGAGCAATGTAAAAACTACCAGGAGAACTCCTGTCTGGCACCTTCCCCGGTGGAGTTGTGCATGGGGTGTGTTTGGAACATTTTGTCACCAGCCGACTCCAAAATTCAGCGGTTCCCCATCTCAGCCCAGAAAGCAGGTAGAACAACTTTTGTGGTGCCTTTCAAATGCCTACCAAGGTAGTGTAAAAACTACCAAGAGAACTCCTGCCTGGCACCTTCCCCGGTGGAGTTGTGCATGGGGTGTGTTTGGAACATTTTGTCACCGGCCGACTCCAAAATTCAGCGGTTCCCCATCTCAGCCCAGAAAGCAGGTAGAACAACTTTTGTGGTGTCCTTTTGATGCCTACCGGAGCAATGTAAAAACTACCAACAGAACTCGTCCCTGGCACCTTCGCTAGTTCAGTTGTGCATGGGGTGTATTTATTAAAATTTTGTCACCAGCCGAGTCCAAAATTCAGCTGTTCCCCATCTCAGCCCAGAAAGCAGGTAGAACAACTTTTGTGGTGTCTTTCAGATGCCTCCTGGAGCAATATAAAAACTACCAGCAGAACTCCTGTCTGGCACCTTCCCCGGTGGAGTTGTGCATGGGGTGTGTTTGGAACATTTTGTCACCGGCCGAATCCAAAATTCAGCGGTTCCCCATCTCAGCCCAGAAAGCAGGTAGAACAACTTTTGTGGTGCCTTTCAGGTGCCTACCAAGGTAGTGTAAAAACTACCAGGAGAACTCTTGTCTGGCACCTTCCCCGGTGGAGTTGTGCATGGGGTGTGTTTGGAACATTTTGTCACCAGCCGAGTCCAAAATTCAGCGGTTCCCCATCTCAGCCCAGAAAGCAGGTAGAACAACTTTTGTGGTGTCTTTCAGATGCCTACCAAGGTAGTGTAAAAACTACTAAGAGAACTCCTGTCTGGCACCTTCCCCGGTGGAGTTGTGCAGGGGGTGTGTTTGGAACATTTCGTCACCAGCCAAGTCCAAAATTCAGCGGTTCCCCATCTCAGCCCAGAAAGCAGGTAGAACAACTTTTGTGGTGTCTTTCAGATGCCTACCGGAGCAATGTAAAAACTACCAGGAGAACTCCTGTCTGGCACCTTCCCCGGTGGAGTTGTGCATGGGGTGTGTTTGGAACATTTTGTCACCAGCCGACTCCAAAATTCAGCGGTTCCCCATCTCAGCCCAGAAAGCAGGTAGAACAACTTTTGTGGTGTCTTTCAGATGCCTACCGGAGCAATGTAAAAACTACCAGGAGAACTCCTGTCTGGCACCTTCCCCGGTGGAGTTGTGCATGGGGTGTGTTTGGAACATTTTGTCACCGGCCGACTCCAAAATTCAGCGATTCCCCATCTCAGCCCAGAAAGCAGGAAGAACAACTTTTGTGGTGTCCTTTTGATGCCTACAGGAGCAATGTAAAAACTACCAACAGAACTCGTCCCTGGCACCTTCGCTAGTGGAGTTGTGCATGGGGTGTATTTATTAAAATTTTGTCACCAGCCGAGTCCAAAATTCAGCTGTTCCCCATCTCAGCCCAGAAAGCAGGTAGAACAACTTTTGTGGTGTCTTTCAGATGCCTCCTGGAGCAATATAAAAACTACCAGCAGAACTCCTGTCTGGCACCTTCCCCGGTGGAGTTGTGCATGGGGTGTGTTTGGAACATTTTGTCACCGGCCGAGTCCAAAATTCAGCGGTTCCCCATCTCAGCCCAGAAAGCAGGTAGAACAACTTTTGTGGTGCCTTTCAGGTGCCTACCAAGGTAGTGTAAAAACTACCAGGAGAACTCTTGTCTGGCACCTTCCCCGGTGGAGTTGTGCATGGGGTGTGTTTGGAACATTTTGTCACCAGCCGACTCCAAAATTCAGCGGTTCCCCATCTCAGCCCAGAAAGCAGGTAGAACAACTTTTGTGGTGTCTTTCAGATGCCTACCAAGGTAGTGTAAAAACTACTAAGAGAACTCCTGTCTGGCACCTTCCCCGGTGGAGTTGTGCAGGGGGTGTGTTTGGAACATTTTTTCACCAGCCGACTCCAAAATTCAGCGGTTCCCCATCTCAGCCCAGAAAGCAGGTAGAACAACTTTTGTGGTGTCTTTCAGATGCCTACCGGAGCAATGTAAAAACTACCAGGAGAACTCCTGTCTGGCACCTTCCCCGGTGGAGTTGTGCATGGGGTGTGTTTGGAACATTTTGTCACCAGCCGACTCCAAAATTCAGCGGTTCCCCATCTCAGCCCAGAAAGCAGGTAGAACAACTTTTGTGGTGCCTTTCAAATGCCTACCAAGGTAGTGTAAAAACTACCAAGAGAACTCCTGCCTGGCACCTTCCCCGGTGGAGTTGTGCATGGGGTGTGTTTGGAACATTTTGTCACCGGCCGACTCCAAAATTCAGCGGTTCCCCATCTCAGCCCAGAAAGCAGGTAGAACAACTTTTGTGGTGTCCTTTTGATGCCTACCGGAGCAATGTAAAAACTACCAACAGAACTCGTCCCTGGCACCTTCGCTAGTTCAGTTGTGCATGGGGTGTATTTATTAAAATTTTGTCACCAGCCGAGTCCAAAATTCAGCTGTTCCCCATCTCAGCCCAGAAAGCAGGTAGAACAACTTTTGTGGTGTCTTTCAGATGCCTCCTGGAGCAATATAAAAACTACTAAGAGAACTCCTGTCTGGCACCTTCCCCGGTGGAGTTGTGCATGGGGTGTGTTTGGAACATTTTGTCACCGGCCGAATCCAAAATTCAGCGGTTCCCCATCTCAGCCCAGAAAGCAGGTAGAACAACTTTTGTGGTGCCTTTCAGGTGCCTACCAAGGTAGTGTAAAAACTACCAGGAGAACTCTTGTCTGGCACCTTCCCCGGTGGAGTTGTGCATGGGGTGTGTTTGGAACATTTTGTCACCAGCCGAGTCCAAAATTCAGCGGTTCCCCATCTCAGCCCAGAAAGCAGGTAGAACAACTTTTGTGGTGTCTTTCAGATGCCTACCAAGGTAGTGTAAAAACTACTAAGAGAACTCCTGTCTGGCACCTTCCCCGGTGGAGTTGTGCAGGGGGTGTGTTTGGAACATTTCGTCACCAGCCAAGTCCAAAATTCAGCGGTTCCCCATCTCAGCCCAGAAAGCAGGTAGAACAACTTTTGTGGTGTCTTTCAGATGCCTACCGGAGCAATGTAAAAACTACCAGGAGAACTCCTGTCTGGCACCTTCCCCGGTGGAGTTGTGCATGGGGTGTGTTTGGAACATTTTGTCACCAGCCGACTCCAAAATTCAGCGGTTCCCCATCTCAGCCCAGAAAGCAGGTAGAACAACTTTTGTGGTGTCTTTCAGATGCCTACCGGAGCAATGTAAAAACTACCAGGAGAACTCCTGTCTGGCACCTTCCCCGGTGGAGTTGTGCATGGGGTGTGTTTGGAACATTTTGTCACCGGCCGACTCCAAAATTCAGCGATTCCCCATCTCAGCCCAGAAAGCAGGAAGAACAACTTTTGTGGTGTCCTTTTGATGCCTACAGGAGCAATGTAAAAACTACCAACAGAACTCGTCCCTGGCACCTTCGCTAGTTCAGTTGTGCATGGGGTGTATTTATTAAAATTTTGTCACCAGCCGAGTCCAAAATTCAGCTGTTCCCCATCTCAGCCCAGAAAGCAGGTAGAACAACTTTTGTGGTGTCTTTCAGATGCCTCCTGGAGCAATATAAAAACTACCAGCAGAACTCCTGTCTGGCACCTTCCCCGGTGGAGTTGTGCATGGGGTGTGTTTGGAACATTTTGTCACCGGCCGAGTCCAAAATTCAGCGGTTCCCCATCTCAGCCCAGAAAGCAGGTAGAACAACTTTTGTGGTGCCTTTCAGGTGCCTACCAAGGTAGTGTAAAAACTACCAGGAGAACTCTTGTCTGGCACCTTCCCCGGTGGAGTTGTGCATGGGGTGTGTTTGGAACATTTTGTCACCAGCCGACTCCAAAATTCAGCGGTTCCCCATCTCAGCCCAGAAAGCAGGTAGAACAACTTTTGTGGTGTCTTTCAGATGCCTACCAAGGTAGTGTAAAAACTACTAAGAGAACTCCTGTCTGGCACCTTCCCCGGTGGAGTTGTGCAGGGGGTGTGTTTGGAACATTTTTTCACCAGCCGACTCCAAAATTCAGCGGTTCCCCATCTCAGCCCAGAAAGCAGGTAGAACAACTTTTGTGGTGTCTTTCAGATGCCTACCGGAGCAATGTAAAAACTACCAGGAGAACTCCTGTCTGGCACCTTCCCCGGTGGAGTTGTGCATGGGGTGTGTTTGGAACATTTTGTCACCGGCCGACTCCAAAATTCAGCGATTCCCCATCTCAGCCCAGAAAGCAGGAAGAACAACTTTTGTGGTGTCCTTTTGATGCCTACAGGAGCAATGTAAAAACTACCAACAGAACTCGTCCCTGGCACCTTCGCTAGTTCAGTTGTGCATGGGGTGTATTTATTAAAATTTTGTCACCAGCCGAGTCCAAAATTCAGCTGTTCCCCATCTCAGCCCAGAAAGCAGGTAGAACAACTTTTGTGGTGTCTTTCAGATGCCTCCTGGAGCAATATAAAAACTACCAGCAGAACTCCTGTCTGGCACCTTCCCCGGTGGAGTTGTGCATGGGGTGTGTTTGGAACATTTTGTCACCGGCCGAGTCCAAAATTCAGCGGTTCCCCATCTCAGCCCAGAAAGCAGGTAGAACAACTTTTGTGGTGCCTTTCAGGTGCCTACCAAGGTAGTGTAAAAACTACCAGGAGAACTCTTGTCTGGCACCTTCCCCGGTGGAGTTGTGCATGGGGTGTGTTTGGAACATTTTGTCACCAGCCGACTCCAAAATTCAGCGGTTCCCCATCTCAGCCCAGAAAGCAGGTAGAACAACTTTTGTGGTGTCTTTCAGATGCCTACCAAGGTAGTGTAAAAACTACTAAGAGAACTCCTGTCTGGCACCTTCCCCGGTGGAGTTGTGCAGGGGGTGTGTTTGGAACATTTTTTCACCAGCCGACTCCAAAATTCAGCGGTTCCCCATCTCAGCCCAGAAAGCAGGTAGAACAACTTTTGTGGTGTCTTTCAGATGCCTACCGGAGCAATGTAAAAACTACCAGGAGAACTCCTGTCTGCCACCTTCCCCGGTGGAGTTGTGCATGGGGTGTGTTTGGAACATTTTGTCACCAGCCGACTCCAAAATTCAGCGGTTCCCCATCTCAGCCCAGAAAGCAGGTAGAACAACTTTTGTGGTGTCTTTCAGATGCCTACCGGAGCAATGTAAAAACTACCAGGAGAACTCCTGTCTGGCACCTTCCCCGGTGGAGTTGTGCATGGGGTGTGTTTGGAACATTTTGTCACCGGCCGACTCCAAAATTCAGCGATTCCCCATCTCAGCCCAGAAAGCAGGAAGAACAACTTTTGTGGTGTCCTTTTGATGCCTACAGGAGCAATGTAAAAACTACCAACAGAACTCGTCCCTGGCACCTTCGCTAGTGGAGTTGTGCATGGGGTGTGTTTGGAACATTTTTTCACCGGCCGAGTCCAAAATTCAGCGGTTCCTCATCTCAGCCCAGAAAGCAGGTAGAACAACTTTTGTGGTGTCTTTCAGATGCCTACCGGAGCAATGTAAAAACTACCAGGAGAACTCCTGTCTGGCACCTTCCCCGGTGGAGTTGTGCATGGGGTGTGTTTGGAACATTTTGTCACCGGCCGACTCCAAAATTCAGCGGTTCCCCATCTCAGCCCAGAAAGCAGGTAGAACAACTTTTGTGGTGTCTTTCAGATGCCTACCGGAGCAATGTAAAAACTACCAGGAGAACTCCTGTCTGGCACCTTCCCCGGTGGAGTTGTGCATGGGGTGTGTTTGGAACATTTTGTCACCAGCCGAGTTCAAAATTCAGCTGTTCCCCATCTCTAGCCCAGAAAGCAGGTAGAACAACTTTTGTGGTGCCTTTCAAATGCCTACCAAGGTAGTGTAAAAACTACCAAGAGAACTCCTGCCTGGCACCTTCCCCGGTGGAGTTGTGCATGGGGTGTGTTTGGAACATTTTGTCACCGGCCGAGTCCAAAATTCAGCGGTTCCCCATCTCAGCCCAGAAAGCAAAAAGAACAACTTTTGTGGTGTCTTTCAGATGCCTACCGGAGCAATGTAAAAACTACCAGGAGAACTCCTGTCTGGCACCTTCCCCGGTGGAGTTGTGCATGGGGTGTGTTTGGAACATTTTGTTACCGGCCGAGTCCAAAATTCAGCGGTTCCCCATCTCAGCCCAGAAAGCAGGTAGAACAACTTTTGTGGTGTCCTTTTGATGCCTACCGGAGCAATGTAAAAACTACCAAGAGAACTCGTCCCTGGCACCTTCGCTAGTGGAGTTGTGCATGGGGTGTATTTATTAAAATTTTGTCACCAGCCGAGTCCAAAATTCAGCTGTTCCCCATCTCAGCCCAGAAAGCAGGTAGAACAACTTTTGTGGTGCCTTTCAGCTGCCTACCAAGGTAGTGTAAAAACTATCAAGAGAACTCTTGTCTGGCACCTTCCCTAGTGGAGTTGTGCATGGGGTGTGTTTGGAACATTTTGTCACCGGCCGACTCCAAAATTCAGCGGTTCCCCATCTCAGCCCAGAAAGCAGGTAGAACAACTTTTGTGGTGTCTTTCAGATGCCTACCGGAGCAATGTAAAAACTACCAGGAGAACTCCTGTCTGGCACCTTCCCCGGTGGAGTTGTGCATGGGGTGTGTTTGGAACATTTTGTCACCAGCCGAGTCCAAAAGTCAGCGGTTCCCCATCTCAGCTCAGAAAGCAGGTAGAACAACTTTTGTGGTGCCTTTCAAATGCCTACCAAGGTAGTGTAAAAACTACTAAGAGAACTCCTGTCTGGCACCTTCCCCGGTGGAGTTGTGCATGGGGTGTGTTTGGAACATTTTGTCACCAGCCGAGTCCAAAATTCAGCGGTTCCCCATCTCAGCCCAGAGAGCAGGTAGAACAACTTTTGTGGTGTCTTTCAGATGCCTACCAGAGCAATGTAAAAACTACCAGGAGAACTCCTGTCTGGCACCTTCCCCGGTGGAGTTGTGCATGGGGTGTGTTTGGAACATTTTGTCACCAGCCGACTCCAAAATTCAGCGGTTCCCCATCTCAGCCCAGAAAGTAGTAAGAACAACTTTTTTGGTGCCTTTCAGGTGCCTACCAAGGTAGTGTAAAATCTACCAAGAGAACTCCTGTCTGGCACCTTCCCCGGTGGAGTTGTGCATGGGGTGTGTTTGGAACATTTTGTCACCGGCCGACTCCAAAATTCAGCGGTTCCCCATCTCAGCCCAGAAAGCAGGTAGAACAACTTTTGTGGTGTCTTTCAGATGCCTACCGGAGCAATGTAAAAACTACCAGGAGAACTCCTGTCTGGCACCTTCGCTAGTGGAGTTGTGCATGGGGTGTGTTTGGAACATTTTGTCACCGGCCGACTCCAAAATTCAGCGGTTCCCCATCTCAGCCCAGAAAGCAGGTAGAACAACTTTTGTAGTGTCTTGTTGATGCCTACCGGAGCAATGTAAAAACTACCAACAGAATTCGTTCCTAGCACCTTCGCTAGTGGAGTTGTGCATGGGGTGTATTTATTAAAATTTGGTCACCAGCCGAGTCCAAAATTCAGCTGTTCCCCATCTCAGCCCAGAAAGCAGGTAGAACAACATTTGTGGTGCCTTTCAGCTGCCTACCAAGGTAGTGTAAAAACTACTAAGAGAACTCCTGTCTGGCACCTTCCCCGGTGGAGTTGTGCATGGGGTGTGTTTGGAACATTTTGTCACCAGCCGAGTCCAAAATTCAGCGGTTCCCCATCTCAGCCCAGAAAGCAGGTAGAACAACTTTTGTGGTGTCTTTCAGATGCCTACCAAGGTAGTGTAAAAACTACCAGGAGAACTCCTGTCTGGCACCTTCCCCGGTGGAGTTGTGCATGGGGTGTCTTTGGAACATTTTGTCACCGGCCGACTCCAAAATTCAGCGGTTCCCCATCTCAGCCCAGAAAGCAGGTAGAACAACTTTTGTGGTGTCTTTCAAATGCCTACCAAGGTAGCGTAAAAACTATTAAGAGAACTCCTGTCTGGCACCTTCCCCGGTGGAGTTGTGCATGGGGTGTGTTTGGAACATTTTGTCACCGGCCGACTCCAAAATTCAGCGGTTCCCCATCTCAGCCCAGAGAGCAGGTAGAACAACTTTTGTGGTGTCTTTCAGATGCCTACCGGAGCAATGTAAAAACTACCACCAGAATTCGTCCCTGGCACCTTCCCCGGTGGAGTTGTGCATGGGGTGTGTTTGGAACATTTTGTCACCGGCCGACTCCAAAATTCAGCGGTTCCCCATCTCAGCCCAGAAAGCAGGTAGAACAACTTTTGTGGTGTCTTTCAGATGCCTACCGGAGCAATGTAAAAACTACCAACAGAATTCGTTCCTGGCACCTTCGCTAGTGGAGTCGTGCATGGGGTGTATTTATTAAAATTTTGTCACCAGCCGAGTCCAAAATTCAGCGGTTCCCCGTCTCAGCCCAGAAAGCAGGAAGAACAACTTTTGTGGTGTCTTTCAGATGCCTACCAAGGTAGTGTAAAAACTATCAAGAGAACTCCTGTCTGGCACCTTCCCCGGTGGAGTTGTGCATGGGGTGTGTTTGGAACATTTTGTCACCGGCCGAGTCCAAAATTCAGCGGTTCCCCATCTCAGCCCAGAAAGCAGGTAGAACAACTTTTGTGGTGCCTTTCAGCTGCCTACCAAGGTAGTGTAAAAACTACTAAGAGAACTCCTGTCTGGCACCTTCCCCGGTGGAGTTGTGCATGGGGTGTGTTTGGAACATTTTGTCACCGGCCGAATCCAAAATTCAGCGGTTCCCCATCTCAGCCCAGAAAGCAGGTAGAACAACTTTTGTGGTGTCTTTCAGATGCCTACCGGAGCAATGTAAAAACTACCAGGAGAACTCCTCTCTGGCACCTTCCCCGGTGGAGTTGTGCATGGGGTGTCTTTGGAACATTTTGTCACCGGCCGAGTCCAAAAGTCAGCGGTTCCCCATCTCAGCCCAGAAAGCAGGTAGAACAACTTTTGTGGTGCCTTTCAAATGCCTACCAAGGTAGTGTAAAAACTACCAAGAGAACTCCTGCCTGGCACCTTCCCCGGTGGAGTTGTGCATGGGGTGTGTTTGGAACATTTTGTCACCAGCCGAGTCCAAAATTCAGCGATTCCCCATCTCAGCCCAGAAAGCAGGTAGAACAACTTTTGTGGTGTCCTTTTGATGCCTACCGGAGCAATGTAAAAACTACCAACAAAACTCGTCCCTGGCACCTTCGCTAGTTCAGTTGTGCAGGGGGTGTATTTATTAAAATTTTGTCACCAGCCGAGTCCAAAATTCAGCTGTTCCCCATCTCAGCCCAGAAAGCAGGTAGAACAACTTTTGTGGTGTCTTTCAGATGCCTCCTGGAGCAATATAAAAACTACCAGGAGAACTCCTGTCTGGCACCTTCCCCGGTGGAGTTGTGCATGGGGTGTGTTTGGAACATTTTGTCACCGGCCGACTCCAAAATTCAGCGGTTCCCCATCTCAGCCCAGAGAGCAGGTAGAACAACTTTTGTGGTGTCTTTCAGATGCCTACCAGAGCAATGTAAAAACTACCAGGAGAACTCCTGTCTGGCACCTTCCCCGGTGGAGTTGTGCATGGGGTGTGTTTGGAACATTTTGTCACCAGCCGAGTCCAAAATTCAGCGGTTCCCCATCTCAGCCCAGAAAGCAGGTAGAACAACTTTTTTGGTGCCTTTCAGGTGCCTACCAAGGTAGTGTAAAAACTACTAAGAGAACTCCTGTCTGGCACCTTCCCCGGTGGAGTTGTGCATGGGGTGTGTTTGGAACATTTTGTCACCGGCCGAATCCAAAATTCAGCGGTTCCCCATCTCAGCCCAGAAAGCAGGTAGAACAACTTTTGTGGTGTCTTTCAGATGCCTACCGGAGCAATGTAAAAACTACCAGGAGAACTCCTGTCTGGCACCTTCGCTAGTGGAGTTGTGCATGGGGTGTGTTTGGAACATTTTGTCACCAGGCGACTCCAAAATTCAGCGGTTCCCCATCTCAGCCCAGAAAGCAGGTAGAACAACTTTTGTAGTGTCTTGTTGATGCCTACCGGAGCAATGTAAAAACTACCAACAGAATTCGTTCCTAGCACCTTCGCTAGTGGAGTTGTGCATGGGGTGTATTTATTAAAATTTGGTCACCAGCCGAGTCCAAAATTCAGCTGTTCCCCATCTCAGCCCAGAAAGCAGGTAGAACAACTTTTGTGGTGCCTTTCAGCTGCCTACCAAGGTAGTGTAAAAACTACTAAGAGAACTCCTGTCTGGCACCTTCCCCGGTGGAGTTGTGCATGGGGTGTGTTTGGAACATTTTGTCACCGGCCGACTCCAAAATTCAGCGGTTCCCCATCTCAGCCCAGAAAGCAGGTAGAACAACTTTTGTGGTGCCTTTCAGCTGCCTACCAAGGTAGTGTAAAAACTATTAAGAGAACTCCTGTCTGGCACCTTCCCCGGTGGAGTTGTGCATGGGGTGTCTTTGGAACATTTTGTCACCGGCCGACTCCAAAATTCAGCGGTTCCCCATCTCAGCCCAGAAAGCAGGTAGAACAACTTTTGTGGTGTCTTTCAGATGCCTACCAAGGCAGTGTAAAAACTACTAAGAGAACTCCTGTCTGGCACCTTCGCTAGTGGAGTTGTGCATTGGGTGTGTTTGGAACATTTTGTCACCGGCCGACTCCAAAATTCAGCGATTCCCCATCTCAGCCCAGAAAGCAGGTAGAACAACTTTTGTAGTGTCTTGTTGATGCCTACCGGAGCAATGTAAAAACTACCAACAGAATTCGTTCCTAGCACCTTCGATAGTGGAGTTGTGCAGGGGGTGTATTTATTAAAATTTGGTCACCAGCCAAGTCCAAAATTCAGCTGTTCCCCATCTCAGCCCAGAAAGCAGGTAGAACAACTTTTGTGGTGCCTTTCAAATGCCTACCAAGGTAGTGTAAAAACTACTAAGAGAACTCCTGCCTGGCACCTTCCCCGGTGGAGTTGTGCATGGGGTGTGTTTGGAACATTTTGTCACCAGCCGACTCCAAAATTCAGCGGTTCCCCATCTCAGCCCAGAAAGCAGGTAGAACAACTTTTGTGGTGTCTTTCAGATGCCTACCGGAGCAATGTAAAAACTACCAGGAGAACTCCTGTCTGGCACCTTCCCCGGTGGAGTTGTGCATGGGGTGTGTTTGGAACATTTTGTCAACAGCCGAGTCCAAAATTCAGCTGTTCCCCATCTCAGCCCAGAAAGCAGGTAGAACAACTTTTGTGGTGCCTTTCAAATGCCTACTAAGGTAGCGTAAAAACTATTAAGAGAACCCCTGTCTGGCACCTTCCCCGGTGGAGTTGTGCATGGGGTGTGTTTGGAACATTTTGTCACCGGCCGACTCCAAAATTCAGCGGTTCCCCATCTCAGCCCAGAGAGCAGGTAGAACAACTTTTGTGGTGTCTTTCAGATGCCTACCGGAGCAATGTAAAAACTACCACCAGAATTCGTCCCTGGCACCTTCGCTAGTGGAGTTGTGCATGGGGTGTCTTTGGAACATTTTGTCACCGGCCGACTCCAAAATTCAGCGGTTCCCCATCTCAGCCCAGAAAGCAGGTAGAACAACTTTTGTAGTGTCTTTTTGATGCCTACCGGAGCAATGTAAAAACTACCAACAGAATTCGTTCCTGGCACCTTCGCTAGTGGAGTCGTGCATGGGGTGTATTTATTAAAATTTTGTCACCAGCCGAGTCCAAAATTCAGCGGTTCCCCATCTCAGCCCAGAAAGCAGGAAGAACAACTTTTGTGGTGTCTTTCAGCTGCCTACCAAGGTAGTGTAAAAACTATCAAGAGAACTCCTGTCTGGCACCTTCCCCGGTGGAGTTGTGCATGGGGTGTGTTTGGAACATTTTGTCACCGGCCGAGTCCAAAATTCAGCGGTTCCCCATCTCAGCCCAGAAAGCAGGTAGAACAACTTTTGTGGTGCCTTTCAGATGCCTACCAAGGTAGTGTAAAAACTACTAAGAGAACTCCTGTCTGGCACCTTCCCCGGTGGAGTTGTGCATGGGGTGTGTTTGGAACATTTTGTCACCGGCCGAATCCAAAATTCAGCGGTTCCCCATCTCAGCCCAGAAAGCAGGTAGAACAACTTTTGTGGTGTCTTTCAGATGCCTACCGGAGCAATGTAAAAACTACCAGGAGAACTCCTGTCTGGCACCTTCCCCGGTGGAGTTGTGCATGGGGTGTGTTTGGAACATTTTGTCACCAGCCGACTCCAAAATTCAGCGGTTCCCCATCTCAGCCCAGAAAGCAGGTAGAACAACTTTTGTGGTGCCTTTCAAATGCCTACCAAGGTAGTGTAAAAACTACCAAGAGAACTCCTGCCTGGCACCTTCCCCGGTGGAGTTGTGCATGGGGTGTGTTTGGAACATTTTGTCACCGGCCGACTCCAAAATTCAGCGGTTCCCCATCTCAGCCCAGAAAGCAGGTAGAACAACTTTTGTGGTGTCCTTTTGATGCCTACCGGAGCAATGTAAAAACTACCAACAGAACTCGTCCCTGGCACCTTCGCTAGTTCAGTTGTGCATGGGGTGTATTTATTAAAATTTTTTCACCAGCCGAGTCCAAAATTCAGCTGTTCCCCATCTCAGCCCAGAAAGCAGGTAGAACAACTTTTGTGGTGTCTTTCAGATGCCTCCTGGAGCAATATAAAAACTACCAGCAGAACTCCTGTCTGGCACCTTCCCCGGTGGAGTTGTGCATGGGGTGTGTTTGGAACATTTTGTCACCGGCCGAATCCAAAATTCAGCGGTTCCCCATCTCAGCCCAGAAAGCAGGTAGAACAACTTTTGTGGTGCCTTTCAGCTGCCTACCAAGGTAGTGTAAAAACTATTAAGAGAACTCCTGTCTGGCACCTTCCCCGGTGGAGTTGTGCATGGGGTGTGTTTGGAACATTTTGTCACCGGCCGACTCCAAAATTCAGCGGTTCCCCATCTCAGCCCAGAAAGCAGGTAGAACAACTTTTGTGGTGTCTTTCAGATGCCTACCGGAGCAATGTAAAAACTACCAGGAGAACTCCTGTCTGGCACCTTCCCCGGTGGAGTTGTGCAGGGGGTGTGTTTGGAACATTTTGTCACCAGCTGAGTCCAAAATTCAGCGGTTCCCCATCTCAGCCCAGAAAGCAGGTAGAACAACTTTTGTGGTGCCTTTCAAATGCCTACCAAGGTAGTGTAAAAACTACCAAGAGAACTCCTGTCTAGCACCTTCCCCGGTGGAGTTGTGCATGGGGTGTCTTTGGAACATTTTGTCACCGGCCGAGTCCAAAATTCAGCGATTCCCCATCTCAGCCCAGAAAGCAGGAAGAACACCTTTTGTGGTGTCCTTTTGATGCCTACCGGAGCAATGTAAAAACTACCAACAGAACTCGTCCCTGGCACCTTCGCTAGTGGAGTTGTGCATGGGGTGTGTTTGGAACATTTTGTCACCGGCCGAGTCCAAAATTCAGCTGTTCCCCATCTCAGCCCAGAAAGCAGGTAGAACAACTTTTATGGTGTCTTTCAGATGCCTACCGGATCAATGTAAAAACTACCAACAGAACTCCTTTCTGGCACCTTCCCTGGTGGAGTTGTGCATGGGGTGTGTTTGGAACATTTTGTCACCAGCCGAGTCCAAAATTCAGCGGTTCCCCATCTCAGCCCAGAAAGCAGGTAGAACAACTTTTGTGGTGCCTTTCAAATGCCTACCAAGGTAGTGTAAAAACTACCAAGAGAACTCCTGTCTGGCACCTTCCCCGGTGGAGTTGTGCAGGGGGTGTGTTTGGAACATTTTGTCACCGGCCGACTCCAAAATTCAGCTGTTCCCCATCTCAGCCCAGAAAGCAGGTAGAACACCTTTTGTGGTGTCCTTTTGATGCCTACAGGAGCAATGTAAAAACTACCAACAGAGCTCGTCCCTTGCACCTTCCCCGGTGGAGTTGTGCATGGGGTGTGTTTGGAACATTTTGTCACCGGCCGACTCCAAAATTCAGCGGTTCCCCATCTCAGCCCAGAAAGCAGGTAGAACAACTTTTGTGGTGCCTTTCAGGTGCCTACCAAGGTACTGTAAAAACTACCAGGAGAACTCCTGTCTGGCACCTTCCCCGGTGGAGTTGTGCATGGGGTGTGTTTGGAACATTTTGTCACCGGCCGACTCCAAAATTCAGCGGTTCCCCATCTCAGCCCAGAAAGCAGGTAGAACAACTTTTGTGGTGTCTTTCAGATGCCTACCGGAGCAATGTAAAAACTACCAGGAGAACTCCTGTCTGGCACCTTCCCCGGTGGAGTTGTGCATGGGGTGTGTTCGGAACATTTTGTCACCAGCCGAGTCCAAAATTCAGCGGTTCCCCATCTCAGCCCAGAAAGCAGGTAGAACAACTTTTGTGGTGTCTTTCAGATGCCTACCGGAGCAATGTAAAAACTACCAGGAGAACTCCTGTCTGGCACCTTCCCCGGTGGAGTTGTGCATGGGGTGTGTTTGGAACATTTTGTCACCAGCCGAGTCCAAAATTCAGCGGTTCCCCATCTCAGCCCAGAAAGCAGGTAGAACAACTTTTGTGGTGCCTTTCAAATGCCTACCAAGGTAGTGTAAAAACTACCAAGAGAACTCCTGTCTGGCACCTTCCCCGGTGGAGTTGTGCATGGGGTGTCTTTGGAACATTTTGTCACCGGCCGAGTCCAAAATTCAGCGGTTCCCCATCTCAGCCCAGAAAGCAGGTAGAACAACTTTTGTGGTGCCTTTCAGCTGCCTACCAAGGTAGTGTAAAAACTACCAGGAGAACTCCTGTCTGGCACCTTCCCCGGTGGAGTTGTGCATGGGGTGTGTTTGGAACATTTTGTCACCAGCCGACTCCAAAATTCAGCGGTTCCCCATCTCAGCCCAGAAAGCAGGTAGAACAACTTTTGTGGTGTCTTTCAGATGCCTACCGGAGCAATGTAAAAACTACCAGGAGAACTCCTGTCTGGCACCTTCCCCGGTGGAGTTGTGCATGGGGTGTGTTTGGAACATTTTGTCACCAGCCAAGTCCAAAATTCAGCGGTTCCCCATCTCAGCCCAGAAAGCAGGTAGAACAACTTTTGTGGTGTCTTTCAAATGCCTACCGGAGCAATGTAAAAACTACCAAGAGAACTCCTGTCTGGCACCTTCCCCGGTGGAGTTGTGCATGTGGTGTGTTTGGAACATTTTGTCACCGGCCGAGTCCAAAATTCAGCGATTCCCCATCTCTAGCCCAGAAAGCAGGAAGAACAACTTTTGTGGTGTCCTTTTGATGCCTACAGGAGCAATGTAAAAACTACCAACAGAACTCGTCCCTGGCACCTTCGCTAGTGGAGTTGTGCATGGGGTGTGTTTGGAAAATTTTTTCACCGGCCGAGTCCAAAATTCAGCGGTTCCTCATCTCAGCCCAGAAAGCAGGTAGAACAACTTTTGTGGTGTCTTTCAGATGCCTACCGGAGCAATGTAAAAACTACCAGGAGAACTCCTGTCTGGCACCTTCCCCGGTGGAGTTGTGCATGGGGTGTGTTTGGAACATTTTGTCACCGGCCGACTCCAAAATTCAGCGGTTCCCCATCTCAGCCCAGAAAGCAGGTAGAACAACTTTTGTGGTGCCTTTCAGCTGCCTACCAAGGTAGTGTAAAAACTACCAAGAGAACTCCTGCCTGGCACCTTCCCCGGTGGAGTTGTGCAGGGGGTGTGTTTGGAACATTTTGTCACCGGCCGAGTCCAAAATTCAGCGGTTCCCCATCTCAGCCCAGAAAGCAGGTAGAACAACTTTTGTGGTGCCTTTCAGGTGCCTACCAAGGTAGTGTAAAAACTACTAAGAGAACTCCTGTCTGGCACCTTCCCCGGTGGAGTTGTGCATGGGGTGTGTTTGGAACATTTTGTCACCAGCCGACTCCAAAATTCAGCGGTTCCCCATCTCAGCCCAGAAAGCAGGTAGAACAACTTTTGTGGTGTCTTTCAGATGCCTACCAAGGTAGTGTAAAAACTACTAAGAGAACTCCTGTCTGGCACCTTCCCCGGTGGAGTTGTGCAGGGGGTGTGTTTGGAACATTTTTTCACCAGCCGACTCCAAAATTCAGCGGTTCCCCATCTCAGCCCAGAAAGCAGGTAGAACAACTTTTGTGGTGTCTTTCAGATGCCTACCGGAGCAATGTAAAAACTACCAGGAGAACTCCTGTCTGGCACCTTCCCCGGTGGAGTTGTGCATGGGGTGTGTTTGGAACATTTTGTCACCAGCCGACTCCAAAATTCAGCGGTTCCCCATCTCAGCCCAGAAAGCAGGTAGAACAACTTTTGTGGTGTCTTTCAGATGCCTACCGGAGCAATGTAAAAACTACCAGGAGAACTCCTGTCTGGCACCTTCCCCGGTGGAGTTGTGCATGGGGTGTGTTTGGAACATTTTGTCACCGGCCGAGTCCAAAATTCAGCGATTCCCCATCTCAGCCCAGAAAGCAGGAAGAACAACTTTTGTGGTGTCCTTTTGATGCCTACAGGAGCAATGTAAAAACTACCAAGAGAACTCGTCCCTGGCACCTTCGCTAGTGGAGTTGTGCATGGGGTGTATTTATTAAAATTTTGTCACCAGCCGAGTCCAAAATTCAGCTGTTCCCCATCTCAGCCCAGAAAGCAGGTAGAACAACTTTTGTGGTGCCTTTCAGCTGCCTACCAAGGTAGTGTAAAAACTATCAAGAGAACTCTTGTCTGGCACCTTCCCTAGTGGAGTTGTGCATGGGGTGTGTTTGGAACATTTTGTCACCGGCCGACTCCAAAATTCAGCGGTTCCCCATCTCAGCCCAGAAAGCAGGTAGAACAACTTTTGTGGTGTCTTTCAGATGCCTACCGGAGCAATGTAAAAACTACCAGGAGAACTCCTGTCTGGCACCTTCCCCGGTGGAGTTGTGCATGGGGTGTGTTTGGAACATTTTGTCACCGGCCGACTCCAAAATTCAGCGGTTCCCCATCTCAGCTCAGAAAGCAGGTAGAACAACTTTTGTGGTGCCTTTCAGCTGCCTACCAAGGTAGTGTAAAAACTACCAAGAGAACTCCTGTCTGGCACCTTCCCCGGTGGAGTTGTGCAGGGGGTGTGTTTGGAACATTTTGTCACCGGCCGAGTCCAAAATTCAGCGGTTCCCCATCTCAGCCCAGAAAGCAGGTAGAACAACTTTTGTGGTGCCTTTCAGGTGCCTACCAAGGTAGTGTAAAAACTACTAAGAGAACTCCTGTCTGGCACCTTCCCCGGTGGAGTTGTGCATGGGGTGTGTTTGGAACATTTTGTCACCAGCCGACTCCAAAATTCAGCGGTTCCCCATCTCAGCCCAGAAAGCAGGTAGAACAACTTTTGTGGTGTCTTTCAGATGCCTACCAAGGTAGTGTAAAAACTACTAAGAGAACTCCTGTCTGGCACCTTCCCCGGTGGAGTTGTGCAGGGGGTGTGTTTGGAACATTTTGTCACCAGCCGACTCCAAAATTCAGCGGTTCCCCATCTCAGCCCAGAAAGCAGGTAGAACAACTTTTGTGGTGTCTTTCAGATGCCTACCGGAGCAATGTAAAAACTACCAGGAGAACTCCTGTCTGGCACCTTCCCCGGTGGAGTTGTGCATGGGGTGTGTTTGGAACATTTTGTCACCAGCCGACTCCAAAATTCAGCGGTTCCCCATCTCAGCCCAGAAAGCAGGTAGAACAACTTTTGTGGTGTCTTTCAGATGCCTACCGGAGCAATGTAAAAACTACCAGGAGAACTCCTGTCTGGCACCTTCCCCGGTGGAGTTGTGCATGGGGTGTGTTTGGAACATTTTGTCACCGGCCGAGTCCAAAATTCAGCGATTCCCCATCTCAGCCCAGAAAGCAGGAAGAACAACTTTTGTGGTGTCCTTTTGATGCCTACAGGAGCAATGTAAAAACTACCAACAGAACTCGTCCCTGGCACCTTCGCTAGTGGAGTTGTGCATGGGGTGTGTTTGGAACATTTTTTCACCGGCCGAGTCCAAAATTCAGCGGTTCCTCATCTCAGCCCAGAAAGCAGGTAGAACAACTTTTGTGGTGTCTTTCAGATGCCTACCGGAGCAATGTAAAAACTACCAGGAGAACTCCTGTCTGGCACCTTCCCCGGTGGAGTTGTGCATGGGGTGTGTTTGGAACATTTTGTCACCAGCCGAGTCCAAAATTCAGCTGTTCCCCATCTCTAGCCCAGAAAGCAGGTAGAACAACTTTTGTGGTGCCTTTCAAATGCCTACCAAGGTAGTGTAAAAACTACCAAGAGAACTCCTGCCTGGCACCTTCCCCGGTGGAGTTGTGCATGGGGTGTGTTTGGAACATTTTGTCACCGGCCGACTCCAAAATTCAGCGGTTCCCCATCTCAGCCCAGAAAGCAAAAAGAACAACTTTTGTGGTGTCTTTCAGATGCCTACCGGAGCAATGTAAAAACTACCAGGAGAACTCCTGTCTGGCACCTTCCCCGGTGGAGTTGTGCATGGGGTGTGTTTGGAACATTTTGTTACCGGCCGAGTCCAAAATTCAGCGGTTCCCCATCTCAGCCCAGAAAGCAGGTAGAACAACTTTTGTGGTGTCCTTTTGATGCCTACCGGAGCAATGTAAAAACTACCAAGAGAACTCGTCCCTGGCACCTTCGCTAGTGGAGTTGTGCATGGGGTGTATTTATTAAAATTTTGTCACCAGCCGAGTCCAAAATTCAGCTGTTCCCCATCTCAGCCCAGAAAGCAGGTAGAACAACTTTTGTGGTGCCTTTCAGCTGCCTACCAAGGTAGTGTAAAAACTATCAAGAGAACTCTTGTCTGGCACCTTCCCTAGTGGAGTTGTGCATGGGGTGTGTTTGGAACATTTTGTCACCGGCCGACTCCAAAATTCAGCGGTTCCCCATCTCAGCCCAGAAAGCAGGTAGAACAACTTTTGTGGTGTCTTTCAGATGCCTACCGGAGCAATGTAAAAACTACCAGGAGAACTCCTGTCTGGCACCTTCCCCGGTGGAGTTGTGCATGGGGTGTGTTTGGAACATTTTGTCACCAGCCGAGTCCAAAAGTCAGCGGTTCCCCATCTCAGCTCAGAAAGCAGGTAGAACAACTTTTGTGGTGCCTTTCAAATGCCTACCAAGGTAGTGTAAAAACTACCAAGAGAACTCCTGCCTGGCACCTTCCCCGGTGGAGTTGTGCATGAGGTGTCTTTGGAACATTCTGTCACTGGCCGAGTCCAAAATTCAGCGGTTCCCCATCTCAGCCCAGAAAGCAGGTAGAACAACTTTTGTGGTGTCTTTCAGATGCCTACCGGAGCAATGTAAAAACTACCAGGAGAACTCCTGTCTGGCACCTTCCCCGGTGGAGTTGTGCATGGGGTGTGTTTGGAACATTTTGTCACCGGCCGACTCCAAAATTCAGCGGTTCCCCATCTCAGCCCAGAGAGCAGGTAGAACAACTTTTGTGGTGTCTTTCAGATGCCTACCGGAGCAATGTAAAAACTACCAGGAGAACTCCTGTCTGGCACCTTCCCCGGTGGAGTTGTGCATGGGGTGTGTTTGGAACATTTTGTCACCGGCCGAGTCCAAAATTCAGCGGTTCCCCATCTCAGCCCAGAAAGCAGGTAGAACAACTTTTGTGGTGTCCTTTTGATGCCTACCGGAGCAATGTAAAAACTACCAACAGAACTCGTCCCTGGCACCTTCGCTAGTGGAGTTGTGCAGGGGGAGTATTTATTAAAATTTGGTCACCAGCCGAGTCCAAAATTCAGCGGTTCCCCATCTCAGCCCAGAAAGCAGGTAGAACAACTTTTATGCTGCCTTTCAGCTCCCTACCAAGGTAGTGTAAAAACTATCAAGAGAACTCTTGTCTGGCACCTTCCCTAGTGGAGTTGTGCATGGGGTGTGTTTGGAACATTTTGTCACCAGCCGAGTCCAAAATTCAGCGGTTCCCCATCTCAGCCCAGAAAGCAGGTAGAACAACTTTTGTGGTGTCCTTTTGATGCCTACAGGAGCAATGTAAAAACTACCAGGAGAACTCCTGTCTGGCACCTTCCCCGGTGGAGTTGTGCATGGGGTGTGTTTGGAACATTTTGTCACCAGCCGACTCCAAAAGTCAGCGGTTCCCCATCTCAGCTCAGAAAGCAGGAAGAACAACTTTTGTGGTGCCTTTCAGCTGCCTACCAAGGTAGTGTAAAAACTACCAAGAGAACTCCTGCCTGGCACCTTCCCCGGTGGAGTTGTGCATGGGGTGTGTTTGGAACATTTTGTCACCGGCCGAGTCCAAAATTCAGCGGTTCCCCATCTCAGCCCAGAAAGCAGGAAGAACAACTTTTGTGGTGTCCTTTTGATGCCTACAGGAGCAATGTATAAACTACCAGGAGAACTCCTGTCTGGCACCTTCCCCGGTGGAGTTGTGCATGGGGTGTGTTTGGAACATTTTGTCACCGGCCGAGTCCAAAATTCAGCGGTTCCCCATCTCAGCCCAGAAAGCAGGTAGAACAACTTTTGTGGTGTCTTTCAGATGCCTACCGGAGCAATGTAAAAACTACCAGGAGAACTCCTGTCTGGCACCTTCCCCGGTGGAGTTGTGCATGGGGTGTGTTTGGAACATTTTGTCACCGGCCGACTCCAAAATTCAGCGGTTCCCCATCTCAGCCCAGAAAGCAGGTAGAACAACTTTTGTGGTGTCTTTCAGCTGCCTACCAAGGTAGTGTAAAAACTACCAGGAGAACTCCTGTCTGGCACCTTCCCCGGTGGAGTTGTGCAGGGGGTGTGTTTGGAACATTTTGTCACCGGCCGACTCCAAAATTCAGCGGTTCCCCATCTCAGCCCAGAAAGCAGGAAGAACAACTTTTGTGGTGTCTTTCAGATGCCTACCGGAGCAATGTAAAAACTACCAGGAGAACTCCTGTCTGGCACCTTCCCCGGTGGAGTTGTGCATGGGGTGTGTTTGGAACATTTTGTCACCAGCCGACTCCAAAAGTCAGCGGTTCCCCATCTCAGCCCAGAAAGCAGGAAGAACAACTTTTGTGGTGCCTTTCAAATGCCTACCAAGGTAGTGTAAAAACTACTAAGAGAACTCCTGTCTGGCACCTTCCCCGGTGGAGTTGTGCATGGGGTGTGTTTGGAACATTTTGTCACCGGCCGACTCCAAAATTCAGCGGTTCCCCATCTCAGCCCAGAAAGCAGGTAGAACAACTTTTGTGGTGTCCTTTTGATGCCTACCGGAGCAATGTAAAAACTACCAACAGAACTCGTCCCTGGCACCTTCGCTAGTGGAGTTGTGCATGGGGTGTATTTATTAAAATTTTGTCACCGGCCGAGTCCAAAATTCAGCGGTTCCCCATCTCAGCCCAGAAAGCAGGTAGAACAACTTTTGTGGTGCCTTTCAGCTGCCTACCAAGGTAGTGTAAAAACTATCAAGAGAACTCTTGTCTGGCACCTTCCCTAGTGGAGTTGTGCATGGGGTGTCTTTGGAACATTTTGTCACCAGCCGAGTCCAAAATTCAGCGGTTCCCCATCTCAGCCCAGAAAGCAGGTAGAACAACTTTTGTGGTGCCTTTCAGCTGCCTACCAAGGTAGTGTAAAAACTACTAAGAGAACTCCTGTCTGGCACCTTCCCCGGTGGAGTTGTGCATGGGGTGTGTTTGGAACATTTTGTCACCGGCCGACTCCAAAATTCAGCGGTTCCCCATCTCAGCCCAGAAAGCAGGTAGAACAACTTTTGTGGTGCCTTTCAAATGCCTACCAAGGTAGTGTAAAAACTACCAAGAGAACTCCTGCCTGGCACCTTCCCCGGTGGAGTTGTGCATGGGGTGTGTTTGGAACATTTTGTCACTGGCCGAGTCCAAAATTCAGCGGTTCCCCATCTCAGCCCAGAAAGCAGGTAGAACAACTTTTGTGGTGTCTTTCAGATGCCTACCGGAGCAATGTAAAAACTACCAGGAGAACTCCTGTCTGGCACCTTCCCCGGTGGAGTTGTGCATGGGGTGTGTTTGGAACATTTTGTCACCGGCCGACTCCAAAATTCAGCGGTTCCCCATCTCAGCCCAGAGAGCAGGAAGAACAACTTTTGTGGTGTCTTTCAGATGCCTACCGGAGCAATGTAAAAACTACCAGGAGAACTCCTGTCTGGCACCTTCCCCGGTGGAGTTGTGCATGGGGTGTGTTTGGAACATTTTGTCACCGGCCGAGTCCAAAATTCAGCGATTCCCCATCTCAGCCCAGAAAGCAGGTAGAACAACTTTTGTGGTGCCTTTCAGCTGCCTACCAAGGTAGTGTAAAAACTACCAAGAGAACTCCTGTCTGGCACCTTCCCCGGTGGAGTTGTGCATGGGGTGTGTTTGGAACATTTTGTCACCGGCCGAGTCCAAAATTCAGCGGTTCCCCATCTCAGCCCAGAAAGCAGGAAGAACAACTTTTGTGGTGTCCTTTTGATGCCTACAGGAGCAATGTAAAAACTACCAGGAGAACTCCTGTCTGGCACCTTCCCCGGTGGAGTTGTGCATGTGGTGTGTTTGGAACATTTTGTCACCGGCCGACTCCAAAATTCAGCGGTTCCCCATCTCAGCCCAGAAAGCAGGTAGAACAACTTTTGTGGTGCCTTTCAGATGCCTACCAAGGTAGTGTAAAAACTATCAAGAGAACTCTTGTCTGGCACCTTCCCTAGTGGAGTTGTGCATGGGGTGTGTTTGGAACATTTTGTCACCGGCCGACTCCAAAATTCAGCGGTTCCCCATCTCAGCCCAGAAAGCAGGTAGAACAACTTTTGTGGTGTCTTTCAGATGCCTACCGGAGCAATGTAAAAACTACCAGGAGAACTCCTGTCTGGCACCTTCCCCGGTGGAGTTGTGCATGGGGTGTGTTTGGAACATTTTGTCACCGGCCGACTCCAAAATTCAGCGGTTCCCCATCTCAGCCCAGAAAGCAGGTAGAACAACTTTTGTGGTGTCTTTCAGATGCCTACCGGAGCAATGTAAAAACTACCAGGAGAACTCCTGTCTGGCACCTTCCCCGGTGGAGTTGTGCATGGGGTGTGTTTGGAACATTTTGTCACCGGCCGAGTCCAAAATTCAGCGGTTCCTCATCTCAGCCCAGAAAGCAGGTAGAACAACTTTTGTGGTGTCTTTCAGATGCCTACCGGAGCAATGTAAAAACTACCAGGAGAACTCCTGTCTGGCACCTTCCCCGGTGGAGTTGTGCATGGGGTGTGTTTGGAACATTTTGTCACCGGCCGAGTCCAAAATTCAGCGGTTCCTCATCTCAGCCCAGAAAGCAGGTAGAACAACTTTTGTGGTGTCTTTCAGATGCCTACCGGAGCAATGTAAAAACTACCAGGAGAACTCCTGTCTGGCACCTTCCCCGGTGGAGTTGTGCATGGGGTGTGTTTGGAACATTTTGTCACCGGCCGAGTCCAAAATTCAGCGGTTCCCCATCTCAGCCCAGAAAGCAGGTAGAACAACTTTTGTGGTGCCTTTCAGCTGCCGACCAAGGTAGTGTAAAAACTATCAAGAGAACTCTTGTCTGGCACCTTCCCTAGTGGAGTTGTGCATGGGGTGTGTTTGGAACATTTTGTCACCGGCCGACTCCAAAATTCAGCGGTTCCCCATCTCAGCCCAGAAAGCAGGTAGAACAACTTTTGTGGTGTCTTTCAGATGCCTACCAGAGCAATGTAAAAACTACCAGGAGAACTCCTGTCTGGCACCTTCCCCGGTGGAGTTGTGCATGGGGTGTGTTTGGAACATTTTGTCACTAGCCGAGTCCAAAATTCAGCGGTTCCCCATCTCAGCTCAGAAAGCAGGTAGAACAACTTTTGTGGTGCCTTTCAAATGCCTACCAAGGTAGTGTAAAAACTACCAAGAGAACTCCTGTCTGGCACCTTCCCCGGTGGAGTTGTGCATGGGGTGTGTTTGGAACATTTTGTCACCGGCCGAGTCCAAAATTCAGCGGTTCCCCATCTAAGCCCAGAAAGCAGGTAGAACAACTTTTGTGGTGTCCTTTTGATGCCTACAGGAGCAATGTAAAAACTACCAGGAGAACTCCTGTCTGGCACCTTCCCCGGTGGAGTTGTGCATGTGGTGTGTTTGGAACATTTTGTCACCGGCCGACTCCAAAATTCAGCGGTTCCCCATCTCAGCCCAGAAAGCAGGTAGAACAACTTTTGTGGTGCCTTTCAAATGCCTACCAAGGTAGTGTAAAAACTACCAAGAGAACTCCTGCCTGGCACCTTCCCCGGTGGAGTTGTGCATGGGGTGTGTTTGGAACATTTTGTCACTGGCCGAGTCCAAAATTCAGCGGTTCCCCATCTCAGCTCAGAAAGCAGGTAGAACAACTTTTGTGGTGTCTTTCAGATGCCTACCGGAGCAATGTAAAAACTACCAGGAGAACTCCTGTCTGGCACCTTCCCCGGTGGAGTTGTGCATGGGGTGTGTTTGGAACATTTTGTCACCGGCCGACTCCAAAATTCAGCGGTTCCCTATCTCAGCCCAGAAAGCAGGTAGAACAACTTTTGTGGTGTCTTTCAGATGCCTACCGGAGCAATGTAAAAACTACCAGGAGAACTCCTGTCTGGCACCTTCCCCGGTGGAGTTGTGCATGGGGTGTGTTTGGAACATTTTGTCACCGGCCGAGTCCAAAATTCAGCGGTTCCCCATCTCAGCCCAGAAAGCAGGTAGAACAACTTTTGTGGTGTCTTTCAGATGCCTACCGGAGCAATGTAAAAACTACCAGGAGAACTCCTGTCTGGCACCTTCCCCGGTGGAGTTGTGCATGGGGTGTGTTTGGAACATTTTGTCACCGGCCGAGTCCAAAATTCAGCGATTCCCCATCTCAGCCCAGAAAGCAGGTAGAACAACTTTTGTGGTGCCTTTCAAATGCCTACCAAGGTAGTGTAAAAACTACCAAGAGAACTCCTGTCTGGCACCTTCCCCGGTGGAGTTGTGCATGGGGTGTGTTTGGAACATTTTGTCACCGGCCGAGTCCAAAATTCAGCGGTTCCCCATCTCAGCCCAGAAAGCAGGAAGAACAACTTTTGTGGTGTCCTTTTGATGCCTACAGGAGCAATGTAAAAACTACCAGGAGAACTCCTGTCTGGCACCTTCCCCGGTGGAGTTGTGCATGTGGTGTGTTTGGAACATTTTGTCACCGGCCGACTCCAAAATTCAGCGGTTCCCCATCTCAGCCCAGAAAGCAGGTAGAACAACTTTTGTGGTGTCTTTCAGATGCCTACCGGAGCAATGTAAAAACTACCAGGAGAACTCCTGTCTGGCACCTTCCCCGGTGGAGTTGTGCAGGGGGTGTGTTTGGAACATTTTGTCACCGGCCGACTCCAAAATTCAGCGGTTCCCCATCTCAGCCCAGAAAGCAGGTAGAACAACTTTTGTGGTGTCTTTCAGATGCCTACCGGAGCAATGTAAAAACTACCAGGAGAACTCCTGTCTGGCACCTTCCCCGGTGGAGTTGTGCATGGGGTGTGTTTGGAACATTTTGTCACCGGCCGACTCCAAAATTCAGCGGTTCCCCATCTCAGCCCAGAAAGCAGGTAGAACAACTTTTGTGGTGTCTTTCAGATGCCTACCGGAGCAATGTAAAAACTACCAGGAGAACTCCTGTCTGGCACCTTCCCCGGTGGAGTTGTGCATGGGGTGTGTTTGGAACATTTTGTCACCGGCCGAGTCCAAAATTCAGCGGTTCCTCATCTCAGCCCAGAAAGCAGGTAGAACAACTTTTGTGGTGTCTTTCAGATGCCTACCGGAGCAATGTAAAAACTACCAGGAGAACTCCTGTCTGGCACCTTCCCCGGTGGAGTTGTGCATGGGGTGTGTTTGGAACATTTTGTCACCGGCCGAGTCCAAAATTCAGCGGTTCCTCATCTCAGCCCAGAAAGCAGGTAGAACAACTTTTGTGGTGTCTTTCAGATGCCTACCGGAGCAATGTAAAAACTACCAGGAGAACTCCTGTCTGGCACCTTCCCCGGTGGAGTTGTGCATGGGGTGTGTTTGGAACATTTTGTCACCGGCCGAGTCCAAAATTCAGCGGTTCCCCATCTCAGCCCAGAAAGCAGGTAGAACAACTTTTGTGGTGCCTTTCAGCTGCCTACCAAGGTAGTGTAAAAACTATCAAGAGAACTCTTGTCTGGCACCTTCCCTAGTGGAGTTGTGCATGGGGTGTGTTTGGAACATTTTGTCACCGGCCGACTCCAAAATTCAGCGGTTCCCCATCTCAGCCCAGAAAGCAGGTAGAACAACTTTTGTGGTGTCTTTCAGATGCCTACCAGAGCAATGTAAAAACTACCAGGAGAACTCCTGTCTGGCACCTTCCCCGGTGGAGTTGTGCATGGGGTGTGTTTGGAACATTTTGTCACTAGCCGAGTCCAAAATTCAGCGGTTCCCCATCTCAGCTCAGAAAGCAGGTAGAACAACTTTTGTGGTGCCTTTCAAATGCCTACCAAGGTAGTGTAAAAACTACCAAGAGAACTCCTGTCTGGCACCTTCCCCGGTGGAGTTGTGCATGGGGTGTGTTTGGAACATTTTGTCACCGGCCGACTCCAAAATTCAGCGGTTCCCCATCTCAGCCCAGAAAGCAGGTAGAACAACTTTTGTGGTGCTTTTCAAATGCCTACCAAGGTAGTGTAAAAACTACCAAGAGAACTCCTGCCTGGCACCTTCCCCGGTGGAGTTGTGCATGGGGTGTGTTTGGAACATTTTGTCACTGGCCGAGTCCAAAATTCAGCGGTTCCCCATCTCAGCTCAGAAAGCAGGTAGAACAACTTTTGTGGTGTCTTTCAGATGCCTACCGGAGCAATGTAAAAACTACCAGGAGAACTCCTGTCTGGCACCTTCCCCGGTGGAGTTGTGCATGGGGTGTGTTTGGAACATTTTGTCACCGGCCGACTCCAAAATTCAGCGGTTCCCCATCTCAGCCCAGAAAGCAGGAAGAACAACTTTTGTGGTGTCTTTCAGATGCCTACCGGAGCAATGTAAAAACTACCAGGAGAACTCCTGTCTGGCACCTTCCCCGGTGGAGTTGTGCATGGGGTGTGTTTGGAACATTTTGTCACCGGCCGAGTCCAAAATTCAGCGGTTCCCCATCTCAGCCCAGAAAGCAGGTAGAACAACTTTTGTGGTGTCTTTCAGATGCCTACCGGAGCAATGTAAAAACTACCAGGAGAACTCCTGTCTGGCACCTTCCCCGGTGGAGTTGTGCATGGGGTGTGTTTGGAACATTTTGTCACCGGCCGACTCCAAAATTCAGCGGTTCCCCATCTCAGCCCAGAAAGCAGGTAGAACAACTTTTGTGGTGTCTTTCAGATGCCTACCGGAGCAATGTAAAAACTACCAGGAGAACTCCTGTCTGGCACCTTCCCCGGTGGAGTTGTGCATGGGGTGTGTTTGGAACATTTTGTCACCGGCCGACTCCAAAATTCAGCGGTTCCTCATCTCAGCCCAGAAAGCAGGTAGAACAACTTTTGTGGTGTCTTTCAGATGCCTACCGGAGCAATGTAAAAACTACCAGGAGAACTCCTGTCTGGCACCTTCCCCGGTGGAGTTGTGCATGGGGTGTGTTTGGAACATTTTGTCACCGGCCGAGTCCAAAATTCAGCGGTTCCCCATCTCAGCCCAGAAAGCAGGTAGAACAACTTTTGTGGTGCCTTTCAGCTGCCTACCAAGGTAGTGTAAAAACTATCAAGAGAACTCTTGTCTGGCACCTTCCCTAGTGGAGTTGTGCATGGGGTGTGTTTGGAACATTTTGTCACCAGCCGAGTCCAAAATTCAGCGGTTCCCCATCTCAGCCCAGAAAGCAGGTAGAACAACTTTTGTGGTGTCTTTCAGATGCCTACCAGAGCAATGTAAAAACTACCAGGAGAACTCCTGTCTGGCACCTTCCCCGGTGGAGTTGTGCATGGGGTGTGTTTGGAACATTTTGTCACTAGCCGAGTCCAAAATTCAGCGGTTCCCCATCTCTAGCTCAGAAAGCAGGTAGAACAACTTTTGTGGTGCCTTTCAAATGCCTACCAAGGTAGTGTAAAAACTACCAAGAGAACTCCTGCCTGGCACCTTCCCCGGTGGAGTTGTGCATGGGGTGTGTTTGGAACATTTTGTCACCGGCCGAGTCCAAAATTCAGCGGTTCCCCATCTCAGCCCAGAAAGCAGGAAGAACAACTTTTGTGGTGTCCTTTTGATGCCTACAGGAGCAATGTAAAAACTACCAGGAGAACTCCTGTCTGGCACCTTCCCCGGTGGAGTTGTGCATGTGGTGTGTTTGGAACATTTTGTCACCGGCCGAGTCCAAAATTCAGCGGTTCCCCATCTCAGCCCAGAAAGCAGGTAGAACAACTTTTGTGGTGCCTTTCAGCTGCCTACCGGAGCAGTGTAAAAACTACCAGGAGAACTCCTGTCTGGCACCTTCCCCGGTGGAGTTGTGCATGGGGTGTGTTTGGAACATTTTGTCACCGGCCGACTCCAAAATTCAGCGGTTCCCCATCTCAGCCCAGAAAGCAGGTAGAACAACTTTTGTGGTGTCTTTCAGATGCCTACCGGAGCAATGTAAAAACTACCAGGAGAACTCCTGTCTGGCACCTTCCCCGGTGGAGTTGTGCATGGGGTGTGTTTGGAACATTTTGTCACCGGCCGAGTCCAAAATTCAGCTGTTCCCCATCTCAGCCCAGAAAGCAGGTAGAACAACTTTTGTGGTGTCTTTCAGATGCCTACCAAGGTAGTGTAAAAACTACCAGGAGAACTCCTGTCTGGCACCTTCCCCGGTGGAGTTGTGCATGGGGTGTGTTTGGAACATTTTGTCACCGGCCGAGTCCAAAATTCAGCGGTTCCTCATCTCAGCCCAGAAAGCAGGTAGAACAACTTTTGTGGTGTCTTTCAGATGCCTACCGGAGCAATGTAAAAACTACCAAGAGAACTCCTGTCTGGCACCTTCCCCGGTGGAGTTGTGCATGGGGTGTGTTTGGAACATTTTGTCACCGGCCGACTCCAAAATTCAGCGGTTCCCCATCTCAGCCCAGAAAGCAGGTAGAACAACTTTTCTGGTGTCTTTCAGATGCCTACCGGAGCAATGTAAAAACTACCAGGAGAACTCCTGTCTGGCACCTTCCCCGGTGGAGTTGTGCATGGGGTGTGTTTGGAACATTTTGTCACCAGCCGAGTCCAAAATTCAGCGGTTCCCCATCTCAGCCCAGAAAGCAGGTAGAACAACTTTTGTGGTGCCTTTCAAATGCCTACCAAGGTAGTGTAAAAACTACCAAGAGAACTCCTGTCTGGCACCTTCCCCGGTGGAGTTGTGCATGGGGTGTGTTTGGAACATTTTGTCACCGGCCGAGTCCAAAATTCAGCGGTTCCCCATCTCAGCCCAGAAAGCAGGTAGAACAACTTTTGTGGTGTCCTTTTGATGCCTACCGGAGCAATGTAAAAACTACCAACAGAACTCGTCCCTGGCACCTTCGCTAGTGGAGTTGTGCATGGGGTGTATTTATTAAAATTTTGTCACCGGCCGACTCCAAAATTCAGCGGTTCCCCATCTCAGCCCAGAAAGCAGGTAGAACAACTTTTGTGGTGCCTTTCAGCTGCCTACCAAGGTAGTGTAAAAACTACCGGGAAAACTCCTGTCTGGCACCTTCCCTAGTGGAGTTGTGCATGGGGTGTGTTTGGAACATTTTGTCACCAGCCGAGTCCAAAATTCAGCGGTTCCCCATCTCAGCCCAGAAAGCAGGTAGAACAACTTTTGTGGTGTCTTTCAGATGCCTACCAGAGCAATGTAAAAACTACCAACAGAACTCGTCCCTGGCACCTTTGCTAGTAGAGTTGTGCATGGGGTGTATTTAAAAAATTTTTTCACCAGCCGAGTCCAAAATTCAGCGGTTCCCCATCTCAGCTCAGAAAGCAGGTAGAACAACTTTTGTGGTGTCTTTCAGATGCCTACCAAGGTAGTGTAAAAACTACTAAGAGAACTCCTGTCTGGCACCTTCCCCGGTGGAGTTGTGCATGGGGTGTGTTTGGAACATTTTTTCACCGGCCGACTCCAAAATTCAGCGGTTCCCCATTTCAGCCCAGAAAGCAGGTAGAACAACTTTTGTGGTGTCTTTCAGATGCCTACTGGAGGAATGTAAAAACTATCAAGAGAACTCCTGTCTGGCACCTTCCCCGGTGGAGTTGTGCAGGGGGTGTGTTTGGAACATTTTGTCACCGGCCGAGTCCAAAATTCAGCGGTTCCCCATCTCAGCCCAGAAAGCAGGTAGAACAACTTTTGTGGTGTCTTTCAGATGCCTACCAAGGTAGTGTAAAAACTACCAAGAGAACTCCTGCCTGGCACCTTCCCCGGTGGAGTTGTGCATGGGGTGTGTTTGGAACATTTTGTCACTGGCCGAGTCCAAAATTCAGCGGTTCCCCATCTCAGCTCAGAAAGCAGGTAGAACAACTTTTGTGGTGTCCTTTTGATGCCTACCGGAGCAATGTAAAAACTACCAACAGAACTCGTCCCTGGAACCTTCGCTAGTGGAGTTGTGCATGGGGTGTATTTATTAAAATTTTGTCACCAGCCGAGTCCAAAATTCAGCTGTTCCCCATCTCAGCCCAGAAAGCAGGTAGAACAACTTTTGTGGTGCCTTTCAGATGCCTACCAAGGTAGTGTAAAAACTACCAGGAGAACTCCTGCCTGGCACCTTCCCCGGTGGAGTTGTGCATGGGGTGTGTTTGGAACATTTTTTCACCGGCCGACTCCAAAATTCAGCGGTTCCCCATCTCAGCCCAGAAAGCAGGTAGAACAACTTTTGTGGTGTCTTTCAGATGCCTACCAAGGTAGTGTAAAAACTACCAGGAGAACTCCTGTCTGGCACCTTCCCCGGTGGAGTTGTGCATGGGGTGTGTTTGGAACATTTTGTCACCGGCCGACTCCAAAATTCAGCGGTTCCCCATCTCAGCCCAGAAAGCAGGAAGAACAACTTTTGTGGTGTCTTTCAGATGCCTACCGGAGCAATGTAAAAACTACCAGGAGAACTCCTGTCTGGCACCTTCCCCGGTGGAGTTGTGCAGGGGGTGTGTTTGGAACATTTTGTCACCAGCCGAGTCCAAAATTCAGCTGTTCCCCATCTCAGCCCAGAAAGCAGGTAGAACAACTTTTGTGGTGTCTTTCAGATGCCTACCAAGGTAGTGTAAAAACTATTAAGAGAACTCCTGTCTGGCACCTTCCCCGGTGGAGTTGTGCATGGGGTGTGTTTGGAACATTTTGTCACCGGCCGACTCCAAAATTCAGCGGTTCCCCATCTCAGCCCAGAAAGCAGGTAGAACAACTTTTGTGGTGTCTTTCAGATGCCTACAGAAGCAATGTAAAAACTACCAACAGAATTCGTTCCTGGCACCTTCGCTAGTGGAGTTGTGCATGGGGTGTATTTATTAAAATTTGGTCACCAGCCAAGTCCAAAATTCAGCGGTTCCCCATCTCAGCCCAGAAAGCAGGTAGAACAACTTTTGTGGTGTCTTTCAGATGCCTACCGGAGCAATGTAAAAACTACCAGGAGAACTCCTTTCTGGCACCTTCCCCGGTGGAGTTGTGCATGGGGTGTGTTCGGAACATTTTGTCACCAGCCGAGTCCAAAAATTCAGCGGTTCCCCATCTCAGCCCAGAAAGCAGGTAGAACAACTTTTGTGGTGTCTTTCAGATGCCTACCAAGGTAGTGTAAAAACTATTAAGAGAACTCCTGTCTGGCACCTTCCCCGGTGGAGTTGTGCATGGGGTGTGTTTGGAACATTTTGTCACCAGCCGACTCCAAAATTCAGCGGTTCCCCATCTCAGCCCAGAAAGCAGGTAGAACAACTTTTGTGGTGCCTTTCAGGTGCCTACCAAGGTAGTGTAAAAACTACCAGGAGAACTCCTGTCTGGCACCTTCCCCGGTGGAGTTGTGCATGGGGTGTGTTTGGAACATTTTGTCACCGGCCGACTCCAAAATTCAGCGGTTCCCCATCTCAGCCCAGAAAGCAGGTAGAACAACTTTTGTGGTGCCTTTCAGGTGCCTACCAAGGTAGTGTAAAAACTACTAAGAGAACTCCTGTCTGGCACCTTCCGCGGTGGAGTTGTGCAGGGGGTGTGTTTGGAACATTTTGTCACCGGCCGAGTCCAAAATTCAGCGGTTCCCCATCTCAGCCCAGAAAGCAGGTAGAACAACGTTTGTGGTGTCTTTCAGATGCCTACCGGAGCAATGTAAAAACTATTAAGAGAACTCCTGTCTGGCACGTTCCCCGGTGGAGTTGTGCATGGGGTGTGTTTGGAACATTTTGTCACCGGCCGAGTCCAAAATTCAGCGATTCCCCATCTCAGCCCAGAAAGCAGGTAGAACAACTTTTGTGGTGTCCTTTTGATGCCTACCGGAGCAATGTAAAAACTACCAACAGAACTCGTCCCTGGCACCTTCGCTAGTGGAGTTGTGCATGGGGTGTATTTATTAAAATTTTGTCACCAGCCGAGTCCAAAATTCAGCTGTTCCCCATCTCAGCCCAGAAAGCAGGAAGAACAACTTTTGTGGTGTCCTTTTGATGCCTACAGGAGCAATGTAAAAACTACCAGGAGAACTCCTGTCTGGCACCTTCCCCGGTGGAGTTGTGCATGTGGTGTGTTTGGAACATTTTGTCACCGGCCGACTCCAAAATTCAGCGGTTCCCCATCTCAGCCCAGAAAGCAGGTAGAACAACTTTTGTGGTGTCTTTCAGATGCCTACCGGAGCAATGTAAAAACTACCAGGAGAACTCCTGTCTGGCACCTTCCCCGGTGGAGTTGTGCATGGGGTGTGTTTGGAACATTTTGTCACCGGCCGACTCCAAAATTCAGCGGTTCCCCATCTCAGCCCAGAAAGCAGGTAGAACAACTTTTGTGGTGTCTTTCAGATGCCTACCGGAGCAATGTAAAAACTACCAGGAGAACTCCTGTCTGGCACCTTCCCCGGTGGAGTTGTGCATGGGGTGTCTTTGGAACATTTTGTCACCGGCCGACTCCAAAATTCAGCGGTTCCCCATCTCAGCCCAGAAAGCAGGTAGAACAACTTTTGTGGTGTCTTTCAGATGCCTACCAAGGTAGTGTAAAAACTACCAGGAGAACTCCTGCCTGGCACCTTCCCCGGTGGAGTTGTGCATGGGGTGTCTTTGGAACATTTTGTCACCGGCCGAGTCCAAAATTCAGCGGTTCCTCATCTCAGCCCAGAAAGCAGGTAGAACAACTTTTGTGGTGTCTTTCAGATGCCTACCGGAGCAATGTAAAAACTACCAAGAGAACTCCTGTCTGGCACCTTCCCCGGTGGAGTTGTGCATGGGGTGTGTTTGGAACATTTTGTCACCGGCCGAGTCCAAAATTCAGCGGTTCCCCATCTCAGCCCAGAAAGCAGGTAGAACAACTTTTGTGGTGCCTTTCAAATGCCTACCAAGGTAGTGTAAAAACTACTAAGAGAACTCCTGTCTGGCACCTTCCCCGGTGGAGTTGTGCATGGGGTGTGTTTGGAACATTTTGTCACCGGCCGAGTCCAAAATTCAGCGATTCCCCATCTCAGCCCAGAAAGCAGGTAGAACAACTTTTGTGGTGTCCTTTTGATGCCTACCGGAGCAATGTAAAAACTACCAGGAGAACTCGTCCCTGGCACCTTCGCTAGTGGAGTTGTGCATGGGGTGTATTTATTAAAATTTTGTCACCGGCCGAGTCCAAAATTCAGCGGTTCCCCATCTCAGCCCAGAAAGCAGGTAGAACAACTTTTGTGGTGTCTTTCAGATGCCTACCAAGGTAGTGTAAAAACTATTAAGAGAACTCCTGTCTGGCACCTTCCCCGGTGGAGTTGTGCAGGGGGTGTGTTTGGAACATTTTGTCACCGGCCGACTCCAAAATTCAGCGGTTCCCCATCTCAGCCCAGAAAGCAGGTAGAACAACTTTTCTGGTGTCTTTCAGATGCCTACAGGAGCAATGTAAAAACTACCAGGAGAATTCGTTCCTGGCACCTTCGCTAGTGGAGTTGTGCATGGGGTGTATTTATTAAAATTTGGTCACCAGCCAAGTCCAAAATTCAGCGGTTCCCCATCTCAGCCCAGAAAGCAGGAAGAACAACTTTTGTGGTGCCTTTCAGCTGCCTACCAAGGTAGTGTAAAAACTACTAAGAGAACTCCTGTTTGGCACCTTCCCCGGTGGAGTTGTGCAGGGGGTGTGTTTGGAACATTTTGTCACCGGCCGACTCCAAAATTCAGCGGTTCCCCATCTCAGCCCAGAAAGCAGGTAGAACAACTTTTGTGGTGTCTTTCAGATGCCTACCACGGTAGTGTAAAAACTACTAAGAGAACTCCTGTCTGGCACCTTCCCTGGTGGAGTTGTGCATGGGGTGTGTTTGGAACATTTTGTCACCGGCCGACTCCAAAATTCAGCGGTTCCCCATCTCAGCCCAGAAAGCAGGTAGAACAACTTTTGTGGTGCCTTTCAGCTGCCTACCAAGGTAGTGTAAAAACTACCAGGAGAACTCCTGTCTGGCACCTTCCCCGGTGGAGTTGTGCATGGGGTGTGTTTGGAACATTTTGTCACCGGCCGACTCCAAAATTCAGCGGTTCCCCATCTCAGCCCAGAAAGCAGGTAGAACAACTTTTGTGGTGCCTTTCAGCTGCCTACCAAGGTAGTGTAAAAACTACCAAGAGAACTCCTGTCTGGCACCTTCCCCGGTGGAGTTGTGCAGGGGGTGTGTTTGGAACATTTTTTCACCGGCCGACTCCAAAATTCAGCGGTTCCCCATCTCAGCCCAGAAAGCAGGTAGAACAACGTTTGTGGTGTCTTTCAGATGCCTACCGGAGCAATGTAAAAACTATTAAGAGAACTCCTGTCTGGCACGTTCCCCGGTGGAGTTGTGCATGGGGTGTGTTTGGAACATTTTGTCACCGGCCGACTCCAAAATTCAGCGGTTCCCCATCTCAGCCCAGAAAGCAGGTAGAACAACTTTTCTGGTGTCTTTCAGATGCCTACAGGAGCAATGTAAAAACTACCAGGAGAATTCGTTCCTGGCACCTTCGCTAGTGGAGTTGTGCATGGGGTGTATTTATTAAAATTTGGTCACCAGCCAAGTCCAAAATTCAGCGGTTCCCCATCTTAGCCCAGAAAGCAGGAAGAACAACTTTTGTGGTGCCTTTCAGGTGCCTACCAAGGTAGTGTAAGAACTACTAAGAGAACTCCTGTTTGGCACCTTCCCCGGTGGAGTTGTGCAGGGGGTGTGTTTGGAACATTTTGTCACCGGCCGACTCCAAAATTCAGCGGTTCCCCATCTCAGCCCAGAAAGCAGGTAGAACAACTTTTGTGGTGTCTTTCAGATGCCTACCAAGGTAGTGTAAAAACTACCAAGAGAACTCCTGCCTGGCACCTTCCCCGGTGGAGTTGTGCATGGGGTGTGTTTGGAACATTTTGTCACTGGCCGAGTCCAAAATTCAGCGGTTCCCCATCTCAGCCCAGAAAGCAGGTAGAACAACTTTTGTGGTGCCTTTCAGCTGCCTACCAAGGTAGTGTAAAAACTACTAAGAGAACTCCTGTCTGGCACCTTCCCCGGTGGAGTTGTGCATGGGGTGTCTTTGGAACATTTTGTCACCGGCCGAGTCCAAAATTCAGCGATTCCCCATCTCAGCCCAGAAAGCAGGTAGAACAACTTTTGTGGTGTCCTTTTGCTGCCTACCGGAGCAATGTAAAAACTACCAACAGAACTCGTCCCTGGCACCTTCGCTAGTGGAGTTGTGCATGGGGTGTATTTATTAAAATGTTGTCACCAGCCGAGTCCAAAATTCAGCTGTTCCCCATCTCAGCCCAGAAAGCAGGTAGAACAACTTTTGTGGTGCCTTTCAGCTGCCTACCAAGGTAGTGTAAAAACTACCAGGAGAACTCCTGTCTGGCACATTCCCCGGTGGAGTTGTGCATGGGGTGTGTTTGGAACGTTTTGTCACCGGCCGACTCCAAAATTCAGCGGTTCCCCATCTCAGCCCAGAAAGCAGGTAGAACAACTTTTGTGGTGTCTTTCAGATGCCTACCGAAGCAATGTAAAAACTACCAGGAGAACTCCTGTCTGGCACCTTCCCCGGTGGAGTTGTGCAGGGGGTGTGTTTGTAACATTTTGTCACCAGCCGAGTCCAAAATTCAGCGGTTCCCCATCTCAGCCCAGAAAGCAGGTAGAACAACTTTTGTGGTGCCTTTCAGGTGCCTACCAAGGTAGTGTAAAAACTACCAGGAGAACTCCTGTCTGGCACCTTCCCCGGTGGAGTTGTGCATGGGGTGTGTTTGGAACATTTTGTCACCGGCCGAGTCCAAAATTCAGCGGTTCCCCATCTCAGCCCAGAAAGCAGGTAGAACAACTTTTGTGGTGCCTTTCAGGTGCCTACCAAGGTAGTGTAAAAACTACTAAGAGAACTCCTGTCTGGCACCTTCCCCGGTGGAGTTGTGCATGGGGTGTGTTTGGAACATTTTGTCACCGGCCGACTCCAAAATTCAGCGGTTCCCCATCTCAGCCCAGAAAGCAGGTAGAACAACGTTTGTGGTGTCTTTCAGATGCCTACCGGAGCAATGTAAAAACTACTAAGAGAACTCCTGTCTGGCACCTTCCCCGGTGGAGTTGTGCATGGGGTGTGTTTGGAACATTTTGTCACCGGCCGACTCCAAAATTCAGCGGTTCCCCATCTCAGCCCAGAAAGCAGGTAGAACAACTTTTGTGGTGTCTTTTTGATGCCTACCGGAGCAATGTAAAAACTACCAGGAGAACTCCTGTCTGGCACCTTCCCCGGTGGAGTTGTGCATGGGGTGTGTTTGGAACATTTTGTCACCGGCCGAGTCCAAAATTCAGCGGTTCCCCATCTCAGCCCAGAAAGCAGGAAGAACAACTTTTGTGGTGCCTTTCAGGTGCCTACCAAGGTAGTGTAAAAACTACCAGGAGAACTCCTGTCTGGCACCTTCCCCGGTGGAGTTGTGCATGGGGTGTGTTTGGAACATTTTGTCACCGGCCGACTCCAAAATTCAGCGGTTCCCCATCTCAGCCCAGAAAGCAGGTAGAACAACTTTTGTGGTGTCTTTCAGATGCCTACCGGAGCAATGTAAAATCTACCAGGAGAACTCCTGTCTGGCACCTTCCCCGGTGGAGTTGTGCATGGGGTGTGTTTGGAACATTTTGTCACCAGCCGAGTCCAAAATTCAGCTGTTCCCCATCTCAGCCCAGAAAGCAGGTAGAACAACTTTTGTGGTGCCTTTCAAATGCCTACCAGAGCAATGTAAAAACTACCAGGAGAACTCCTGTCTGGCACCTTCCCCGGTGGAGTTGTGCATGGGGTGTCTTTGGAACATTTTGTCACCGGCCGAGTCCAAAATTCAGCGGTTCCCCATCTCAGCCCAGAAAGCAGGTAGAACAACTTTTGTGGTGTCTTTCAAATGCCTACCAATGTAGTGTAAAAACTACTAAGAGAACTCCTGTCTGGCACCTTCCCCGGTGGAGTTGTGCAGGGGGTGTGTTTGGAACATTTTTTCACCAGCCGACTCCAAAATTCAGCGGTTTCCCCATCTCAGCCCAGAAAGCAGGTAGAACAACTTTTGTGGTGTCTTTCAGATGCCTACCGGAGCAATGTAAAAACTACCAGGAGAACTCCTGTCTGGCACCTTCCCCGGTGGAGTTGTGCATGGGGTGTGTTTGGAACATTTTTTCACCGGCCGAGTCCAAAATTCAGCGGTTCCTCATCTCAGCCCAGAAAGCAGGTAGAACAACTTTTGTGGTGTCTTTCAGATGCCTACCGGAGCAATGTAAAAACTACCAGGAGAACTCCTGTCTGGCACCTTCCCCGGTGGAGTTGTGCATGGGGTGTGTTTGGAACATTTTGCCACCGGCCGACTCCAAAATTCAGCGGTTCCCCATCTCAGCCCAGAAAGCAGGTAGAACAACTTTTGTGGTGTCTTTCAGATGCCTACCAAGGTAGTGTAAAAACTACTAAGAGAACTCCTGTCTGGCACCTTCCCCGGTGGAGTTGTGCAGGGGGTGTGTTTGGAACATTTTTTCACCAGCCGACTCCAAAATTCAGCGGTTCCCCATCTCAGCCCAGAAAGCAGGTAGAACAACTTTTGAGGTGTCTTTCAGATGCCTACCGGAGCAATGTAAAAACTACCAGGAGAACTCCTGTCTGGCACCTTCCCCGGTGGAGTTGTGCATGGGGTGTGTTTGGAACATTTTGTCACCAGCCAAGTCCAAAATTCAGCGGTTCCCCATCTCAGCCCAGAAAGCAGGTAGAACAACTTTTGTGGTGTCTTTCAGATGCCTACCAAGGTAGTGTAAAAACTACTAAGAGAACTCCTGTCTGGCACCTTCCCCGGTGGAGTTGTGCATGGGGTGTGTTTGGAACATTTTGTCACCGGCCGAGTCCAAAATTCAGCGATTCCCCATCTCAGCCCAGAAAGCAGGAAGAACAACTTTTGTGGTGTCCTTTTGATGCCTACCGGAGCAATGTAAAAACTACCAACAGAACTCGTCCCTGGCACCTTCGCTAGTGGAGTTGTGCATGGGGTGTGTTTGGAACATTTTGTCACCGGCCGAGTCCAAAATTCAGCGGTTCCTCATCTCAGCCCAGAAAGCAGGTAGAACAACTTTTGTGGTGTCTTTCAGCTGCCTACCAAGGTAGTGTAAAAACTACCAGGAGAACTCCTGTCTGGCACCTTCCCCGGTGGAGTTGTGCATGGGGTGTGTTTGGAACATTTTGTCACCGGCCGACTCCAAAATTCAGCGGTTCCCCATCTCAGCCCAGAAAGCAGGTAGAACAACTTTTGTGGTGTCTTTCAGATGCCTACCGGAGCAATGTAAAAACTACCAGAGAACTCCTGTCTGGCACCTTCCCCGGTGGAGTTGTGCATGGGGTGTGTTTGGAACATTTTGTCACCAGCCGAGTCCAAAATTCAGCTGTTCCCCATCTCAGCCCAGAAAGAAAGGCAGGTAGAACAACTTTTGTGGTGCCTTTCAAATGCCTACCAAGGTAGTGTAAAAACTATTAAGAGAACTCCTGCCTGGCACCTTCCCCGGTGGAGTTGTGCATGGGGTGTGTTTGGAACATTTTGTCACCGGCCGAGTCCAAAATTCAGCGGTTCCCCATCTCAGCCCAGAAAGCAGGAAGAACAACTTTTGTGGTGTCCTTTTGATGCCTACAGGAGCAATGTAAAAACTACCAGGAGAACTCCTGTCTGGCACCTTCCCCGGTGGAGTTGTGCATGGGGTGTGTTTGGAACATTTTTTCACCAGCCGACTCCAAAATTCAGCGGTTCCCCATCTCAGCCCAGAAAGCAGGTAGAACAACTTTTGTGGTGTCTTTCAGATGCCTACCGGAGCAATGTAAAAACTACCAGGAGAACTCCTGTCTGGCACCTTCCCCGGTGGAGTTGTGCATGGGGTGTGTTTGGAACATTTTGTCACCAGCCGACTCCAAAATTCAGCGGTTCCCCATCTCAGCCCAGAAAGCAGGTAGAACAACTTTTGTGGTGTCTTTCAGATGCCTACCGGAGCAATGTAAAAACTACCAGGAGAACTCCTGTCTGGCACCTTCCCCGGTGGAGTTGTGCATGGGGTGTGTTTGGAACATTTTGTCACCGGCCGAGTCCAAAATTCAGCGATTCCCCATCTCAGCCCAGAAATGCAGGAAGAACAACTTTTGTGGTGTCCTTTTGATGCCTACAGGAGCAATGTAAAAACTACCAACAGAACTCGTCCCTGGCACCTTCGCTAGTGGAGTTGTGCATGGGGTGTATTTATTAAAAATTTGGTCTCCAGCCAAGTCCAAAATTCAGCGGTTCCCCATCTCAGCCCAGAAAGCAGGAAGAACAACTTTTGTGGTGCCTTTTCAGGTGCCTACCAAGGTAGTGTAAAAACTACCAAGAGAACTCCTGTTTGCACCTTCCCCGGTGGAGTTGTGCAGGGGGTGTGTTTGGAACATTTTGTCACCGGCCGACTCCAAAATTCAGCGGTTCCCCATCTCAGCCCAGAAAGCAGGTAGAACAACTTTTGTGGTGTCTTTCAGATGCCTACCGGAGCAATGTAAAAACTACCAGGAGAACTCCTGTCTGGCACCTTCCCCCGGTGGAGTTGTGCATGGGGTGTGTTTGGAACATTTTGTCACCGGCCGACTCCAAAATTCAGCGGTTCCCCATCTCAGCCCAGAAAGCAGGAAGAACAACTTTTGTGGTGTCTTTCAGATGCCTACCAAGGTAGTGTAAAAACTACCAAGAGAACTCCTGCCTGGCACCTTCCCCGGTGGAGTTGTGCATGGGGTGTGTTTGGAACATTTTGTCACCGGCCGACTCCAAAATTCAGCGGTTCCCCATCTCAGCCCAGAAAGCAGGTAGAAACAACTTTTTGTGGTGCCTTTCAGCTGCCTACCAAGGTAGTGTAAAAACTACTAAGAGAACTCCTGTCTGGCACCTTCCCCGGTGGAGTTGTGCATGGGGTGTGTTTGGAACATTTTTTCACCGGCCGAGTCCAAAATTCAGCGATTCCCCATCTCAGCCCAGAAAGCAGGTAGAACAACTTTTGTGGTGTCCTTTTGATGCCTACCGGAGCAATGTAAAAAACTACCAACAGAACTCGTCCCTGGCACCTTCGCTAGTGGAGTTGTGCATGGGGTGTATTTATTAAAATGTTGTCACCAGCCGAGTCCAAAATTCAGCTGTTCCCCATCTCAGCCCAGAAAGCAGGTAGAACAACTTTTGTGGTGCCTTTCAGCTGCCTACCAAGGTAGTGTAAAAACTACCAGGAGAACTCCTGTCTGGCACCTTCCCCCGGTGGAGTTGTGCATGGGGTGTGTTTGGAACGTTTTGTCACCGGCCGACTCCAAAATTCAGCGGTTCCCCATCTCAGCCCAGAAAGCAGGTAGAACAACTTTTGTGGTGTCTTTCAGATGCCTACCGAAGCAATGTAAAAACTACCAGGAGAACTCCTGTCTGGCACCTTCCCCGGTGGAGTTGTGCATGGGGTGTGTTCGGAACATTTTGTCACCAGCCGAGTCCAAAAATTCAGCGGTTTCCCCATCTCAGCCCAGAAAGCAGGTAGAACAACTTTTGTGGTGTCTTTCAGATGCCTACCAAGGCAGTGTAAAAACTACCAGGAGAACTCCTGCCTGGCACCTTCCCCGGTGGAGTTGTGCAGGGGATGTGTTTGGAACATTTTGTCACCAGCCGACTCCAAAAGTCAGCTGTTCCCCATCTCAGCCCAGAAAGCAGGAAGAACAACTTTTGTGGTGCCTTTCAAATGCCTACCAAGGTAGTGTAAAAACTACCAAGAGAACTCCTGCCTGGCACCTTCCCCCGGTGGAGTTGTGCATGGGGTGTGTTTGGAACATTTTGTCACCGGCCGACTCCAAAATTCAGCGGTTCCCCCATCTCAGCCCAGAAAGCAGGAAGAACAACTTTTGTGGTGTCCTTTTGATGCCTACAGGAGCAATGTAAAAAACTACCAGGAGAACTCCTGTCTGGCACCTTCCCCGGTGGAGTTGTGCATGGGGTGTGTTTGGAACATTTTGTCACCGGCCGAGTCCAAAATTCAGCGGTTCCCCCATCTCAGCCCAGAAAGCAGGTAGAACAACTTTTGTGGTGCCTTTCAGCTTGCCTACCAAGGTAGTGTAAAAAACTACCAGGAGAACTCCTGTCTGGCACCTTCCCCGGTGGAGTTGTGCATGGGGTGTGTTTGGAACATTTTGTCACCGGCCGACTCCAAAATTCAGCGGTTCCCCATCTCAGCCCAGAAAGCAGGTAGAACAACTTTTGTGGTGCCTTTCAGGTGCCTACCAAGGTAGTGTAAAAACTACTAAGAGAACTCCTGTCTGGCACCTTCCCCGGTGGAGTTGTGCAGGGGTGTGTTTGGAACATTTTTTCACCGCCGACTCCAAAATTCAGCGGTTCCCCATCTCAGCCCAGAAAGCAGGTAGAACAACGTTTGTGGTGTCTTTCAGATGCCTACCGGAGCAATGTAAAAACTACCAAGAGAACTCCTGTCTGGCACCTTCCCCGGTGGAGTTGTGCATGGGGTGTGTTTGGAACATTTTGTCACCGGCCGACTCCAAAATTCAGCGGTTCCCCATCTCAGCCCAGAAAGCAGGTAGAACAAACTTTTGTGGTGTCTTTTTGATGCCTACCGGAGCAATGTAAAAACTACCAGGAGAACTCCTGTCTGGCACCTTCCCCGTGGAGTTGTGCATGGGGTGTGTTTGGAACATTTTGTCACCAGCCGAGTCCAAAATTCAGCGGTTCCCCAACTCAGCCCAGAAAGCAGGTAGAACAACTTTTGTGGTGCCTTTCAAATGCCTACCAAGGTAGTGTAAAAACTACCAAGAGAACTCCTGTCTGGCACCTTCCCCGGTGGAGTTGTGCAGGGGGTGTGTTTGGAACATTTTGTCACCGGCCGACTCCAAAATTCAGCGGTTCCCCATCTCAGCCCAGAAAGCAGGTAGAACAACTTTTGTGGTGTCCTTTTGATGCCTACCGGAGCAATGTAAAAACTACCAACAGAACTCGTCCTGGCACCTTCGCTAGTGGAGTTGTGCATGGGGTGTATTTATTAAAATTTTGTCACCAGCCGAGTCCAAAATTCAGCGGTTCCACCATCTCAGCCCAGAAAGCAGGTAGAACAACTTTTGTGGTGTCTTTCAGATGCCTACCAAGGTAATGTGAAAACTACTAAGAGAACTCCTGTCTGGCACCTTCCCCGGTGGAGTTGTGCATGGGGTGTGTTTGGAACATTTTGTCACCGGCCGACTCCAAAATTCAGCGGTTCCCCATCTCAGCCCAGAAAGCAGGTAGAACAACTTTTGTGGTGTCTTTCAGATGCCTACGGAGCAATGTAAAAACTACCAGGAGAACTCCTGTCTGGCACCTTCCCCGGTGGAGTTGTGCATGGGGTGTGTTTGAACATTTTGTCACCAGTCGAGTCCAAAATTCAGCTGTTCCCCATCTCAGCCCAGAAAGCAAGTAGAACAACTTTTGTGGTGCCTTTCAAATGCCTACCAAGGTAGTGTAAAAACTACCAAGAGAACTCCTTCCTGGCACCTTCCCCGGTGGAGCTGTGCATGGGGTGTCTTTGGAACATTTTGTCACCGGCCGAGTCCAAAATTCAGCGATTCCCCATCACAGCCCAGAAAGCAGGAAGAACAACTTTTGTGGTGTCCTTTTGATGCCTACCGGAGCAATGTAAAAACTACCAACAGAGCTCGCCCCTGGCACCTTCCCCCGGTGGAGTTGTGCATGGGTTGTGTTTGGAACATTTTGTCACTAGCCGAGTCCAAAAGTCAGCGGTTCCCCATCTCAGCTCAGAAAGCAGGTAGAACAACTTTTGTGGTGCCTTTCAGCTGCCTACCAAGGTAGTGTAAAAACTACCAAGAGAACTCCTGCCTGGCACCTTCCCCGGTGGAGTTGTGCATGGGGGTGTGTTTGGAACATTTTGTCACCGGCCGAGTCCAAAAATTCAGCGGTTCCCCATCTCAGCCCAGAAAGCAGGTAGAACAACTTTTGTGGTGTCTTTCAAATGCCTACCAAGGTAGTGTAAAAAACTATCAAGAGAACTCTTGTCTGGCACCTTCCCCCGGTGGAGTTGTGCAGGGGGTGTGTTTGGAACATTTTGTCACCAGCCGAGTCCAAAATTCAGCGGTTCCCCATCTCAGCCCAGAAAGCAGGTAGAACAACTTTTGTGGTGTCTTTCAGATGCCTACCGGAGCAATGTAAAAACTACCAGGAGAACTCCTGTCTGGCACCTTCCCCGGTGGAGTTGTGCATGGGGTGTGTTTGGAACATTTTTTCACCGGCCGACTCCAAAATTCAGCGGTTCCTCATCTCAGCCCAGAAAGCAGGTAGAACAACTTTTGTGGTGCCTTTCAGCTGCCTACCAAGGTAGTGTAAAAACTATTAAGAGAACTCCTGTCTGGCACCTTCCCCGGTGGAGTTGTGCATGGGGTGTGTTTGGAACATTTTGTCACCGGCCGACTCCAAAATTCAGCGGTTCCCCCATCTCAGCCCAGAAAGCAGGGTAGAACAACTTTTGTGGTGTCTTTCAGATGCCTACCGGAGCAATGTAAAAACTACCCAGGAGAACTCCTGTCTGGCACCTTCCCCGGTGGAGTTGTGCATGGGGTGTGTTTGGAACATTTTGTCACCAGCCGACTCCAAAAGTCAGCGGTTCCCCATCTCAGCCCCAGAAAGCCAGGTAGAACAACTTTTGTGTGCCTTTCAAATGCCTACCAAGGTAGTGTAAAAACTACCAGGAGAACTCCTGCCTGGCACCTTCCCCGGTGGAGTTGTGCATGGGGTGTGTTTGGAACATTTTGTCACCGGCCGACTCCAAAATTCAGCGGTTCCCCATCTCAGCCCAGAAAGCAGGTAGAACAACTTTTGTGGTGCCTTTCAGCTGCCTACCAAGGTAGTGTAAAAACTACTAAGAGAACTCCTGTCTGGCACCTTCCCCGGTGGAGTTGTGCATGGGGTGTGTTTGGAACATTTTGTCACCGGCCGAGTCCAAAATTCAGCGGTTCCCCATCTCAGCCCAGAAAGCAGGTAGAACAACTTTTGTGGTGCCTTTCAAATGCCTACCAAGGTAGTGTAAAAACTACCAAGAGAACTCCTGCCTGGCACCTTCCCGGTGGAGTTGTGCATGGGGTGTGTTTGGAACATTTTGTCACCAGCCGAGTCCAAAATTCAGCGGTTCCCCATCACAGCCCAGAAAGCAGGAAGAACAACTTTTGTGGTGTCCTTTTGATGCCTACCGGAGCAATGTAAAAACTACCAACAGAGCTCGCCCCTGGCACCTTCCCCGGTGGAGTTGTGCATGGGGTGTGTTTGGAACATTTTGTCACTAGCCGAGTCCAAAAGTCAGCGGTTCCCCATCTCAGCTCAGAAAGCAGGTAGAACAACTTTTGTGGTGCCTTTCAAATGCCTACCAAGGTAGTGTAAAAACTACCAAGAGAACTCCTGCCTGGCACCTTCCCCGGTGGAGTTGTGCATGGGGTGTGTTTGGACATTTTGTCACCGACCGAGTCCAAAATTCAGCGGTTCCCCATCTCAGCCCAGAAAGCAGGTAGAACAACTTTTGTGGTGTCTTTCAAATGCCTACCAAGGTAGTGTAAAAACTACTAAGAGAACTCCTGTCTGGCACCTTCCCCGGTGGAGTTGTGCAGGGGGTGTGTTTGGAACATTTTTTCACCAGCCGACTCCAAAATTCAGCGGTTCCCCATCTCAGCCCAGAAAGCAGGTAGAACAACTTTTGTGGTGTCTTTCAGATGCCTACCGGAGCAATGTAAAAACTACCAGGAGAACTCCTGCCTGGCACCTTCCCCGGTGGAGTTGTGCATGGGGTGTGTTTGGAACATTTTTTCACCGGCCGACTCCAAAATTCAGCGGTTCCTCATCTCAGCCCAGAAAGCAGGTAGAACAACTTTTGTGGTGTCTTTCAGATGCCTACCGGAGCAATGTAAAAACTACCAGGAGAACTCCTGTCTGGCACCTTCCCCGGTGGAGTTGTGCATGGGGTGTGTTTGGAACATTTTGTCACCAGCCGACTCCAAAAGTCAGCGGTTCCCCATCTCAGCCCAGAAAGCAGGTAGAACAACTTTTGTGGTGCCTTTCAAATGCCTACAGGGGTAGTGTAAAAACTACCAGGAGAACTCCTGCCTGGCACCTTCCCCGGTGGAGTTGTGCATGGGGTGTCTTTGGAACATTTTGTCACCGGCCGAGTCCTAAATTCAGCGGTTCCCCATCTCAGCCCAGAAAGCAGGTAGAACAACTTTTGTGGTGCCTTTCAGCTGCCTACCAAGGTAGTGTAAAAACTACTAAGAGAACTCCTGTCTGGCACCTTCCCCGGTGGAGTTGTGCATGGGGTGTGTTTGGAACATTTTTTCACCAGCCGAGTCCAAAATTCAGCGATTCCCCATCTCAGCCCAGAAAGCAGGTAGAACAACTTTTGTGGTGTCCTTTTGATGCCTACCGGAGCAATGTAAAAACTACCAACAGAACTCGTCCCTGGCACCTTCGCTAGTGGAGTTGTGCATGGGGTGTATTTATTAAAATGTTGTCACCAGCCGAGTCCAAAATTCAGCTGTTCCCCATCTCAGCCCAGAAAGCAGGTAGAACAACTTTTGTGGTGCCTTTCAGCTGCCTACCAAGGTAGTGTAAAAACTACCAGGAGAACTCCTGTCTGGCACATTCCCCGGTGGAGTTGTGCATGGGGTGTGTTTGGAACGTTTTGTCACCGGCCGACTCCAAAATTCAGCGGTTCCCCATCTCAGCCCAGAAAGCAGGTAGAACAACTTTTGTGGTGTCTTTCAGATGCCTACCGAAGCAATGTAAAAACTACCAGGAGAACTCCTGTCTGGCACCTTCCCCGGTGGAGTTGTGCATGGGGTGTGTTCGGAACATTTTGTAACCAGCCGAGTCCAAAAATTCAGCGGTTCCCCATCTCAGCCCAGAAAGCAGGTAGAACAACTTTTGTGGTGTCTTTCAGATGCCTACCAAGGCAGTGTAAAAACTATTAAGAGAACTCCTGCCTGGCACCTTCCCCGGTGGAGTTGTGCATGGGGTGTGTTTGGAACATTTTGTCACCAGCCGAGTCCAAAATTCAGCTGTTCCCCATCTCAGCCCAGAAAGCAGGTAGAACAACTTTTGTGGTGCCTTTCAGCTGCCTACCAAGGTAGTGTAAAAACTACCAGGAGAACTCCTGTCTGGCACCTTCCCCGGTGGAGTTGTGCATGGGGTGTGTTTGGAACATTTTGTCACCGGCCGACTCCAAAATTCAGCGGTTCCCCATCTCAGCCCAGAAAGCAGGTAGAACAACTTTTGTGGTGCCTTTCAGGTGCCTACCAAGGTAGTGTAAAAACTACTAAGAGAACTCCTGTCTGGCACCTTCCCCGGTGGAGTTGTGCAGGGGGTGTGTTTGGAACATTTTTTCACCGGCCGACTCCAAAATTCAGCGGTTCCCCATCTCAGCCCAGAAAGCAGGTAGAACAACGTTTGTGGTGTCTTTCAGATGCCTACCGGAGCAATGTAAAAACTACCAGGAGAACTCCTGTCTGGCACGTTCCCCGGTGGAGTTGTGCATGGGGTGTGTTTGGAACATTTTGTCACCGGCCGACTCCAAAATTCAGCGGTTCCCCATCTCAGCCCAGAAAGCAGGTAGAACAACTTTTGTGGTGTCTTTTTGATGCCTACCGGAGCAATGTAAAAACTACCAACAGAACTCCTGTCTGGCACCTTCCCCGGTGGAGTTGTGCATGGGGTGTGTTTGGAACATTTTGTCACCGGCCGAGTCCAAAATTCAGCGGTTCCCCATCTCAGCCCAGAAAGCAGGTAGAACAACTTTTGTGGTGCCTTTCAAATGCCTACCAAGGTAGTGTAAAAACTACCAGGAGAACTCCTGTCTGGCACCTTCCCCGGTGGAGTTGTGCATGGGGTGTGTTTGGAACGTTTTGTCACCGGCCGACTCCAAAATTCAGCGGTTCCCCATCTCAGCCCAGAAAGCAGGTAGAACAACTTTTGTGGTGTCTTTCAGATGCCTACCGAAGCAATGTAAAAACTACCAGGAGAACTCCTGTCTGGCACCTTCCCCGGTGGAGTTGTGCATGGGGTGTGTTCGGAACATTTTGTCACCAGCCGAGTCCAAAAAGTCAGCGGTTCCCCATCTCAGCCCAGAAAGCAGGTAGAACAACTTTTGTGGTGCCTTTCAAATGCCTACCAAGGTAGTGTAAAAACTACCAGGAGAACTCCTGCCTGGCACCTTCCCCGGTGGAGTTGTGCATGGGGTGTCTTTGGAACATTTTGTCACCGGCCGACTCCAAAATTCAGCGGTTCCCCATCTCAGCCCAGAAAGCAGGTAGAACAACTTTTGTGGTGTCTTTCAGATGCCTACCGGAGCAATGTAAAAACTACCAGGAGAACTCCTGTCTGGCACCTTCCCCGGTGGAGTTGTGCAGGGGGTGTGTTTGGAACATTTTGTCACCAGCCGAGTCCAAAATTCAGCGGTTCCCCATCTCAGCCCAGAAAGCAGGTAGAACAACTTTTGTGGTGTCTTTCAGATGCCTACCGGAGCAATGTAAAAACTACCAGGAGAACTCCTGTCTGGCACCTTCCCCGGTGGAGTTGTGCATGGGGTGTGTTTGGAACATTTTGTCACCAGCCGACTCCAAAATTCAGCGGTTCCCCATCTCAGCCCAGAAAGCAGGTAGAACAACTTTTGTGGTGTCTTTCAGATGCCTACCGGAGCAATGTAAAAACTACCAGGAGAACTCCTGTCTGGCACCTTCCCCGGTGGAGTTGTGCATGGGGTGTGTTTGGAACATTTTGTCACCGGCCGAGTCCAAAATTCAGCGGTTCCTCATCTCAGCCCAGAAAGCAGGTAGAACAACTTTTGTGGTGTCTTTCAGATGCCTACCAAGGTAGTGTAAAAACTACCAGGAGAACTCCTGCCTGGCACGTTCCCCGGTGGAGTTGTGCATGGGGTGTGTTTGGAACATTTTGTCACCGGCCGACTCCAAAATTCAGCGGTTCCCCATCTCAGCCCAGAAAGCAGGTAGAACAACTTTTGTGGTGTCTTTCAGATGCCTACCGGAGCAATGTAAAAACTACCAGGAGAACTCCTGTCTGGCACCTTCCCCGGTGGAGTTGTGCATGGGGTGTGTTTGGAACATTTTGTCACCAGCCGAGTCCAAAATTCAGCTGTTCCCCATCTCAGCCCAGAAAGCAGGTAGAACAACTTTTGTGGTGCCTTTCAAATGCCTACCAAGGTAGTGTAAAAACTACCAAGAGAACTCCTGCCTGGCACCTTCCCCGGTGGAGTTGTGCATGTGGTGTGTTTGGAACATTTTGTCACCAGCCGACTCCAAAATTCAGCGGTTCCCCATCTCAGCCCAGAAAGCAGGAAGAACAACTTTTGTGGTGTCCTTTTGATGCCTACAGGAGCAATGTAAAAACTACCAGGAGAACTCCTGTCTGGCACCTTCCCCGGTGGAGTTGTGCATGGGGTGTGTTTGGAACATTTTGTCAACAGCCGACTCCAAAATTCAGCGGTTCCCCATCTCAGCCCAGAAAGCAGGTAGAACAACTTTTGTGGTGTCTTTCAGATGCCTACCGGAGCAATGTAAAAACTACCAGGAGAACTCCTGTCTGGCACCTTCCCCGGTGGAGTTGTGAACATTTTGTCACCGGCCGAGTCCAAAATTCAGCGGTTCCCCATCTCAGCCCAGAAAGCAGGTAGAACAACTTTTGTGGTGTCTTTCAGCTGCCTACCAAGGTAGTATAAAAACTACCAGGAGAACTACTGTCTGGCACCTTCCCCGGTGGAGTTGTGCATGGGGTGTGTTTGGAACATTTTGTCACCAGCCGAGTCCAAAATTCAGCGGTTCCCCATCTCAGCCCAGAAAGCAGGTAGAACAACTTTTGTGGTGTCTTTCAGATGCCTACCGGAGCAATGTAAAAACTACCAGGAGAACTCCTGTCTGGCACCTTCCCCGGTGGAGTTGTGCATGGGGTGTGTTTGGAACATTTTGTTACCGGCCGAGTCCAAAATTCAGCGGTTCCCCATCTCAGCCCAGAAAGCAGGTAGAACAACTTTTGTGGTGTCTTTCAGGTGCCTACCAAGGTAGTGTAAAAACTACTAAGAGAACTCCTGTCTGGCGCCTTCCCCGGTGGAGTTGTGCATGGGGTGTGTTTGGAACATTTTGTCACCGGCCGACTCCAAAATTCAGCGGTTCCCCATCTCAGCCCAGAAAGCAGGTAGAACAACTTTTGTGGTGTCCTTTTGATGCCTACCGGAGCAATGTAAAAACTACCAACAGAACTCGTCCCTGGCACCTTCCTAGTGGAGTTGTGCATGGGGTGTATTTATTAAAATTTTGTCACCAGCCGAGTCCAAAATTCAGCTGTTCCCCATCTCAGCCCAGAAAGCAGGTAGAACAACTTTTGTGGTGCCTTTCAGCTGCCTACCAAGGTAGTGTAAAAACTATCAAGAGAACTCTTGTCTGGCACCTTCCCTAGTGGAGTTGTGCATGGGGTGTGTTTGGAACATTTTGTCACCGGCCGAGTCCAAAATTCAGCGGTTCCCCATCTCAGCCCAGAAAGCAGGTAGAACAACTTTTGTGGTGTCTTTCAGATGCCTACCGGAGCAATGTAAAAACTACCAGGAGAACTCCTGTCTGGCACCTTCCCCGGTGGAGTTGTGCATGGGGTGTCTTTGGAACATTTTGTCACCGGCCGACTCCAAAATTCAGCGGTTCCTCATCTCAGCCCAGAAAGCAGGTAGAACAACTTTTGTGGTGTCTTTCAGATGCCTACCGGAGCAATGTAAAAACTACCAGGAGAACTCCTGTCTGGCACCTTCCCCGGTGGAGTTGTGCATGGGGTGTGTTTGGAACATTTTGTCACCGGCCGAGTCCAAAATTCAGCGGTTCCCCATCTCAGCCCAGAAAGCAGGTAGAACAACTTTTGTGGTGCCTTTCAGCTGCCTACCAAGGTAGTATAAAAAACTATTAAGAGAACTCCTGTCTGGCACCTTCCCCGGTGGAGTTGTGCATGGGGTGTGTTTGGAACATTTTGTCACCGGCCGAGTCCAAAATTCAGCGGTTCCCCATCTCAGCCCAGAAAGCAGGTAGAACAACTTTTGTGGTGTCTTTCAAATGCCTACCAAGGTAGTGTAAAAACTACTAAGAGAACTCCTGTCTGGCACCTTCCCCGGTGGAGTTGTGCAGGGGGTGTGTTTGGAACATTTTTTCACCAGCCGACTCCAAAATTCAGCGGTTCCCCATCTCAGCCCAGAAAGCAGGTAGAACAACTTTTGTGGTGTCTTTCAGATGCCTACCGGAGCAATGTAAAAACTACCAGGAGAACTCCTGTCTGGCACCTTCCCCGGTGGAGTTGTGCATGGGGTGTGTTTGGAACATTTTGTCACTGGCCGACTCCAAAATTCAGCGGTTCCCCATCTCAGCCCAGAAAGCAGGTAGAACAACTTTTGTGGTGTCTTTCAGATGCCTACCGGAGCAATGTAAAAACTACCAGGAGAACTCCTGTCTGGCACCTTCCCCGGTGGAGTTGTGCATGGGGTGTGTTTGGAACATTTTGTCACCGGCCGACTCCAAAATTCAGCGGTTCCCCATCTCAGCCCAGAAAGCAGGTAGAACAACTTTTGTGGTGTCTTTCAGATGCCTACCGGAGCAATGTAAAAACTACCAGGAGAACTCCTGTCTGGCACCTTCCCCGGTGGAGTTGTGCATGGGGTGTGTTTGGAACATTTTGTCACCAGCCGAGTCCAAAATTCAGCGGTTCCCCATCTCAGCCCAGAAAGCAGGTAGAACAACTTTTGTGGTGTCTTTCAGGTGCCTACCGGAGCAATGTAAAAACTACCAGGAGAACTCCTGTCTGGCACCTTCCCCGGTAGAGTTGTGCATGGGGTGTGTTTGGAACATTTTGTTACCGGCCGAGTCCAAAATTCAGCGGTTCCCCATCTCAGCCCAGAAAGCAGGTAGAACAACTTTTGTGGTGTCTTTCAGGTGCCTACCAAGGTAGTGTAAAAACTACTAAGAGAACTCCTGTCTGGCGCCTTCCCCGGTGGAGTTGTGCATGGGGTGTGTTTGGAACATTTTGTCACCGGCCGAGTCCAAAATTCAGCGGTTCCCCATCTCAGCCCAGAAAGCAGGTAGAACAACTTTTGTGGTGTCCTTTTGATGCCTACCGGAGCAATGTAAAAACTACCAACAGAACTCGTCCCTGGCACCTTCCTAGTGGAGTTGTGCATGGGGTGTATTTATTAAAATTTTGTCACCAGCCGAGTCCAAAATTCAGCTGTTCCCCATCTCAGCCCAGAAAGCAGGTAGAACAACTTTTGTGGTGCCTTTCAGCTGCCTACCAAGGTAGTGTAAAAACTATCAAGAGAACTCTTGTCTGGCACCTTCCCTAGTGGAGTTGTGCATGGGGTGTGTTTGGAACATTTTGTCACCGGCCGAGTCCAAAATTCAGCGGTTCCCCATCTCAGCCCAGAAAGCAGGTAGAACAACTTTTGTGGTGTCTTTCAGATGCCTACCGGAGCAATGTAAAAACTACCAGGAGAACTCCTGTCTGGCACCTTCCCCGGTGGAGTTGTGCATGGGGTGTCTTTGGAACATTTTGTCACCGGCCGACTCCAAAATTCAGCGGTTCCTCATCTCAGCCCAGAAAGCAGGTAGAACAACTTTTGTGGTGTCTTTCAGATGCCTACCGGAGCAATGTAAAAACTACCAGGAGAACTCCTGTCTGGCACCTTCCCCGGTGGAGTTGTGCATGGGGTGTGTTTGGAACATTTTGTCACCGGCCGAGTCCAAAATTCAGCGGTTCCCCATCTCAGCCCAGAAAGCAGGTAGAACAACTTTTGTGGTGCCTTTCAGCTGCCTACCAAGGTAGTATAAAAACTATTAAGAGAACTCCTGTCTGGCACCTTCCCCGGTGGAGTTGTGCATGGGGTGTGTTTGGAACATTTTGTCACCGGCCGAGTCCAAAATTCAGCGGTTCCCCATCTCAGCCCAGAAAGCAGGTAGAACAACTTTTGTGGTGTCTTTCAAATGCCTACCAAGGTAGTGTAAAAACTACTAAGAGAACTCCTGTCTGGCACCTTCCCCGGTGGAGTTGTGCAGGGGGTGTGTTTGGAACATTTTTTCACCAGCCGACTCCAAAATTCAGCGGTTCCCCATCTCAGCCCAGAAAGCAGGTAGAACAACTTTTGTGGTGTCTTTCAGATGCCTACCGGAGCAATGTAAAAACTACCAGGAGAACTCCTGTCTGGCACCTTCCCCGGTGGAGTTGTGCATGGGGTGTGTTTGGAACATTTTGTCACTGGCCGACTCCAAAATTCAGCGGTTCCCCATCTCAGCCCAGAAAGCAGGTAGAACAACTTTTGTGGTGTCTTTCAGATGCCTACCGGAGCAATGTAAAAACTACCAGGAGAACTCCTGTCTGGCACCTTCCCCGGTGGAGTTGTGCATGGGGTGTGTTTGGAACATTTTGTCACCGGCCGACTCCAAAATTCAGCGGTTCCCCATCTCAGCCCAGAAAGCAGGTAGAACAACTTTTGTGGTGTCTTTCAGATGCCTACCGGAGCAATGTAAAAACTACCAGGAGAACTCCTGTCTGGCACCTTCCCCGGTGGAGTTGTGCATGGGGTGTGTTTGGAACATTTTGTCACCAGCCGACTCCAAAAGTCAGCGGTTCCCCATCTCAGCCCAGAAAGCAGGTAGAACAACTTTTGTGGTGCCTTTCAAATGCCTACCAAGGTAGTGTAAAAACTACCAGGAGAACTCCTGCCTGGCACCTTCCCCGGTGGAGTTGTGCATGGGGTGTCTTTGGAACATTTTGTCACCGGCCGAGTCCAAAATTCAGCGGTTCCCCATCTCAGCCCAGAAAGCAGGTAGAACAACTTTTGTGGTGTCTTTCAGATGCCTACCGGAGCAATGTAAAAACTACCAGGAGAACTCCTGTCTGGCACCTTCCCCGGTGGAGTTGTGCAGGGGGTGTGTTTGGAACATTTTTTCACCAGCCGACTCCAAAATTCAGCGGTTCCCCATCTCAGCCCAGAAAGCAGGTAGAACAACTTTTGTGGTGTCTTTCAGATGCCTACCGGAGCAATGTAAAAACTACCAGGAGAACTCCTGTCTGGCACCTTCCCCGGTGGAGTTGTGCATGGGGTGTGTTTGGAACATTTTGTCACCAGCCGACTCCAAAATTCAGCGGTTCCCCATCTCAGCCCAGAAAGCAGGTAGAACAACTTTTGTGGTGTCTTTCAGATGCCTACCGGAGCAATGTAAAAACTACCAGGAGAACTCCTGTCTGGCACCTTCCCCGGTGGAGTTGTGCATGTGGTGTCTTTGGAACATTTTGTCACCGGCCGAGTCCAAAATTCAGCTGTTCCCCATCTCAGCCCAGAAAGCAGGAAGAACAACTTTTGTGGTGTCCTTTTGATGCCTACCGGAGCAATGTAAAAACTACCAACAGAACTCGTCCCTGGCACCTTCGCTAGTGGAGTTGTGCATGGGGTGTGTTTGGAACATTTTGTCACCGGCCGAGTCCAAAATTCAGCGGTTCCTCATCTCAGCCCAGAAAGCAGGTAGAACAACTTTTGTGGTGTCTTTCAGATGCCTACCAAGGTAGTGTAAAAACTACCAGGAGAACTCCTGTCTGGCACCTTCCCCGGTGGAGTTGTGCAGGGGGTGTGTTTGGAACATTTTGTCACCGGCCGACTCCAAAATTCAGCGGTTCCCCATCTCAGCCCAGAAAGCAGGTAGAACAACTTTTCTGGTGTCTTTCAGATGCCTACCGGAGCAATGTAAAAACTACCAGGAGAACTCCTGTCTGGCACCTTCCCCGGTGGAGTTGTGCATGGGGTGTGTTTGGAACATTTTGTCACCAGCCGAGTCCAAAATTCAGCTGTTCCCCATCTCAGCCCAGAAAGCAGGTAGAACAACTTTTGTGGTGCCTTTCAAATGCCTACCAAGGTAGTGTAAAAACTACCAAGAGAACTCCTGCCTGGCACCTTCCCCGGTGGAGTTGTGCATGTGGTGTGTTTGGAACATTTTGTCACCAGCCGACTCCAAAATTCAGCGGTTCCCCATCTCAGCCCAGAAAGCAGGAAGAACAACTTTTGTGGTGTCCTTTTGATGCCTACAGGAGCAATGTAAAAACTACCAGGAGAACTCCTGTCTGGCACCTTCCCCGGTGGAGTTGTGCATGGGGTGTGTTTGGAACATTTTGTCAACAGCCGACTCCAAAATTCAGCGGTTCCCCATCTCAGCCCAGAAAGCAGGTAGAACAACTTTTGTGGTGTCTTTCAGATGCCTACCGGAGCAATGTAAAAACTACAAGGAGAACTCCTGTCTGGCACCTTCCCCGGTGGAGTTGTGCATGGGGTGTGTTTGGAACATTTTGTCACCGGCCGACTCCAAAATTCAGCGGTTCCCCATCTCAGCCCAGAAAGCAGGTAGAACAACTTTTGTGGTGTCTTTCAGCTGCCTACCAAGGTAGTATAAAAACTACCAGGAGAACTACTGTCTGGCACCTTCCCCGGTGGAGTTGTGCATGGGGTGTGTTTGGAACATTTTGTCACCAGCCGAGTCCAAAATTCAGCGGTTCCCCATCTCAGCCCAGAAAGCAGGTAGAACAACTTTTGTGGTGTCTTTCAGATGCCTACCGGAGCAATGTAAAAACTACCAGGAGAACTCCTGTCTGGCACCTTCCCCGGTGGAGTTGTGCATGGGGTGTGTTTGGAACATTTTGTTACCGGCCGAGTCCAAAATTCAGCGGTTCCCCATCTCAGCCCAGAAAGCAGGTAGAACAACTTTTGTGGTGTCTTTCAGGTGCCTACCAAGGTAGTGTAAAAACTACTAAGAGAACTCCTGTCTGGCGCCTTCCCCGGTGGAGTTGTGCATGGGGTGTGTTTGGAACATTTTGTCACCGGCCGAGTCCAAAATTCAGCGGTTCCCCATCTCAGCCCAGAAAGCAGGTAGAACAACTTTTGTGGTGTCCTTTTGATGCCTACCGGAGCAATGTAAAAACTACCAACAGAACTCGTCCCTGGCACCTTCCTAGTGGAGTTGTGCATGGGGTGTATTTATTAAAATTTTGTCACCAGCCGAGTCCAAAATTCAGCTGTTCCCCATCTCAGCCCAGAAAGCAGGTAGAACAACTTTTGTGGTGCCTTTCAGCTGCCTACCAAGGTAGTGTAAAAACTATCAAGAGAACTCTTGTCTGGCACCTTCCCCGGTGGAGGTGTGCATGGGGTGTGTTTGGAACATTTTGTCACCGGCCGAGTCCAAAATTCAGCGGTTCCCCATCTCAGCCCAGAAAGCAGGTAGAACAACTTTTGTGGTGTCTTTCAGATGCCTACCGGAGCAATGTAAAAACTACCAGGAGAACTCCTGTCTGGCACCTTCCCCGGTGGAGTTGTGCATGGGGTGTCTTTGGAACATTTTGTCACCGGCCGAGTCCAAAATTCAGCGGTTCCTCATCTCAGCCCAGAAAGCAGGTAGAACAACTTTTGTGGTGTCTTTCAGATGCCTACCGGAGCAATGTAAAAACTACCAGGAGAACTCCTGTCTGGCACCTTCCCCGGTGGAGTTGTGCATGGGGTGTGTTTGGAACATTTTGTCACCGGCCGAGTCCAAAATTCAGCGGTTCCCCATCTCAGCCCAGAAAGCAGGTAGAACAACTTTTGTGGTACCTTTCAGCTGCCTACCAAGGTAGTATAAAAACTATTAAGAGAACTCCTGTCTGGCACCTTCCCCGGTGGAGTTGTGCATGGGGTGTGTTTGGAACATTTTGTCACCGGCCGAGTCCAAAATTCAGCGGTTCCCCATCTCAGCCCAGAAAGCAGGTAGAACAACTTTTGTGGTGTCCTTTTGATGCCTACCGGAGCAATGTAAAAACTACCAACAGAACTCGTCCCTGGCACCTTCGCTAGTGGAGTTGTGCATGGGGTGTATTTATTAAAATTTTGTCACCAGCCGAGTCCAAAATTCAGCTGTTCCCCATCTCAGCCCAGAAAGCAGGTAGAACAACTTTTGTGGTGCCTTTCAGCTGCCTACCAAGGTAGTGTAAAAACTACCAAGAGAACTCCTGCCTGGCACCTTCCCCGGTGGAGTTGTGCATGTGGTGTGTTTGGAACATTTTGTCACCGGCCGACTCCAAAATTCAGCGGTTCCCCATCTCAGCCCAGAAAGCAGGAAGAACAACTTTTGTGGTGTCCTTTTGATGCCTACAGGAGCAATGTAAAAACTACCAGGAGAACTCCTGTCTGGCACCTTCCCCGGTGGAGTTGTGCATGGGGTGTGTTTGGAACATTTTGTCAACAGCCGACTCCAAAATTCAGCGGTTCCCCATCTCAGCCCAGAAAGCAGGTAGAACAACTTTTGTGGTGTCTTTCAGATGCCTACCGGAGCAATGTAAAAACTACCAGGAGAACTCCTGCCTGGCACCTTCCCCGGTGGAGTTGTGCATGGGGTGTGTTTGGAACATTTTGTCACCGGCCGACTCCAAAATTCAGCGGTTCCCCATCTCAGCCCAGAAAGCAGGTAGAACAACTTTTGTGGTGTCTTTCAGCTGCCTACCAAGGTAGTATAAAAACTACCAGGAGAACTACTGTCTGGCACCTTCCCCGGTGGAGTTGTGCATGGGGTGTGTTTGGAACATTTTGTCACCGGCCGAGTCCAAAATTCAGCGGTTCCCCATCTCAGCCCAGAAAGCAGGTAGAACAACTTTTGTGGTGTCTTTCAGATGCCTACCGGAGCAATGTAAAAACTACCAGGAGAACTCCTGTCTGGCACCTTCCCCGGTGGAGTTGTGCATGGGGTGTGTTTGGAACATTTTGTTACCGGCCGAGTCCAAAATTCAGCGTTTCCCCATCTCAGCCCAGAAAGCAGGTAGAACAACTTTTGTGGTGTCTTTCAGGTGCCTACCAAGGTAGTGTAAAAACTACTAAGAGAACTCCTGTCTGGCGCCTTCCCCGGTGGAGTTGTGCATGGGGTGTGTTTGGAACATTTTGTCACCGGCCGACTCCAAAATTCAGCGGTTCCCCATCTCAGCCCAGAAAGCAGGTAGAACAACTTTTGTGGTGTCCTTTTGATGCCTACCGGAGCAATGTAAAAACTACCAACAGAACTCGTCCCTGGCACCTTCCTAGTGGAGTTGTGCATGGGGTGTATTTATTAAAATTTTGTCACCAGCCGAGTCCAAAATTCAGCTGTTCCCCATCTCAGCCCAGAAAGCAGGTAGAACAACTTTTGTGGTGCCTTTCAGCTGCCTACCAAGGTAGTGTAAAAACTACCAAGAGAACTCCTGCCTGGCACCTTCCCCGGTGGAGTTGTGCATGGGGTGTCTTTGGAACATTTTGTCACCGGCCGAGTCCAAAATTCAGCGGTTCCCCATCTCAGCCCAGAAAGCAGGTAGAACAACTTTTGTGGTGTCTTTCAGATGCCTACCGGAGCAATGTAAAAACTACCAGGAGAACTCCTGTCTGGCACCTTCCCCGGTGGAGTTGTGCATGGGGTGTGTTTGGAACATTTTGTCACCGGCCGAGTCCAAAATTCAGCGGTTCCCCATCTCAGCCCAGAAAGCAGGTAGAACAACTTTTGTGGTGTCCTTTTGATGCCTACCGGAGCAATGTAAAAACTACCATCAGAGCTCGTCCCTGGCACCTTCGCTAGTGGAGTTGTGCATGGGGTGTGTTTGGAACATTTTGTCACCGGCCGAGTCCAAAATTCAGCGGTTCCCCATCTCAGCCCAGAAAGCAGGTAGAACAACTTTTGTGGTGTCTTTCAGCTGCCTACCAAGGTAGTGTAAAAACTACCAAGAGAACTCCTGTCTGGCACCTTCCCCGGTGGAGTTGTGCATGGGGTGTGTTTGGAACATTTTGTCACCAGCCGAGTCCAAAATTCAGCGGTTCCCCATCTCAGCCCAGAAAGCAGGTAGAACAACTTTTGTGGTGTCTTTCAGATGCCTACCGGAGCAATGTAAAAACTACCAGGAGAACTCCTGTCTGGCACCTTCCCCGGTGGAGTTGTGCATGGGGTGTGTTTGGAACATTTTGTCACCAGCCGAGTCCAAAATTCAGCTGTTCCCCATCTCAGCCCAGAAAGCAGGTAGAACAACTTTTGTGGTGCCTTTCAAATGCCTACCAAGGTAGTGTAAAAACTACCAAGAGAACTCCTGCCTGGCACCTTCCCCGGTGGAGTTGTGCATGTGGTGTGTTTGGAACATTTTGTCACCGGCCGACTCCAAAATTCAGCGGTTCCCCATCTCAGCCCAGAAAGCAGGTAGAACAACTTTTGTGGTGTCCTTTTGATGCCTACCGGAGCAATGTAAAAACTACCAACAGAGCTCGTCCCTGGCACCTTCGCTAGTGGAGTTGTGCAGGGGGTGTTTTTGGAACATTTTGTCACCGGCCGAGTCCAAAATTCAGCGGTTCCTCATCTCAGCCCAGAAAGCAGGTAGAACAACTTTTGTGGTGTCTTTCAGCTGCCTACCAAGGTAGTGTAAAAACTACCAGGAGAACTCCTGTCTGGCACCTTCCCCGGTGGAGTTGTGCATGGGGTGTGTTTGGAACATTTTGTCACCGGCCGACTCCAAAATTCAGCGGTTCCCCATCTCAGCCCAGAAAGCAGGTAGAACAACTTTTGTGGTGTCTTTCAGATGCCTACCGGAGCAATGTAAAAACTACCAGGAGAACTCCTGTCTGGCACCTTCCCCGGTGGAGTTGTGCATGGGGTGTGTTTGGAACATTTTGTCACCAGCCGAGTCCAAAATTCAGCTGTTCCCCATCTCAGCCCAGAAAGCAGGTAGAACAACTTTTGTGGTGCCTTTCAAATGCCTACCAAGGTAATGTAAAAACTACCAAGAGAACTCCTGCCTGGCACCTTCCCCGGTGGAGTTGTGCATGTGGTGTGTTTGGAACATTTTGTCACCGGCCGACTCCAAAATTCAGCGGTTCCCCATCTCAGCTCAGAAAGCAGGAAGAACAACTTTTGTGGTGTCCTTTTGATGCCTACAGGAGCAATGTAAAAACTACCAGGAGAACTCCTGTCTGGCACCTTCCCCGGTGGAGTTGTGCATGGGGTGTGTTTGGAACATTTTGTCAACAGCCGACTCCAAAATTCAGCGGTTCCCCATCTCAGCCCAGAAAGCAGGTAGAACAACTTTTGTGGTGTCTTTCAGATGCCTACCGGAGCAATGTAAAAACTACCAGGAGAACTCCTGTCTGGCACCTTCCCCGGTGGAGTTGTGCATGGGGTGTGTTTGGAACATTTTGTCACCGGCCGACTCCAAAATTCAGCGGTTCCCCATCTCAGCCCAGAAAGCAGGTAGAACAACTTTTGTGGTGTCTTTCAGCTGCCTACCAAGGTAGTATAAAAACTACCAGGAGAACTACTGTCTGGCACCTTCCCCGGTGGAGTTGTGCATGGGGTGTGTTTGGAACATTTTGTCACCGGCCGAGTCCAAAATTCAGCGGTTCCCCATCTCAGCCCAGAAAGCAGGTAGAACAACTTTTGTGGTGTCTTTCAGATGCCTACCGAAGCAATGTAAAAACTACCAGGAGAACTCCTGTCTGGCACCTTCCCCGGTGGAGTTGTGCATGGGGTGTGTTTGGAACATTTTGTTACCGGCCGAGTCCAAAATTCAGCGGTTCCCCATCTCAGCCCAGAAAGCAGGTAGAACAACTTTTGTGGTGTCTTTCAGATGCCTACCGGAGCAATGTAAAAACTACCAGGAGAACTCCTGTCTGGCACCTTCCCCGGTGGAGTTGTGCATGGGGTGTCTTTGGAACATTTTGTCACCGGCCGAGTCCAAAATTCAGCGGTTCCCCATCTCAGCCCAGAAAGCAGGTAGAACAACTTTTGTGGTGTCTTTCAGATGCCTACCGGAGCAATGTAAAAACTACCAGGAGAACTCCTGTCTGGCACCTTCCCCGGTGGAGTTGTGCATGGGGTGTGTTTGGAACATTTTGTCACCGGCCGAGTCCAAAATTCAGCGGTTCCCCATCTCAGCCCAGAAAGCAGGTAGAACAACTTTTGTGGTGCCTTTCAGCTGCCTACCAAGGTAGTATAAAAACTATTAAGAGAACTCCTGTCTGGCACCTTCCCCGGTGGAGTTGTGCATGGGGTGTGTTTGGAACATTTTGTCACCGGCCGACTCCAAAATTCAGCGGTTCCCCATCTCAGCCCAGAAAGCAGGTAGAACAACTTTTGTGGTGTCCTTTTGATGCCTACCGGAGCAATGTAAAAACTACCAACAGAACTCGTCCCTGGCACCTTCGCTAGTGGAGTTGTGCATGGGGTGTATTTATTAAAATTTTGTCACCAGCCGAGTCCAAAATTCAGCTGTTCCCCATCTCAGCCCAGAAAGCAGGTAGAACAACTTTTGTGGTGCCTTTCAGCTGCCTACCAAGGTAGTGTAAAAACTACCAAGAGAACTCCTGCCTGGCACCTTCCCCGGTGGAGTTGTGCATGTGGTGTGTTTGGAACATTTTGTCACCGGCCGACTCCAAAATTCAGCGGTTCCCCATCTCAGCCCAGAAAGCAGGAAGAACAACTTTTGTGGTCTCCTTTTGATGCCTACAGGAGCAATGTAAAAACTACCAGGAGAACTCCTGTCTGGCACCTTCCCCGGTGGAGTTGTGCATGGGGTGTGTTTGGAACATTTTGTCAACAGCCGACTCCAAAATTCAGCGGTTCCCCATCTCAGCCCAGAAAGCAGGTAGAACAACTTTTGTGGTGTCTTTCAGATGCCTACCGGAGCAATGTAAAAACTACCAGGAGAACTCCTGTCTGGCACCTTCCCCGGTGGAGTTGTGCATGGGGTGTGTTTGGAACATTTTGTCACCGGCCGACTCCAAAATTCAGCGGTTCCCCATCTCAGCCCAGAAAGCAGGTAGAACAACTTTTGTGGTGCCTTTCAGCTGCCTACCAAGGTAGTGTAAAAACTACCAGGAGAACTCCTGTCTGGCACCTTCCCCGGTGGAGTTGTGCATGGGGTGTGTTTGGAACATTTTGTCACCGGCCGACTCCAAAATTCAGCGGTTCCCCATCTCAGCCCAGAAAGCAGGTAGAACAACTTTTGTGGTGTCTTTCAGATGCCTACCGGAGCAATGTAAAAACTACCAGGAGAACTCCTGTCTGGCACCTTCCCCGGTGGAGTTGTGCATGGGGTGTGTTTGGAACATTTTGTTACCGGCCGAGTCCAAAATTCAGCGGTTCCCCATCTCAGCCCAGAAAGCAAGTAGAACAACTTTTGTCGTGCCTTTCAGGTGCCTACCAAGGTAGTGTAAAAACTACTAAGAGAACTCCTGTCTGGCGCCTTCCCCGGTGGAGTTGTGCATGGGGTGTGTTTGGAACATTTTGTCACCGGCCGAGTCCAAAATTCAGCGGTTCCCCATCTCAGCCCAGAAAGCAGGTAGAACAACTTTTGTGGTGTCCTTTTGATGCCTACCGGAGCAATGTAAAAACTACCAACAGAACTCGTCCCTGGCACCTTCCTAGTGGAGTTGTGCATGGGGTGTATTTATTAAAATTTTGTCACCAGCCGAGTCCAAAATTCAGCTGTTCCCCATCTCAGCCCAGAAAGCAGGTAGAACAACTTTTGTGGTGCCTTTCAGCTGCCTACCAAGGTAGTGTAAAAACTACCAAGAGAACTCCTGCCTGGCACCTTCCCCGGTGGAGTTGTGCATGGGGTGTCTTTGGAACATTTTGTCACCGGCCGACTCCAAAATTCAGCTGTTCCCCATCTCAGCCCAGAAAGCAGGTAGAACAACTTTTGTGGTGTCTTTCAGATGCCTACCGGAGCAATGTAAAAACTACCAGGAGAACTCCTGTCTGGCACCTTCCCCGGTGGAGTTGTGCATGGGGTGTGTTTGGAACATTTTGTCACCGGCCGAGTCCAAAATTCAGCGGTTCCCCATCTCAGCCCAGAAAGCAGGTAGAACAACTTTTGTGGTGTCCTTTTGATGCCTACCGGAGCAATGTAAAAACTACCAACAGAGCTCGTCCCTGGCACCTTCGCTAGTGGAGTTGTGCATGGGGTGTGTTTGGAACATTTTGTCACCGGCCGAGTCCAAAATTCAGCGGTTCCTCATCTCAGCCCAGAAAGCAGGTAGAACAACTTTTGTGGTGTCTTTCAGCTGCCTACCAAGGTAGTGTAAAAACTACCAGGAGAACTCCTGTCTGGCACCTTCCCCGGTGGAGTTGTGCATGGGGTGTGTTTGGAACATTTTGTCACCGGCCGACTCCAAAATTCAGCGGTTCCCCATCTCAGCCCAGAAAGCAGGTAGAACAACTTTTGTGGTGTCTTTCAGATGCCTACCGGAGCAATGTAAAAACTACCAGGAGAACTCCTGTCTGGCACCTTCCCCGGTGGAGTTGTGCATGGGGTGTGTTTGGAACATTTTGTCACCAGCCGAGTCCAAAATTCAGCTGTTCCCCATCTCAGCCCAGAAAGCAGGTAGAACAACTTTTGTGGTGCCTTTCAAATGCCTACCAAGGTAGTGTAAAAACTACCAAGAGAACTCCTGCCTGGCACCTTCCCCGGTGGAGTTGTGCATGGGGTGTGTTTGGAACATTTTTTCACCGGCCGACTCCAAAATTCAGCGGTTCCCCATCTCAGCCCAGAAAGCAGGTAGAACAACTTTTGTGGTGTCCTTTTGATGCCTACCGGAGCAATGTAAAAACTACCAACAGAGCTCGTCCCTGGCACCTTCGCTAGTGGAGTTGTGCAGGGGGTGTGTTTGGAACATTTTGTCACCGGCCGAGTCCAAAATTCAGCGGTTCCTCATCTCAGCCCAGAAAGCAGGTAGAACAACTTTTGTGGTGTCTTTCAGATGCCTACCAAGGTAGTGTAAAAACTACCAGGAGAACTCCTGTCTGGCACCTTCCCCGGTGGAGTTGTGCATGGGGTGTGTTTGGAACATTTTGTCACCGGCCGACTCCAAAATTCAGCGGTTCCCCATCTCAGCCCAGAAAGCAGGTAGAACAACTTTTGTGGTGTCTTTCAGATGCCTACCGGAGCAATGTAAAAACTACCAGGAGAACTCCTGTCTGGCACCTTCCCCGGTGGAGTTGTGCATGGGGTGTGTTTGGAACATTTTGTCACCAGCCGAGTCCAAAATTCAGCTGTTCCCCATCTCAGCCCAGAAAGCAGGTAGAACAACTTTTGTGGTGCCTTTCAAATGCCTACCAAGGTAGTGTAAAAACTACCAAGAGAACTCCTGCCTGGCACCTTCCCCGGTGGAGTTGTGCATGGGGTGTGTTTGGAACATTTTGTCACCGGCCGACTCCAAAATTCAGCGGTTCCCCATCTCAGCTCAGAAAGCAGGAAGAACAACTTTTGTGGTGTCCTTTTGATGCCTACCGGAGCAATGTAAAAACTACCAGGAGAACTCCTGTCTGGCACCTTCCCCGGTGGAGTTGTGCATGTGGTGTCTTTGGAACATTTTGTCAACAGCCGACTCCAAAATTCAGCGGTTCCCCATCTCAGCCCAGAAAGCAGGTAGAACAACTTTTGTGGTGTCTTTCAGATGCCTACCGGAGCAATGTAAAAACTACCAGGAGAACTCCTGTCTGGCACCTTCCCCGGTGGAGTTGTGCATGGGGTGTGTTTGGAACATTTTGTCACCGGCCGACTCCAAAATTCAGCGGTTCCCCATCTCAGCCCAGAAAGCAGGTAGAACAACTTTTGTGGTGTCTTTCAGCTGCCTACCGGAGCAATGTAAAAACTACCAGGAGAACTCCTGTCTGGCACCTTCCCCGGTGGAGTTGTGCATGGGGTGTGTTTGGAACATTTTGTCACCGGCCGAGTCCAAAATTCAGCGGTTCCCCATCTCAGCCCAGAAAGCAGGTAGAACAACTTTTGTGGTGTCTTTCAGATGCCTACCGGAGCAATGTAAAAACTACCAGGAGAACTCCTGTCTGGCACCTTCCCCGGTGGAGTTGTGCATGGGGTGTGTTTGGAACATTTTGTTACCGGCCGAGTCCAAAATTCAGCGGTTCCCCATCTCAGCCCAGAAAGCAGGTAGAACAACTTTTGTGGTGTCTTTCAGGTGCCTACCAAGGTAGTGTAAAAACTACTAAGAGAACTCCTGTCTGGCGCCTTCCCCGGTGGAGTTGTGCATGGGGTGTGTTTGGAACATTTTGTCACCGGCCGACTCCAAAATTCAGCGGTTCCCCATCTCAGCCCAGAAAGCAGGTAGAACAACTTTTGTGGTGTCCTTTTGATGCCTACCGGAGCAATGTAAAAACTACCAACAGAACTCGTCCCTGGCACCTTCCTAGTGGAGTTGTGCATGGGGTGTATTTATTAAAATTTTGTCACCAGCCGAGTCCAAAATTCAGCTGTTCCCCATCTCAGCCCAGAAAGCAGGTAGAACAACTTTTGTGGTGTCTTTCAGATGCCTACCAAGGTAGTGTAAAAACTATCAAGAGAACTCTTGTCTGGCACCTTCCCTAGTGGAGTTGTGCATGGGGTGTGTTTGGAACATTTTGTCACCGGCCGACTCCAAAATTCAGCGGTTCCCCATCTCAGCCCAGAAAGCAGGAAGAACAACTTTTGTGGTGTCTTTCAGATGCCTACCGGAGCAATGTAAAAACTACCAGGAGAACTCCTGTCTGGCACCTTCCCCGGTGGAGTTGTGCATGGGGTGTGTTTGGAACATTTTGTCACCGGCCGACTCCAAAATTCAGCTGTTCCCCATCTCAGCCCAGAAAGCAGGTAGAACAACTTTTGTGGTGCCTTTCAAATGCCTACCAAGGTAGTGTAAAAACTACCAAGAGAACTCCTGCCTGGCACCTTCCCCGGTGGAGTTGTGCATGGGGTGTGTTTGGAACATTTTGTCACCGGCCGAGTCCAAAATTCAGCGGTTCCCCATCTCAGCCCAGAAAGCAGGAAGAACAACTTTTGTGGTGTCCTTTTGATGCCTACCGGAGCAATGTAAAAACTACCAACAGAGCTCGTCCCTGGCACCTTCGCTAGTGGAGTTGTGCAGGGGGTGTGTTTGGAACATTTTGTCACCGGCCGAGTCCAAAATTCAGCGGTTCCTCATCTCAGCCCAGAAAGCAGGTAGAACAACTTTTGTGGTGTCTTTCAGCTGCCTACCAAGGTAGTGTAAAAACTACCAGGAGAACTCCTGTCTGGCACCTTCCCCGGTGGAGTTGTGCATGGGGTGTGTTTGGAACATTTTGTCACTGGCCGACTCCAAAATTCAGCGGTTCCCCATCTCAGCCCAGAAAGCAGGTAGAACAACTTTTGTGGTGTCTTCAGATGCCTACCGGAGCAATGTAAAATCTACCAGGAGAACTCCTGTCTGGCACCTTCCCCGGTGGAGTTGTGCATGGGGTGTGTTTGGAACATTTTGTCACCAGCCGAGTCCAAAATTCAGCTGTTCCCCATCTCAGCCCAGAAAGCAGGTAGAACAACTTTTGTGGTGCCTTTCAAATGCCTACCAAGGTAGTGTAAAAACTACCAAGAGAACTCCTGCCTGGCACCTTCCCCGGTGGAGTTGTGCATGTGGTGTGTTTGGAACATTTTGTCACCGGCCGACTCCAAAATTCAGCGGTTCCCCATCTCAGCTCAGAAAGCAGGAAGAACAACTTTTGTGGTGTCCTTTTGATGCCTACAGGAGCAATGTAAAAACTACCAGGAGAACTCCTGTCTGGCACCTTCCCCGGTGGAGTTGTGCATGGGGTGTGTTTGGAACATTTTGTCAACAGCCGACTCCAAAATTCAGCGGTTCCCCATCTCAGCCCAGAAAGCAGGTAGAACAACTTTTGTGGTGTCTTTCAGATGCCTACCGGAGCAATGTAAAAACTACCAGGAGAACTCCTGCCTGGCACCTTCCCCGGTGGAGTTGTGCATGGGGTGTGTTTGGAACATTTTGTCACCGGCCGACTCCAAAATTCAGCGGTTCCTCATCTCAGCCCAGAAAGCAGGTAGAACAACTTTTGTGGTGTCTTTCAGCTGCCTACCAAGGTAGTATAAAAACTACCAGGAGAACTCCTGTCTGGCACCTTCCCCGGTGGAGTTGTGCATGGGGTGTGTTTGGAACATTTTGTCACCGGCCGAGTCCAAAATTCAGCGGTTCCCCATCTCAGCCCAGAAAGCAGGTAGAACAACTTTTGTGGTGTCTTTCAGATGCCTACCGGAGCAATGTAAAAACTACCAGGAGAACTCCTGTCTGGCACCTTCCCCGGTGGAGTTGTGCATGGGGTGTGTTTGGAACATTTTGTTACCGGCCGAGTCCAAAATTCAGCGGTTCCCCATCTCAGCCCAGAAAGCAGGTAGAACAACTTTTGTGGTGTCTTTCAGGTGCCTACCAAGGTAGTGTAAAAACTACTAAGAGAACTCCTGTCTGGCGCCTTCCCCGGTGGAGTTGTGCATGGGGTGTGTTTGGAACATTTTGTCACCGGCCGAGTCCAAAATTCAGCGGTTCCCCATCTCAGCCCAGAAAGCAGGTAGAACAACTTTTGTGGTGTCCTTTTGATGCCTACCGGAGCAATGTAAAAACTACCAACAGAACTCGTCCCTGGCACCTTCCTAGTGGAGTTGTGCATGGGGTGTATTTATTAAAATTTTGTCACCAGCCGAGTCCAAAATTCAGCTGTTCCCCATCTCAGCCCAGAAAGCAGGTAGAACAACTTTTGTGGTGCCTTTCAGCTGCCTACCAAGGTAGTGTAAAAACTATCAAGAGAACTCTTGTCTGGCACCTTCCCTAGTGGAGTTGTGCATGGGGTGTTTTTGGAACATTTTGTCACCGGCCGACTCCAAAATTCAGCGGTTCCCCATCTCAGCCCAGAAAGCAGGTAGAACAACTTTTGTGGTGTCTTTCAGATGCCTACCGGAGCAATGTAAAAACTACCAGGAGAACTCCTGTCTGGCACCTTCCCCGGTGGAGTTGTGCATGGGGTGTGTTTGGAACATTTTGTCACCAGCCGACTCCAAAAGTCAGCGGTTCCCCATCTCAGCCCAGAAAGCAGGTAGAACAACTTTTGTGGTGCCTTTCAAATGCCTACCAAGGTAGTGTAAAAACTACCAAGAGAACTCCTGCCTGGCACCTTCCCCGGTGGAGTTGTGCATGGGGTGTCTTTGGAACATTTTGTCACCGGCCGAGTCCAAAATTCAGCGGTTCCCCATCTCAGCCCAGAAAGCAGGTAGAACAACTTTTGTGGTGTCTTTCAGATGCCTACCGGAGCAATGTAAAAACTACCAGGAGAACTCCTGTCTGGCACCTTCCCCGGTGGAGTTGTGCATGGGGTGTGTTTGGAACATTTTGTCACCGGCCGACTCCAAAATTCAGCGGTTCCCCATCTCAGCCCAGAAAGCAGGTAGAACAACTTTTGTGGTGTCCTTTTGATGCCTACCGGAGCAATGTAAAAACTACCAACAGAGCTCGTCCCTGGCACCTTCGCTAGTGGAGTTGTGCAGGGGGTGTGTTTGGAACATTTTGTCACCGGCCGAGTCCAAAATTCAGCGGTTCCTCATCTCAGCCCAGAAAGCAGGTAGAACAACTTTTGTGGTGTCTTTCAGCTGCCTACCAAGGTAGTGTAAAAACTACCAGGAGAACTCCTGTCTGGCACCTTCCCCGGTGGAGTTGTGCATGGGGTGTGTTTGGAACATTTTGTCACCGGCCGACTCCAAAATACAGCGGTTCCCCATCTCAGCCCAGAAAGCAGGTAGAACAACTTTTGTGGTGTCTTTCAGATGCCTACCGGAGCAATGTAAAAACTACCAGGAGAACTCCTGTCTGGCACCTTCCCCGGTGGAGTTGTGCATGGGGTGTGTTTGGAACATTTTGTCACCAGCCGAGTCCAAAATTCAGCTGTTCCCCATCTCAGCCCAGAAAGCAGGTAGAACAACTTTTGTGGTGCCTTTCAAATGCCTACCAAGGTAGTGTAAAAACTACCAGGAGAACTCCTGCCTGGCACCTTCCCCGGTGGAGTTGTGCATGGGGTGTGTTTGGAACATTTTGTCACCGGCCGACTCCAAAATTCAGCGGTTCCCCATCTCAGCTCAGAAAGCAGGAAGAACAACGTTTGTGGTGTCCTTTTGATGCCTACAGGAGCAATGTAAAAACTACCAGGAGAACTCCTGTCTGGCACCTTCCCCGGTGGAGTTGTGCATGGGGTGTGTTTGGAACATTTTGTCAACAGCCGACTCCAAAATTCAGCGGTTCCCCATCTCAGCCCAGAAAGCAGGTAGAACAACTTTTGTGGTGTCTTTCAGATGCCTACCGGAGCAATGTAAAAACTACCAGGAGAACTCCTGTCTGGCACCTTCCCCGGTGGAGTTGTGCATGGGGTGTGTTTGGAACATTTTGTCACCGGCCGACTCCAAAATTCAGCGGTTCCCCATCTCAGCCCAGAAAGCAGGTAGAACAACTTTTGTGGTGTCTTTCAGATGCCTACCAGAGCAATGTAAAAACTACCAGGAGAACTCCTGTCTGGCACCTTCCCCGGTGGAGTTGTGCATGGGGTGTGTTTGGAACATTTTGTCACCGGCCGAGTCCAAAATTCAGCGGTTCCCCATCTCAGCCCAGAAAGCAGGTAGAACAACTTTTGTGGTGTCTTTCAGATGCCTACCGGAGCAATGTAAAAACTACCAGGAGAACTCCTGTCTGGCACCTTCCCCGGTGGAGTTGTGCATGGGGTGTGTTTGGAACATTTTGTTACCGGCCGAGTCCAAAATTCAGCGGTTCCCCATCTCAGCCCAGAAAGCAGGTAGAACAACTTTTGTGGTGTCTTTCAGGTGCCTACCAAGGTAGTGTAAAAACTACTAAGAGAACTCCTGTCTGGCGCCTTCCCCGGTGGAGTTGTGCATGGGGTGTGTTTGGAACATTTTGTCACCGGCCGACTCCAAAATTCAGCGGTTCCCCATCTCAGCCCAGAAAGCAGGTAGAACAACTTTTGTGGTGTCCTTTTGATGCCTACCGGAGCAATGTAAAAACTACCAACAGAACTCGTCCCTGGCACCTTCCTAGTGGAGTTGTGCATGGGGTGTATTTATTAAAATTTTGTCACCAGCCGAGTCCAAAATTCAGCTGTTCCCCATCTCAGCCCAGAAAGCAGGTAGAACAACTTTTGTGGTGTCTTTCAGCTGCCTACCAAGGTAGTGTAAAAACTATCAAGAGAACTCTTGTCTGGCACCTTCCCTAGTGGAGTTGTGCATGGGGTGTGTTTGGAACATTTTGTCACCGGCCGACTCCAAAATTCAGCGGTTCCCCATCTCAGCCCAGAAAGCAGGTAGAACAACTTTTGTGGTGTCTTTCAGATGCCTACCGGAGCAATGTAAAAACTACCAGGAGAACTCCTGTCTGGCACCTTCCCCGGTGGAGTTGTGCATGGGGTGTGTTTGGAACATTTTGTCACCAGCCGACTCCAAAAGTCAGCGGTTCCCCATCTCAGCTCAGAAAGCAGGTAGAACAACTTTTGTGGTGCCTTTCAAATGCCTACCAAGGTAGTGTAAAAACTACCAAGAGAACTCCTGCCTGGCACCTTCCCCGGTGGAGTTGTGCATGGGGTGTCTTTGGAACATTTTGTCACCGGCCGAGTCCAAAATTCAGCGGTTCCCCATCTCAGCCCAGAAAGCAGGTAGAACAACTTTTGTGGTGTCTTTCAGATGCCTACCGGAGCAATGTAAAAACTACCAGGAGAACTCCTGTCTGGCACCTTCCCCGGTGGAGTTGTGCATGGGGTGTGTTTGGAACATTTTGTCACCGGCCGAGTCCAAAATTCAGCGGTTCCCCATCTCAGCCCAGAAAGCAGGTAGAACAACTTTTGTGGTGCCTTTCAAATGCCTACCAAGGTAGTGTAAAAACTACCAGGAGAACTCCTGCCTGGCACCTTCCCCGGTGGAGTTGTGCATGGGGTGTGTTTGGAACATTTTGTCACCGGCCGACTCCAAAATTCAGCGGTTCCCCATCTCAGCTCAGAAAGCAGGAAGAACAACGTTTGTGGTGTCCTTTTGATGCCTACAGGAGCAATGTAAAAACTACCAGGAGAACTCCTGTCTGGCACCTTCCCCGGTGGAGTTGTGCATGGGGTGTGTTTGGAACATTTTGTCAACAGCCGACTCCAAAATTCAGCGGTTCCCCATCTCAGCCCAGAAAGCAGGTAGAACAACTTTTGTGGTGTCTTTCAGATGCCTACCGGAGCAATGTAAAAACTACCAGGAGAACTCCTGTCTGGCACCTTCCCCGGTGGAGTTGTGCATGGGGTGTGTTTGGAACATTTTGTCACCGGCCGACTCCAAAATTCAGCGGTTCCCCATCTCAGCCCAGAAAGCAGGTAGAACAACTTTTGTGGTGTCTTTCAGATGCCTACCAGAGCAATGTAAAAACTACCAGGAGAACTCCTGTCTGGCACCTTCCCCGGTGGAGTTGTGCATGGGGTGTGTTTGGAACATTTTGTCACCGGCCGAGTCCAAAATTCAGCGGTTCCCCATCTCAGCCCAGAAAGCAGGTAGAACAACTTTTGTGGTGTCTTTCAGATGCCTACCGGAGCAATGTAAAAACTACCAGGAGAACTCCTGTCTGGCACCTTCCCCGGTGGAGTTGTGCATGGGGTGTGTTTGGAACATTTTGTTACCGGCCGAGTCCAAAATTCAGCGGTTCCCCATCTCAGCCCAGAAAGCAGGTAGAACAACTTTTGTGGTGTCTTTCAGGTGCCTACCAAGGTAGTGTAAAAACTACTAAGAGAACTCCTGTCTGGCGCCTTCCCCGGTGGAGTTGTGCATGGGGTGTGTTTGGAACATTTTGTCACCGGCCGACTCCAAAATTCAGCGGTTCCCCATCTCAGCCCAGAAAGCAGGTAGAACAACTTTTGTGGTGTCCTTTTGATGCCTACCGGAGCAATGTAAAAACTACCAACAGAACTCGTCCCTGGCACCTTCCTAGTGGAGTTGTGCATGGGGTGTATTTATTAAAATTTTGTCACCAGCCGAGTCCAAAATTCAGCTGTTCCCCATCTCAGCCCAGAAAGCAGGTAGAACAACTTTTGTGGTGTCTTTCAGCTGCCTACCAAGGTAGTGTAAAAACTATCAAGAGAACTCTTGTCTGGCACCTTCCCTAGTGGAGTTGTGCATGGGGTGTGTTTGGAACATTTTGTCACCGGCCGACTCCAAAATTCAGCGGTTCCCCATCTCAGCCCAGAAAGCAGGTAGAACAACTTTTGTGGTGTCTTTCAGATGCCTACCGGAGCAATGTAAAAACTACCAGGAGAACTCCTGTCTGGCACCTTCCCCGGTGGAGTTGTGCATGGGGTGTGTTTGGAACATTTTGTCACCAGCCGACTCCAAAAGTCAGCGGTTCCCCATCTCAGCTCAGAAAGCAGGTAGAACAACTTTTGTGGTGCCTTTCAAATGCCTACCAAGGTAGTGTAAAAACTACCAAGAGAACTCCTGCCTGGCACCTTCCCCGGTGGAGTTGTGCATGGGGTGTCTTTGGAACATTTTGTCACCGGCCGAGTCCAAAATTCAGCGGTTCCCCATCTCAGCCCAGAAAGCAGGTAGAACAACTTTTGTGGTGTCTTTCAGATGCCTACCGGAGCAATGTAAAAACTACCAGGAGAACTCCTGTCTGGCACCTTCCCCGGTGGAGTTGTGCATGGGGTGTGTTTGGAACATTTTGTCACCGGCCGAGTCCAAAATTCAGCGGTTCCCCATCTCAGCCCAGAAAGCAGGTAGAACAACTTTTGTGGTGCCTTTTAGCTGCCTACCAAGGTAGTATAAAAACTATTAAGAGAACTCCTGTCTGGCACCTTCCCCGGTGGAGTTGTGCATGGGGTGTGTTTGGAACATTTTGTCACCGGCCGAGTCCAAAATTCAGCGGTTCCCCATCTCAGCCCAGAAAGCAGGTAGAACAACTTTTGTGGTGTCCTTTTGATGCCTACCGGAGCAATGTAAAAACTACCAACAGAGCTCGTCCCTGGCACCTTCGCTAGTGGAGTTGTGCATGGGGTGTATTTATTAAAATTTTGTCACCAGCCGAGTCCAAAATTCAGCTGTTCCCCATCTCAGCCCAGAAAGCAGGTAGAACAACTTTTGTGGTGCCTTTCAGGTGCCTACCAAGGTAGTGTAAAAACTACCAAGAGAACTCCTGCCTGGCACCTTCCCCGGTGGAGTTGTGCATGGGGTGTCTTTGGAACATTTTGTCACCGGCCGACTCCAAAATTCAGCGGTTCCCCATCTCAGCCCAGAAAGCAGGAAGAACAACTTTTGTGGTGTCCTTTTGATGCCTACAGGAGCAATGTAAAAACTACCAGGAGAACTCCTGTCTGGCACCTTCCCCGGTGGAGTTGTGCATGGGGAGTGTTTGGAACATTTTGTCACCGGCCGAGTCCAAAATTCAGCGGTTCCCCATCTCAGCCCAGAAAGCAGGTAGAACAACTTTTGTGGTGTCTTTCAGATGCCTACCGGAGCAATGTAAAAACTACCAGGAGAACTCCTGTCTGGCACCTTCCCCGGTGGAGTTGTGCATGGGGTGTGTTTGGAACATTTTGTCACCGGCCGAGTCCAAAATTCAGCGGTTCCCCATCTCAGCCCAGAAAGCAGGTAGAACAACTTTTGTGGTGTCTTCAGATGCCTACCGGAGCAATGTAAAAACTACCAGGAGAACTCCTGTCTGGCACCTTCCCCGGTGGAGTTGTGCATGGGGTGTGTTTGGAACATTTTGTCACCAGCCGAGTCCAAAATTCAGCTGTTCCCCATCTCAGCCCAGAAAGCAGGTAGAACAACTTTTGTGGTGCCTTTCAAATGCCTACCAAGGTAGTGTAAAAACTACCAAGAGAACTCCTGCCTGGCACCTTCCCCGGTGGAGTTGTGCATGTGGTGTGTTTGGAACATTTTGTCACCGGCCGAGTCCAAAATTCAGCGGTTCCCCATCTCAGCTCAGAAAGCAGGAAGAACAACTTTTGTGGTGTCCTTTTGATGCCTACAGGAGCAATGTAAAAACTACCAGGAGAACTCCTGTCTGGCACCTTCCCCGGTGGAGTTGTGCATGGGGTGTGTTCGGAATATTTTGTCACCGGCCGACTCCAAAATTCAGCGGTTCCCCATCTCAGCCCAGAAAGCAGGTAGAACAACTTTTGTGGTGTCTTTCAGATGCCTACCGGAGCAATGTAAAAACTACCAGGAGAACTCCTGCCTGGCACCTTCCCCGGTGGAGTTGTGCATGGGGTGTGTTTGGAACATTTTGTCACCGGCCGACTCCAAAATTCAGCGGTTCCCCATCTCAGCCCAGAAAGCAGGTAGAACAACTTTTGTGGTGTCTTTCAGCTGCCTACCAAGGTAGTATAAAAACTACCAGGAGAACTACTGTCTGGCACCTTCCCCGGTGGAGTTGTGCATGGGGTGTGTTTGGAACATTTTGTCACCGGCCGAGTCCAAAATTCAGCGGTTCCCCATCTCAGCCCAGAAAGCAGGTAGAACAACTTTTGTGGTGTCTTTCAGATGCCTACCGGAGCAATGTAAAAACTACCAGGAGAACTCCTGTCTGGCACCTTCCCCGGTGGAGTTGTGCATGGGGTGTGTTTGGAACATTTTGTTACCGGCCGAGTCCAAAATTCAGCGGTTCCCCATCTCAGCCCAGAAAGCAGGTAGAACAACTTTTGTGGTGTCTTTCAGGTGCCTACCAAGGTAGTGTAAAAACTACTAAGAGAACTCCTGTCTGGCGCCTTCCCCGGTGGAGTTGTGCATGGGGTGTGTTTGGAACATTTTGTCACCGGCCGAGTCCAAAATTCAGCGGTTCCCCATCTCAGCCCAGAAAGCAGGTAGAACAACTTTTGTGGTGTCCTTTTGATGCCTACCGGAGCAATGTAAAAACTACCAACAGAACTCGTCCCTGGCACCTTCCTAGTGGAGTTGTGCATGGGGTGTATTTATTAAAATTTTGTCACCAGCCGAGTCCAAAATTCAGCTGTTCCCCATCTCAGCCCAGAAAGCAGGTAGAACAACTTTTGTGGTGCCTTTCAGCTGCCTACCAAGGTAGTGTAAAAACTATCAAGAGAACTCTTGTCTGGCACCTTCCCTAGTGGAGTTGTGCATGGGGTGTGTTTGGAACATTTTGTCACCGGCCGACTCCAAAATTCAGCGGTTCCCCATCTCAGCCCAGAAAGCAGGTAGAACAACTTTTGTGGTGTCTTTCAGATGCCTACCGGAGCAATGTAAAAACTACCAGGAGAACTCCTGTCTGGCACCTTCCCCGGTGGAGTTGTGCATGGGGTGTGTTTGGAACATTTTGTCACCAGCCGACTCCAAAAGTCAGCGGTTCCCCATCTCAGCTCAGAAAGCAGGTAGAACAACTTTTGTGGTGCCTTTCAAATGCCTACCAAGGTAGTGTAAAAACTACCAAGAGAACTCCTGCCTGGCACCTTCCCCGGTGGAGTTGTGCAGGGGGTGTGTTTGGAACATTTTGTCACCGGCCGAGTCCAAAATTCAGCGGTTCCCCATCTCAGCCCAGAAAGCAGGTAGAACAACTTTTGTGGTGTCTTTCAGATGCCTACCGGAGCAATGTAAAAACTACCAGGAGAACTCCTGTCTGGCACCTTCCCCGGTGGAGTTGTGCATGGGGTGTGTTTGGAACATTTTGTCACCGGCCGAGTCCAAAATTCAGCGGTTCCCCATCTCAGCCCAGAAAGCAGGTAGAACAACTTTTGTGGTGCCTTTCAGCTGCCTACCAAGGTAGTATAAAAACTATTAAGAGAACTCCTGTCTGGCACCTTCCCCGGTGGAGTTGTGCATGGGGTGTGTTTGGAACATTTTGTCACCGGCCGAGTCCAAAATTCAGCGGTTCCCCATCTCAGCCCAGAAAGCAGGTAGAACAACTTTTGTGGTGTCCTTTTGATGCCTACCGGAGCAATGTAAAAACTACCAACAGAACTCGTCCCTGGCACCTTCGCTAGTGGAGTTGTGCATGGGGTGTATTTATTAAAATTTTGTCACCAGCCGAGTCCAAAATTCAGCTGTTCCCCATCTCAGCCCAGAAAGCAGGTAGAACAACTTTTGTGGTGCCTTTCAGCTGCCTACCAAGGTAGTGTAAAAACCATCAAGAGAACTCTTGTCTGGCACCTTCCCTAGTGGAGTTGTGCATGGGGTGTGTTTGGAACATTTTGTCACCAGCCGAGTCCAAAATTCAGCGGTTCCCCATCTCAGCCCAGAAAGCAGGTAGAACAACTTTTGTGGTGTCCTTTTGATGCCTACAGGAGCAATGTAAAAACTACCAGGAGAACTCCTGTCTGGCACCTTCCCCGGTGGAGTTGTGCATGGGGTGTGTTTGGAACATTTTGTCACCAGCCGACTCCAAAATTCAGCGGTTCCCCATCTCAGCCCAGAAAGCAGGTAGAACAACTTTTGTGGTGCCTTTCAAATGCCTACCGGAGCAATGTAAAAACTACCAGGAGAACTCCTGTCTGGCACCTTCCCCGGTGGAGTTGTGCATGGGGTGTCTTTGGAACATTTTGTCACCAGCCGACTCCAAAATTCAGCGGTTCCTCATCTCAGCCCAGAAAGCAGGTAGAACAACTTTTGTGGTGTCTTTCAGATGCCTACTGGAGCAATGTAAAAACTACCAGGAGAACTCCTGTCTGGCACCTTCCCCGGTGGAGTTGTGCATGTGGTGTGTTTGGAACATTTTGTCACCGGCCGAGTCCAAAATTCAGCGGTTCCTCATCTCAGCCCAGAAAGCAGGTAGAACAACTTTTGTGGTGTCTTTCAGATGCCTACCAGAGCAATGTAAAAACTACCAGGAGAACTCCTGTCTGGCACCTTCCCCGGTGGAGTTGTGCATGGGGTGTGTTTGGAACATTTTGTCACCGGCCGAGTCCAAAATTCAGCGGTTCCCCATCTCAGCCCAGAAAGCAGGTAGAACAACTTTTGTGGTGCCTTTCAGCTGCCTACCAAGGTAGTGCAAAAACTATCAAGAGAACTCCTGTCTGGCACCTTCCCCGGTGGAGTTGTGCATGGGGTGTGTTTGGAACATTTTGTCAACAGCCGACTCCAAAATTCAGCGGTTCCCCATCTCAGCCCAGAAAGCAGGTAGAACAACTTTTGTGGTGTCTTTCAGATGCCTACCAGAGCAATGTAAAAACTACCAGGAGAACTCCTGTCTGGCACCTTCCCCGGTGGAGTTGTGCATGGGGTGTGTTTGGAACATTTTGTCACCAGCCGACTCCAAAAGTCAGCGGTTCCCCATCTCAGCTCAGAAAGCAGGTAGAACAACTTTTGTGGTGCCTTTCAAATGCCTACCAAGGTAGTGTAAAAACTACCAAGAGAACTCCTGCCTGGCACCTTCCCCGGTGGAGTTGTGCATGGGGTGTGTTTGGAACATTTTGTCACCGGCCGACTCCAAAATTCAGCGGTTCCCCATCTCAGCCCAGAAAGCAGGTAGAACAACTTTTGTGGTGTCTTTCAGATGCCTACCGGAGCAATGTAAAAACTACCAGGAGAACTCCTGTCTGGCACCTTCCCCGGTGGAGTTGTGCATGGGGTGTGTTTGGAACATTTTGTCACCGGCCGACTCCAAAATTCAGCGGTTCCCCATCTCAGCCCAGAAAGCAGGTAGAACAACTTTTGTGGTGTCTTTCAGATGCCTACCGGAGCAATGTAAAAACTACCAGGAGAACTCCTGTCTGGCACCTTCCCCGGTGGAGTTGTGCATGGGGTGTGTTTGGAACATTTTGTCACCGGCCGACTCCAAAATTCAGCTGTTCCCCATCTCAGCCCAGAAAGCAGGTAGAACAACTTTTGTGGTGTCTTTCAGATGCCTACCAAGGTAGTGTAAAAACTACCAGGAGAACTCCTGTCTGGCACCTTCCCCGGTGGAGTTGTGCATGGGGTGTGTTTGGAACATTTTGTCACCGGCCGAGTCCAAAATTCAGCGGTTCCCCATCTCAGCCCAGAAAGCAGGTAGAACAACTTTTGTGGTGTCTTTCAGATGCCTACCGGAGCAATGTAAAAACTACCAGGAGAACTCCTGTCTGGCACCTTCCCCGGTGGAGTTGTGCATGGGGTGTGTTTGGAACATTTTGTCACCGGCCGAGTCCAAAATTCAGCGGTTCCCCATCTCAGCCCAGAAAGCAGGTAGAACAACTTTTGTGGTGTCTTTCAGATGCCTACCGGAGCAATGTAAAAACTACCAGGAGAACTCCTGTCTGGCACCTTCCCCGGTGGAGTTGTGCATGGGGTGTGTTTGGAACATTTTGTCACCGGCCGAGTCCAAAATTCAGCGGTTCCCCATCTCAGCCCAGAAAGCAGGTAGAACAACTTTTGTGGTGTCTTTCAGATGCCTACCGGAGCAATGTAAAAACTACCAGGAGAACTCCTGTCTGGCACCTTCCCCGGTGGAGTTGTGCATGTGGTGTGTTTGGAACATTTTGTCACCGGCCGACTCCAAAATTCAGCGGTTCCCCATCTCAGCCCAGAAAGCAGGTAGAACAACTTTTGTGGTGTCTTTCAGATGCCTACCGGAGCAATGTAAAAACTACCAGGAGAACTCCTGTCTGGCACCTTCCCCGGTGGAGTTGTGCATGGGGTGTGTTTGGAACATTTTGTCACCGGCCGACTCCAAAATTCAGCGGTTCCCCATCTCAGCCCAGAAAGCAGGTAGAACAACTTTTGTGGTGTCTTTCAGATGCCTACCGGAGCAATGTAAAAACTACCAGGAGAACTCCTGTCTGGCACCTTCCCCGGTGGAGTTGTGCATGGGGTGTGTTTGGAACATTTTGTCACCGGCCGACTCCAAAATTCAGCTGTTCCCCATCTCAGCCCAGAAAGCAGGTAGAACAACTTTTGTGGTGTCTTTCAGATGCCTACCAAGGTAGTGTAAAAACTACCAGGAGAACTCCTGTCTGGCACCTTCCCCGGTGGAGTTGTGCATGGGGTGTGTTTGGAACATTTTGTCACCAGCCGACTCCAAAAGTCAGCGGTTCCCCATCTCAGCCCAGAAAGCAGGAAGAACAACTTTTGTGGTGTCTTTCAGATGCCTACCAGAGCAATGTAAAAACTACCAGGAGAACTCCTGTCTGGCACCTTCCCCGGTGGAGTTGTGCATGTGGTGTGTTTGGAACATTTTGTCACCGGCCGACTCCAAAATTCAGCGGTTCCCCATCTCAGCCCAGAAAGCAGGTAGAACAACTTTTGTGGTGTCTTTCAGATGCCTACCGGAGCAATGTAAAAACTACCAGGAGAACTCCTGTCTGGCACCTTCCCCGGTGGAGTTGTGCATGGGGTGTGTTTGGAACATTTTGTCACCGGCCGACTCCAAAATTCAGCGTTTCCCCATCTCAGCCCAGAAAGCAGGTAGAACAACTTTTGTGGTGTCTTTCAGATGCCTACCGGAGCAATGTAAAAACTACCAGGAGAACTCCTGTCTGGCACCTTCCCCGGTGGAGTTGTGCATGGGGTGTGTTTGGAACATTTTGTCACCGGCCGACTCCAAAATTCAGCGGTTCCCCATCTCAGCCCAGAAAGCAGGTAGAACAACTTTTGTGGTGTCTTTCAGATGCCTACCGGAGCAATGTAAAAACTACCAGGAGAACTCCTGTCTGGCACCTTCCCCGGTGGAGTTGTGCATGGGGTGTGTTTGGAACATTTTTTCACCGGCCGAGTCCAAAATTCAGCGGTTCCTCATCTCAGCCCAGAAAGCAGGTAGAACAACTTTTGTGGTGTCTTTCAGATGCCTACTGGAGCAATGTAAAAACTACCAGGAGAACTCCTGTCTGGCACCTTCCCCGGTGGAGTTGTGCATGGGGAGTGTTTGGAACATTTTGTCACCGGCCGACTCCAAAATTCAGCGGTTCCCCATCTCAGCCCAGAAAGCAGGTAGAACAACTTTTGTGGTGTCTTTCAGATGCCTACCGGAGCAATGTAAAAACTACCAGGAGAACTCCTGTCTGGCACCTTCCCCGGTGGAGTTGTGCATGGGGTGTGTTTGGAACATTTTGTCACCGGCCGAGTCCAAAATTCAGCGGTTCCCCATCTCAGCCCAGAAAGCAGGTAGAACAACTTTTGTGGTGCCTTTCAGCTGCCTACCAAGGTAGTGTAAAAACTATCAAGAGAACTCTTGTCTGGCACCTTCCCTAGTGGAGTTGTGCATGGGGTGTGTTTGGAACATTTTGTCACCAGCCGAGTCCAAAATTCAGCGGTTCCCCATCTCAGCCCAGAAAGCAGGTAGAACAACTTTTGTGGTGTCTTTCAGATGCCTACCGGAGCATTGTAAAAACTACCAGGAGAACTCCTGTCTGGCACCTTCCCCGGTGGAGTTGTGCATGGGGTGTGTTTGGAACATTTTGTCACCGGCCGACTCCAAAATTCAGCTGTTCCCCATCTCAGCCCAGAAAGCAGGTAGAACAACTTTTGTGGTGTCTTTCAGATGCCTACCAAGGTAGTGTAAAAACTACCAGGAGAACTCCTGTCTGGCACCTTCCCCGGTGGAGTTGTGCATGGGGTGTGTTTGGAACATTTTGTCACCAGCCGAGTCCAAAATTCAGCGGTTCCCCATCTCAGCCCAGAAAGCAGGTAGAACAACTTTTGTGGTGCCTTTCAGCTGCCTACCAAGGTAGTGTAAAAACTATTAAGAGAACTCCTGTCTGGCACCTTCCCCGGTGGAGTTGTGCATGGGGTGTGTTTGGAACATTTTGTCACCGGCCGACTCCAAAATTCAGCGGTTCCCCATCTCAGCCCAGAAAGCAGGAAGAACAACTTTTGTGGTGTCTTTCAGATGCCTACCGGAGCAATGTAAAAACTACCAGGAGAACTCCTGTCTGGCACCTTCCCCGGTGGAGTTGTGCATGGGGTGTGTTTGGAACATTTTGTCACCGGCCGACTCCAAAATTCAGCGGTTCCCCATCTCAGCCCAGAGAGCAGGTAGAACTACTTTTGTGGTGTCTTTCAGATGCCTACCGGAGCAATGTAAAAACTACCAGGAGAACTCCTGTCTGGCACCTTCCCCGGTGGAGTTGTGCATGGGGTGTGTTTGGAACATTTTGTCACCAGCCGAGTCCAAAATTCAGCTGTTCCCCATCTCAGCCCAGAAAGCAGGTAGAACAACTTTTGTGGTGCCTTTCAAATGCCTACCAAGGTAGTGTAAAAACTACCAAGAGAACTCCTGCCTGGCACCTTCCCCGGTGGAGTTGTGCATGGGGTGTCTTTGGAACATTTTGTCACCGGCCGAGTCCAAAATTCAGCGATTCCCCATCTCAGCCCAGAAAGCAGGAAGAACAACTTTTGTGGTGTCCTTTTGATGCCTACAGGAGCAATGTAAAAACTACCAACGGAACTCCTGCCTGGCACCTTCGCTAGTGGAGTTGTGCATGGGGTGTGTTTGGAACATTTTTTCACCGGCCGAGTCCAAAATTCAGCGGTTCCTCATCTCAGCCCAGAAAGCAGGTAGAACAACTTTTGTGGTGTCTTTCAGATGCCTACCGGAGCAATGTAAAAACTACCAGGAGAACTCCTGGCTGGCACCTTCCCCGGTGGAGTTGTGCATGGGGTGTCTTTGGAACATTTTGTCACCGGCCGACTCCAAAATTCAGCGGTTCCCCATCTCAGCCCAGAAAGCAGGTAGAACAACTTTTCTGGTGTCTTTCAGATGCCTACCGGAGCAATGTAAAAACTACCAGGAGAACTCCTGTCTGGCACCTTCCCCGGTGGAGTTGTGCATGGGGTGTGTTTGGAACATTTTGTCACCAGCCGACTCCAAAAGTCAGCGGTTCCCCATCTCAGCCCAGAAAGCAGGTAGAACAACTTTTGTGGTGCCTTTCAAATGCCTACCAAGGTAGTGTAAAAACTACCAAGAGAACTCCTGCCTGGCACCTTCCCCGGTGGAGTTGTGCATGGGGTGTGTTTGGAACATTTTGTCACCGGCCGAGTCCAAAATTCAGCGGTTCCCCATCTCAGCCCAGAAAGCAGGTAGAACAACTTTTGTGGTGCCTTTCAGCTGCCTACCAAGGTAGTGTAAAAACTATCAAGAGAACTCTTGTCTGGCACCTTCCCTAGTGGAGTTGTGCATGGGGTGTGTTTGGAACATTTTGTCACCAGCCGAGTCCAAAATTCAGCGGTTCCCCATCTCAGCCCAGAAAGCAGGTAGAACAACTTTTGTGGTGTCTTTCAGATGCCTACCAGAGCAATGTAAAAACTACCAGGAGAACTCCTGTCTGGCACCTTCCCCGGTGGAGTTGTGCATGGGGTGTGTTTGGAACATTTTGTCACTAGCCGAGTCCAAAATTCAGCGGTTCCCCATCTCACCTCAGAAAGCAGGTAGAACAACTTTTGTGGTGCCTTTCAAATGCCTACCAAGGTAGTGTAAAAACTACCAAGAGAACTCCTGTCTGGCACCTTCCCCGGTGGAGTTGTGCATGGGGTGTGTTTGGAACATTTTGTCACCGGCCGAGTCCAAAATTCAGCGGTTCCCCATCTCAGCCCAGAAAGCAGGAAGAACAACTTTTGTGGTGTCCTTTTGATGCCTACAGGAGCAATGTAAAAACTACCAGGAGAACTCCTGCCTGGCACGTTCCCCGGTGGAGTTGTGCATGGGGTGTGTTTGGAACATTTTGTCACCGGCCGACTCCAAAATTCAGCGGTTCCCCATCTCAGCCCAGAAAGCAGGTAGAACAACTTTTGTGGTGTCTTTCAGATGCCTACCGGAGCAATGTAAAAACTACCAGGAGAACTCCTGTCTGGCACCTTCCCCGGTGGAGTTGTGCATGGGGTGTGTTTGGAACATTTTGTCACCGGCCGACTCCAAAATTCAGCGGTTCCCCATCTCAGCCCAGAAAGCAGGTAGAACAACTTTTGTGGTGTCTTTCAGATGCCTACCGGAGCAATGTAAAAACTACCAGGAGAACTCCTGTCTGGCACCTTCCCCGGTGGAGTTGTGCATGGGGTGTCTTTGGAACATTTTGTCACCGGCCGAGTCCAAAATTCAGCGGTTCCTCATCTCAGCCCAGAAAGCAGGTAGAACAACTTTTGTGGTGTCTTTCAGATGCCTACTGGAGCAATGTAAAAACTACCAGGAGAACTCCTGTCTGGCACCTTCCCCGGTGGAGTTGTGCATGGGGTGTCTTTGGAACATTTTGTCACCGGCCGAGTCCAAAATTCAGCGGTTCCTCATCTCAGCCCAGAAAGCAGGTAGAACAACTTTTGTGGTGTCTTTCAGATGCCTACCGGAGCAATGTAAAAACTACCAGGAGAACTCCTGTCTGGCACCTTCCCCGGTGGAGTTGTGCATGGGGTGTGTTTGGAACATTTTGTCACCGGCCGAGTCCAAAATTCAGCGGTTCCCCATCTCAGCCCAGAAAGCAGGAAGAACAACTTTTGTGGTGCCTTTCAGCTGCCTACCAAGGTAGTGCAAAAACTATCAAGAGAACTCTTGTCTGGCACCTTCCCTAGTGGAGTTGTGCATGGGGTGTGTTTGGAACATTTTGTCACCAGCCGAGTCCAAAATTCAGCGGTTCCCCATCTCAGCCCAGAAAGCAGGTAGAACAACTTTTGTGGTGCCTTTCAAATGCCTACCAAGGTAGTGTAAAAACTACCAAGAGAACTCCTGCCTGGCACCTTCCCCGGTGGAGTTGTGCATGGGGTGTCTTTGGAACATTTTGTCACCGGCCGAGTCCAAAATTCAGCGATTCCCCATCTCAGCCCAGAAAGCAGGAAGAACAACTTTTGTGGTGTCCTTTTGATGCCTACAGGAGCAATGTAAAAACTACCAACGGAACTCCTGCCTGGCACCTTCGCTAGTGGAGTTGTGCATGGGGTGTGTTTGGAACATTTTTTCACCGGCCGAGTCCAAAATTCAGCGGTTCCTCATCTCAGCCCAGAAAGCAGGTAGAACAACTTTTGTGGTGTCTTTCAGATGCCTACCGGAGCAATGTAAAAACTACCAGGAGAACTCCTGTCTGGCACCTTCCCCGGTGGAGTTGTGCATGGGGTGTCTTTGGAACATTTTGTCACCGGCCGACTCCAAAATTCAGCGGTTCCCCATCTCAGCCCAGAAAGCAGGTAGAACAACTTTTCTGGTGTCTTTCAGATGCCTACCGGAGCAATGTAAAAACTACCAGGAGAACTCCTGTCTGGCACCTTCCCCGGTGGAGTTGTGCATGGGGTGTGTTTGGAACATTTTGTCACCAGCCGACTCCAAAAGTCAGCGGTTCCCCATCTCAGCCCAGAAAGCAGGTAGAACAACTTTTGTGGTGCCTTTCAAATGCCTACCAAGGTAGTGTAAAAACTACCAAGAGAACTCCTGCCTGGCACCTTCCCCGGTGGAGTTGTGCATGGGGTGTGTTTGGAACATTTTGTCACCGGCCGAGTCCAAAATTCAGCGGTTCCCCATCTCAGCCCAGAAAGCAGGTAGAACAACTTTTGTGGTGCCTTTCAGCTGCCTACCAAGGTAGTGTAAAAACTATCAAGAGAACTCTTGTCTGGCACCTTCCCTAGTGGAGTTGTGCATGGGGTGTGTTTGGAACATTTTGTCACCAGCCGAGTCCAAAATTCAGCGGTTCCCCATCTCAGCCCAGAAAGCAGGTAGAACAACTTTTGTGGTGTCTTTCAGATGCCTACCAGAGCAATGTAAAAACTACCAGGAGAACTCCTGTCTGGCACCTTCCCCGGTGGAGTTGTGCATGGGGTGTGTTTGGAACATTTTGTCACTAGCCGAGTCCAAAATTCAGCGGTTCCCCATCTCAGCTCAGAAAGCAGGTAGAACAACTTTTGTGGTGCCTTTCAAATGCCTACCAAGGTAGTGTAAAAACTACCAAGAGAACTCCTGTCTGGCACCTTCCCCGGTGGAGTTGTGCATGGGGTGTGTTTGGAACATTTTGTCACCGGCCGAGTCCAAAATTCAGCGGTTCCCCATCTCAGCCCAGAAAGCAGGAAGAACAACTTTTGTGGTGTCCTTTTGATGCCTACAGGAGCAATGTAAAAACTACCAGGAGAACTCCTGCCTGGCACGTTCCCCGGTGGAGTTGTGCATGGGGTGTGTTTGGAACATTTTGTCACCGGCCGACTCCAAAATTCAGCGGTTCCCCATCTCAGCCCAGAAAGCAGGTAGAACAACTTTTGTGGTGTCTTTCAGATGCCTACCGGAGCAATGTAAAAACTACCAGGAGAACTCCTGTCTGGCACCTTCCCCGGTGGAGTTGTGCATGGGGTGTGTTTGGAACATTTTGTCACCGGCCGACTCCAAAATTCAGCGGTTCCCCATCTCAGCCCAGAAAGCAGGTAGAACAACTTTTGTGGTGTCTTTCAGATGCCTACCGGAGCAATGTAAAAACTACCAGGAGAACTCCTGTCTGGCACCTTCCCCGGTGGAGTTGTGCATGGGGTGTCTTTGGAACATTTTGTCACCGGCCGAGTCCAAAATTCAGCGGTTCCTCATCTCAGCCCAGAAAGCAGGTAGAACAACTTTTGTGGTGTCTTTCAGATGCCTACTGGAGCAATGTAAAAACTACCAGGAGAACTCCTGTCTGGCACCTTCCCCGGTGGAGTTGTGCATGGGGTGTCTTTGGAACATTTTGTCACCGGCCGAGTCCAAAATTCAGCGGTTCCTCATCTCAGCCCAGAAAGCAGGTAGAACAACTTTTGTGGTGTCTTTCAGATGCCTACCGGAGCAATGTAAAAACTACCAGGAGAACTCCTGTCTGGCACCTTCCCCGGTGGAGTTGTGCATGGGGTGTGTTTGGAACATTTTGTCACCGGCCGAGTCCAAAATTCAGCGGTTCCCCATCTCAGCCCAGAAAGCAGGAAGAACAACTTTTGTGGTGCCTTTCAGCTGCCTACCAAGGTAGTGCAAAAACTATCAAGAGAACTCTTGTCTGGCACCTTCCCTAGTGGAGTTGTGCATGGGGTGTGTTTGGAACATTTTGTCACCAGCCGAGTCCAAAATTCAGCGGTTCCCCATCTCAGCCCAGAAAGCAGGTAGAACAACTTTTGTGGTGTCTTTCAGATGCCTACCAGAGCAATGTACAAACTACCAGGAGAACTCCTGTCTGGCACCTTCCCCGGTGGAGTTGTGCATGGGGTGTGTTTGGAACATTTTGTCACCAGCCGACTCCAAAAGTCAGCGGTTCCCCATCTCAGCTCAGAAAGCAGGTAGAACAACTTTTGTGGTGCCTTTCAAATGCCTACCAAGGTAGTGTAAAAACTACCAAGAGAACTCCTGCCTGGCACCTTCCCCGGTGGAGTTGTGCATGGGGTGTGTTTGGAACATTTTGTCACCGGCCGACTCCAAAATTCAGCTGTTCCCCATCTCAGCCCAGAAAGCAGGTAGAACAACTTTTGTGGTGTCTTTCAGATGCCTACCAAGGTAGTGTAAAAACTACCAGGAGAACTCCTGTCTGGCACCTTCCCCGGTGGAGTTGTGCATGGGGTGTGTTTGGAACATTTTGTCACCGGCCGAGTCGAAAATTCAGCGGTTCCTCATCTCAGCCCAGAAAGCAGGTAGAACAACTTTTGTGGTGTCTTTCAGATGCCTACCGGAGCAATGTAAAAACTATTAAGAGAACTCCTGAATGACACCTTCCCCGGTGGAGTTGTGCATGGGGTGTCTTTGGAACATTTTGTCACCGGCCGACTCCAAAATTCAGCGGTTCCCCATCTCAGCCCAGAAAGCAGGTAGAACAACTTTTGTGGTGTCTTTCAGATGCCTACCGGAGCAATGTAAAAACTACCAGGAGAACTCCTGTCTGGCACCTTCCCCGGTGGAGTTGTGCATGGGGTGTGTTTGGAACATTTTGTCACCGGCCGACTCCAAAATTCAGCGGTTCCCCATCTCAGCCCAGAAAGCAGGTAGAACAACTTTTGTGGTGTCTTTCAGATGCCTACCGGAGCAATGTAAAAACTACCAGGAGAACTCCTGTCTGGCACCTTCCCCGGTGGAGTTGTGCATGGGGTGTGTTTGGAACATTTTGTCACCAGCCGAGTCCAAAATTCAGCGGTTCCCCATCTCAGCCCAGAAAGCAGGAAGAACAACTTTTCTGGTGTCTTTCAGATGCCTACCGGAGCAATGTAAAAACTACCAGGAGAACTCCTGTCTGGCACCTTCCCCGGTGGAGTTGTGCATGTGGTGTGTTTGGAACATTTTGTCACCGGCCGACTCCAAAATTCAGCGGTTCCCCATCTCAGCCCAGAAAGCAGGTAGAACAACTTTTGTGGTGTCTTTCAGATGCCTACCGGAGCAATGTAAAAACTACCAGGAGAACTCCTGTCTGGCACCTTCCCCGGTGGAGTTGTGCATGGGGTGTGTTTGGAACATTTTGTCACCGGCCGACTCCAAAATTCAGCGGTTCCCCATCTCAGCCCAGAAAGCAGGTAGAACAACTTTTGTGGTGTCTTTCAGATGCCTACCGGAGCAATGTAAAAACTACCAGGAGAACTCCTGCCTGGCACCTTCCCCGGTGGAGTTGTGCATGGGGTGTGTTTGGAACATTTTGTCACCGGCCGACTCCAAAATTCAGCGGTTCCCCATCTCAGCCCAGAAAGCAGGTAGAACAACTTTTGTGGTGTCTTTCAGATGCCTACTGGAGCAATGTAAAAACTACCAGGAGAACTCCTGTCTGGCACCTTCCCCGGTGGAGTTGTGCATGGGGTGTGTTTGGAACATTTTGTCACCGGCCGAGTCCAAAATTCAGCGGTTCCTCATCTCAGCCCAGAAAGCAGGTAGAACAACTTTTGTGGTGTCTTTCAGATGCCTACCGGAGCAATGTAAAAACTACCAGGAGAACTCCTGTCTGGCACCTTCCCCGGTGGAGTTGTGCATGGGGTGTGTTTGGAACATTTTGTCACCGGCCGAGTCCAAAATTCAGCGGTTCCTCATCTCAGCCCAGAAAGCAGGTAGAACAACTTTTGTGGTGTCTTTCAGATGCCTACCGGAGCAATGTAAAAACTACCAGGAGAACTCCTGTCTGGCACCTTCCCCGGTGGAGTTGTGCATGGGGTGTGTTTGGAACATTTTGTCACCGGCCGAGTCCAAAATTCAGCGGTTCCCCATCTCAGCCCAGAAAGCAGGTAGAACAACTTTTGTGGTGCCTTTCAGCTGCCTACCAAGGTAGTGTAAAAACTATCAAGAGAACTCTTGTCTGGCACCTTCCCTAGTGGAGTTGTGCATGGGGTGTGTTTGGAACATTTTGTCACCAGCCGAGTCCAAAATTCAGCGGTTCCCCATCTCAGCCCAGAAAGCAGGTAGAACAACTTTTGTGGTGTCTTTCAGATGCCTACCAGAGCAATGTAAAAACTACCAGGAGAACTCCTGTCTGGCACCTTCCCCGGTGGAGTTGTGCATGGGGTGTGTTTGGAACATTTTGTCACTAGCCGAGTCCAAAATTCAGCGGTTCCCCATCTCAGCTCAGAAAGCAGGTAGAACAACTTTTGTGGTGCCTTTCAAATGCCTACCAAGGTAGTGTAAAAACTACCAAGAGAACTCCTGCCTGGCACCTTCCCCGGTGGAGTTGTGCATGGGGTGTGTTTGGAACATTTTGTCACCGGCCGAGTCCAAAATTCAGTGGTTCCCCATCTCAGCCCAGAAAGCAGGAAGAACAACTTTTGTGGTGTCCTTTTGATGCCTACAGGAGCAATGTAAAAACTACCAGGAGAACTCCTGTCTGGCACCTTCCCCGGTGGAGTTGTGCATGTGGTGTGTTTGGAACATTTTGTCACCGGCCGACTCCAAAATTCAGCGGTTCCCCATCTCAGCCCAGAAAGCAGGTAGAACAACTTTTGTGGTGTCTTTCAGATGCCTACCGGAGCAATGTAAAAACTACCAGGAGAACTCCTGTCTGGCACCTTCCCCGGTGGAGTTGTGCATGGGGTGTGTTTGGAACATTTTGTCACCGGCCGACTCCAAAATTCAGCGGTTCCCCATCTCAGCCCAGAAAGCAGGTAGAACAACTTTTGTGGTGTCTTTCAGATGCCTACCGGAGCAATGTAAAAACTACCAGGAGAACTCCTGTCTGGCACCTTCCCCGGTGGAGTTGTGCATGGGGTGTGTTTGGAACATTTTGTCACCGGCCGACTCCAAAATTCAGCGGTTCCCCATCTCAGCCCAGAAAGCAGGTAGAACAACTTTTGTGGTGTCTTTCAGATGCCTACCGGAGCAATGTAAAAACTACCAGGAGAACTCCTGTCTGGCACCTTCCCCGGTGGAGTTGTGCATGGGGTGTGTTTGGAACATTTTGTCACCGGCCGAGTCCAAAATTCAGCGGTTCCTCATCTCAGCCCAGAAAGCAGGTAGAACAACTTTTGTGGTGTCTTTCAGATGCCTACCGGAGCAATGTAAAAACTACCAGGAGAACTCCTGTCTGGCACCTTCCCCGGTGGAGTTGTGCATGGGGTGTGTTTGGAACATTTTGTCACCGGCCGAGTCCAAAATTCAGCGGTTCCTCATCTCAGCCCAGAAAGCAGGTAGAACAACTTTTGTGGTGTCTTTCAGATGCCTACCGGAGCAATGTAAAAACTACCAGGAGAACTCCTGTCTGGCACCTTCCCCGGTGGAGTTGTGCATGGGGTGTGTTTGGAACATTTTGTCACCGGCCGAGTCCAAAATTCAGCGGTTCCCCATCTCAGCCCAGAAAGCAGGTAGAACAACTTTTGTGGTGCCTTTCAGCTGCCTACCAAGGTAGTGTAAAAACTATCAAGAGAACTCTTGTCTGGCACCTTCCCTAGTGGAGTTGTGCATGGGGTGTGTTTGGAACATTTTGTCACCAGCCGAGTCCAAAATTCAGCGGTTCCCCATCTCAGCCCAGAAAGCAGGTAGAACAACTTTTGTGGTGTCTTTCAGATGCCTACCAGAGCAATGTACAAACTACCAGGAGAACTCCTGTCTGGCACCTTCCCCGGTGGAGTTGTGCATGGGGTGTGTTTGGAACATTTTGTCACTAGCCGAGTCCAAAATTCAGCGGTTCCCCATCTCAGCTCAGAAAGCAGGTAGAACAACTTTTGTGGTGCCTTTCAAATGCCTACCAAGGTAGTGTAAAAACTACCAAGAGAACTCCTGCCTGGCACCTTCCCCGGTGGAGTTGTGCATGGGGTGTGTTTGGAACATTTTGTCACCGGCCGAGTCCAAAATTCAGCGGTTCCCCATCTCAGCCCAGAAAGCAGGTAGAACAACTTTTGTGGTGTCCTTTTGATGCCTACCGGAGCAATGTAAAAACTACCAGGAGAACTCCTGTCTGGCACCTTCCCCGGTGGAGTTGTGCATGGGGTGTGTTTGGAACATTTTGTCACCGGCCGACTCCAAAATTCAGCGGTTCCCCATCTCAGCCCAGAAAGCAGGTAGAACAACTTTTGTGGTGTCTTTCAGATGCCTACCGGAGCAATGTAAAAACTACCAGGAGAACTCCTGTCTGGCACCTTCCCCGGTGGAGTTGTGCATGGGGTGTGTTTGGAACATTTTGTCACCGGCCGACTCCAAAATTCAGCTGTTCCCCATCTCAGCCCAGAAAGCAGGTAGAACAACTTTTGTGGTGTCTTTCAGATGCCTACCAAGGTAGTGTAAAAACTACCAGGAGAACTCCTGTCTGGCACCTTCCCCGGTGGAGTTGTGCATGGGGTGTGTTTGGAACATTTTGTCACCGGCCGACTCCAAAATTCAGCGGTTCCTCATCTCAGCCCAGAAAGCAGGTAGAACAACTTTTGTGGTGTCTTTCAGATGCCTACCGGAGCAATGTAAAAACTGCCAAGAGAACTCCTGTCTGGCACCTTCCCCGGTGGAGTTGTGCATGGGGTGTGTTTGGAACATTTTGTCACCGGCCGAGTCCAAAATTCAGCGGTTCCCCATCTCAGCCCAGAAAGCAGGAAGAACAACTTTTGTGGTGTCCTTTTGATGCCTACAGGAGCAATGTAAAAACTACCAGGAGAACTCCTGTCTGGCACCTTCCCCGGTGGAGTTGTGCATGGGGTGTGTTTGGAACATTTTGTCACCGGCCGACTCCAAAATTCAGCGGTTCCCCATCTCAGCCCAGAAAGCAGGTAGAACAACTTTTGTGGTGTCTTTCAGATGCCTACCGGAGCAATGTAAAAACTACTAAGAGAACTCCTGTCTGGCACCTTCCCCGGTGGAGTTGTGCATGGGGTGTGTTTGGAACATTTTGTCACCGGCCGACTCCAAAATTCAGCGGTTCCCCATCTCAGCCCAGAAAGCAGGTAGAACAACTTTTGTGGTGTCTTTCAGATGCCTACCGGAGCAATGTAAAAACTACCAGGAGAACTCCTGTCTGGCACCTTCCCCGGTGGAGTTGTGCATGGGGTGTGTTTGGAACATTTTGTCACCGGCCGACTCCAAAATTCAGCGGTTCCCCATCTCAGCCCAGAAAGCAGGTAGAACAACTTTTGTGGTGTCTTTCAGATGCCTACCGGAGCAATGTAAAAACTACCAGGAGAACTCCTGTCTGGCACCTTCCCCGGTGGAGTTGTGCATGGGGTGTGTTTGGAACATTTTGTCACCGGCCGAGTCCAAAATTCAGCGGTTCCTCATCTCAGCCCAGAAAGCAGGTAGAACAACTTTTGTGGTGTCTTTCAGATGCCTACCGGAGCAATGTAAAAACAACCAGGAGAACTCCTGCCTGGCACCTTCCCCGGTGGAGTTGTGCATGGGGTGTGTTTGGAACATTTTGTCACCGGCCGACTCCAAAATTCAGCGGTTCCTCATCTCAGCCCAGAAAGCAGGTAGAACAACTTTTGTGGTGTCTTTCAGATGCCTACCGGAGCAATGTAAAAACTACCAGGAGAACTCCTGTCTGGCACCTTCCCCGGTGGAGTTGTGCATGGGGTGTGTTTGGAACATTTTGTCACCGGCCGAGTCCAAAATTCAGCGGTTCCCCATCTCAGCCCAGAAAGCAGGTAGAACAACTTTTGTGGTGCCTTTCAGCTGCCTACCAAGGTAGTGTAAAAACTATCAAGAGAACTCTTGTCTGGCACCTTCCCTAGTGGAGTTGTGCATGGGGTGTGTTTGGAACATTTTGTCACCAGCCGAGTCCAAAATTCAGCGGTTCCCCATCTCAGCCCAGAAAGCAGGTAGAACAACTTTTGTGGTGTCTTTCAGATGCCTACCGGAGCAATGTAAAAACTACCAGGAGAACTCCTGTCTGGCACCTTCCCCGGTGGAGTTGTGCATGGGGTGTGTTTGGAACATTTTGTCACCGGCCGACTCCAAAATTCAGCGGTTCCCCATCTCAGCCCAGAAAGCAGGTAGAACAACTTTTGTGGTGCCTTTCAAATGCCTACCAAGGTAGTGTAAAAACTACCAAGAGAACTCCTGCCTGGCACCTTCCCCGGTGGAGTTGTGCATGGGGTGTGTTTGGAACATTTTGTCACCGGCCGAGTCCAAAATTCAGCGGTTCCCCATCTCAGCCCAGAAAGCAGGAAGAACAACTTTTGTGGTGTCCTTTTGATGCCTACAGGAGCAATGTAAAAACTACCAGGAGAACTCCTGTCTGGCACCTTCCCCGGTGGAGTTGTGCATGGGGTGTGTTTGGAACATTTTGTCACCGGCCGACTCCAAAATTCAGCGGTTCCCCGTCTCAGCCCAGAAAGCAGGTAGAACAACTTTTGTGGTGTCTTTCAGATGCCTACCGGAGCAATGTAAAAACTACCAGGAGAACTCCTGTCTGGCACCTTCCCCGGTGGAGTTGTGCATGGGGTGTGTTTGGAACATTTTGTCACCGGCCGAGTCCAAAATTCAGCGGTTCCCCATCTCAGCCCAGAAAGCAGGTAGAACAACTTTTGTGGTGTCTTTCAGATGCCTACCGGAGCAATGTAAAAACTACCAGGAGAACTCCTGTCTGGCACCTTCCCCGGTGGAGTTGTGCATGGGGTGTGTTTGGAACATTTTGTCACCGGCCGAGTCCAAAATTCAGCTGTTCCCCATCTCAGCCCAGAAAGCAGGTAGAACAACTTTTGTGGTGTCTTTCAGATGCCTACCAAGGTAGTGTAAAAACTACCAGGAGAACTCCTGTCTGGCACCTTCCCCGGTGGAGTTGTGCATGGGGTGTGTTTGGAACATTTTGTCACCGGCCGAGTCCAAAATTCAGCGGTTCCTCATCTCAGCCCAGAAAGCAGGTAGAACAACTTTTGTGGTGTCTTTCAGATGCCTACCAAGGTAGTGTAAAAACTACCAGGAGAACTCCTGTCTGGCACCTTCCCCGGTGGAGTTGTGCATGGGGTGTGTTTGGAACATTTTGTCACCGGCCGACTCCAAAATTCAGCGGTTCCCCATCTCAGCCCAGAAAGCAGGTAGAACAACTTTTGTGGTGTCTTTCAGATGCCTACTGGAGCAATGTAAAAACTACCAGGAGAACTCCTGTCTGGCACCTTCCCCGGTGGAGTTGTGCATGGGGTGTGTTTGGAACATTTTGTCACCAGCCGAGTCCAAAATTCAGCGGTTCCCCATCTCAGCCCAGAAAGCAGGTAGAACAACTTTTGTGGTGCCTTTCAAATGGCTACCAAGGTAGTGTAAAAACTACCAGGAGAACTCCTGTCTGGCACCTTCCCCGGTGGAGTTGTGCATGGGGTGTGTTTGGAACATTTTGTCACCGGCCGAGTCCAAAATTCAGCGGTTCCCCATCTCAGCCCAGAAAGCAGGTAGAACAACTTTTGTGGTGTCCTTTTGATGCCTACCGGAGCAATGTAAAAACTACCAACAGAACTCGTCCCTGGCACCTTCGCTAGTGGAGTTGTGCATGGGGTGTATTTATTAAAATTTTGTCACCGGCCGAGTCCAAAATTCAGCGGTTCCCCATCTCAGCCCAGAAAGCAGGTAGAACAACTTTTGTGGTGCCTTTCAGCTGCCTTCCAAGGTAGTGTAAAAACTACCAGGAAAACTCCTGTCTGGCACCTTCCCTAGTGGAGTTGTGCATGGGGTGTGTTTGGAACATTTTGTCACCAGCCGAGTCCAAAATTCAGCGGTTCCCCATCTCAGCTCAGAAAGCAGGTAGAACAACTTTTGTGGTGTCTTTCAGATGCCTACCAAGGTAGTGTAAAAACTACTAAGAAAACTCCTGTCTGGCGCCTTCCCCGGTGGAGTTGTGCATGGGGTGTGTTTGGAACATTTTGTCACCGGCCGACTCCAAAATTCAGCAGTTCCCCATCTCAGCCCAGAAAGCAGGTAGAACAACTTTTGTGGTGTCTTTCAGATGCCTACTGGAGCAATGTAAAAACTATCAAGAGAACTCTTGTCTGGCACCTTCCCCGGTGGAGTTGTGCAGGGGGTGTGTTTGGAACATTTTGTCACCGGCCGAGTCCAAAATTCAGCGGTTCCCCATCTCAGCCCAGAAAGCAGGTAGAACAACTTTTGTGGTGCCTTTCAAATGCCTACCAAGGTAGTGTAAAAACTACCAAGAGAACTCCTGCCTGGCACCTTCCCCGGTGGAGTTGTGCAGGGGGTGTGTTTGGAACATTTTTTCACCGGCCGAGTCCAAAATTCAGCGGTTCCCCATCTCAGCCCAGAAAGCAGGTAGAACAACTTTTGTGGTGTCCTTTTGATGCCTACCGGAGCAATGTAAAAACTACCAGGAGAACTCCTGCCTGGCACCTTCCCCGGTGGAGTTGTGCATGGGGTGTATTTATTAAAATTTTGTCACCAGCCGAGTCCAAAATTCAGCTGTTCTCCATCTCAGCCCAGAAAGCAGGTAGAACAACTTTTGTGGTGTCTTTCAGATGCCTACCGGAGCAATGTAAAAACTACCAGGAGAACTCCTGTCTGGCACCTTCCCCGGTGGAGTTGTGCATGGGGTGTGTTTGGAACATTTTGTCACCGGCCGAGTCCAAAATTCAGCGGTTCCCCATCTCAGCCCAGAAAGCAGGAAGAACAACTTTTGTGGTGTCTTTCAGATGCCTACCGGAGCAATGTAAAAACTACCAGGAGAACTCCTGTCTGGCACCTTCCCCGGTGGAGTTGTGCAGGGGGTGTGTTTGGAACATTTTGTCACCAGCCGAGTCCAAAATTCAGCTGTTCCCCATCTCAGCCCAGAAAGCAGGTAGAACAACTTTTGTGGTGTCTTTCAGATGCCTACAGGAGCAATGTAAAAACTACCAACAGAATTCGTTCCTGGCACCTTCGCTAGTGGAGTTGTGCATGGGGTGTATTTATTAAAATTTGGTCACCAGCCAAGTCCAAAATTCAGCGGTTCCCCATCTCAGCCCAGAAAGCAGGTAGAACAACTTTTGTGGTGCCTTTCAGGTGCCTACCAAGGTAGTGTAAAAACTACTAAGAGAACTCCTGCCTGGCACCTTCCCCGGTGGAGTTGTGCATGGGGTGTGTTTGGAATATTTTGTCACCGGCCGACTCCAAAATTCAGCGGTTCCCCATCTCAGCCCAGAAAGCAGGTAGAACAACTTTTGTGGTGCCTTTCAGCTGCCTACCAAGGTAGTGTAAAAACTACTAAGAGAACTCCTGTCTGGCACCTTCCCCGGTGGAGTTGTGCAGGGGGTGTGTTTGGAACATTTTTTCACCGGCCGAGTCCAAAATTCAGCGATTCCCCATCTCAGCCCAGAAAGCAGGTAGAACAACTTTTGTGGTGTCCTTTTGATGCCTACCGGAGCAATGTAAAAACTACCAACAGAACTCGTCCCTGGCACCTTCGCTAGTGGAGTTGTGCATGGGGTGTATTTATTAAAATTTTGTCACCAGCCGACTCCAAAATTCAGCTGTTCCCCATCTCAGCCCAGAAAGCAGGTAGAACAACTTTTGTGGTGCCTTTCAGCTGCCTACCAAGGTAGTGTAAAAACTACCAGGAGAACTCCTGTCTGGCACCTTCCCCGGTGGAGTTGTGCATGGGGTGTGTTTGGAACGTTTTGTCACCGGCCGACTCCAAAATTCAGCGGTTCCCCATCTCAGCCCAGAAAGCAGGAAGAACAACTTTTGTGGTGTCTTTCAGATGCCTACCGAAGCAATGTAAAAACTACCAGGAGAACTCCTGTCTGGCACCTTCCCCGGTGGAGTTGTGCATGGGGTGTGTTCGGAACATTTTGTCACCAGCCGACTCCAAAATTCAGCGGTTCCCCATCTCAGCTCAGAAAGCAGGTAGAACAACTTTTGTGGTGCCTTTCAGCTGCCTACCAAGGTAGTGTAAAAACTACCAGGAGAACTCCTGTCTGGCACCTTCCCCGGTGGAGTTGTGCATGGGGTGTGTTTGGAACATTTTGTCACCGGCCGACTCCAAAATTCAGCGGTTCCCCATCTCAGCCCAGAAAGCAGGTAGAACAACTTTTGTGGTGCCTTTCAAATGCCTACCAAGGTAGTGTAAAAACTACCAAGAGAACTCCTGCCTGGCACCTTCCCCGGTGGAGTTGTGCATGGGGTGTGTTTGGAACATTTTGTCACCGGCCGAGTCCAAAATTCAGCGGTTCCCCATCTCAGCCCAGAAAGCAGGAAGAACAACTTTTGTGGTGTCCTTTTGATGCCTACAGGAGCAATGTAAAAACTACCAGGAGAACTCCTGTCTGGCACCTTCCCCGGTGGAGTTGTGCATGTGGTGTGTTTGGAACATTTTGTCACCGGCCGACTCCAAAATTCAGCTGTTCCCCATCTCAGCCCAGAAAGCAGGTAGAACAACTTTTGTGGTGTCTTTCAGATGCCTACCGGAGCAATGTAAAAACTACCAGGAGAACTCCTGTCTGGCACCTTCCCCGGTGGAGTTGTGCATGTGGTGTGTTTGGAACATTTTGTCACCGGCCGACTCCAAAATTCAGCGGTTCCCCATCTCAGCCCAGAAAGCAGGTAGAACAACTTTTGTGGTGTCTTTCAGATGCCTACCGGAGCAATGTAAAAACTACCAGGAGAACTCCTGTCTGGCACCTTCCCCGGTGGAGTTGTGCATGGGGTGTGTTTGGAACATTTTGTCACCGGCCGACTCCAAAATTCAGCGGTTCCCCATCTCAGCCCAGAAAGCAGGTAGAACAACTTTTGTGGTGTCTTTCAGATGCCTACCGGAGCAATGTAAAAACTACCAGGAGAACTCCTGTCTGGCACCTTCCCCGGTGGAGTTGTGCATGGGGTGTGTTTGGAACATTTTGTCACCAGCCGAGTCCAAAATTCAGCGGTTCCCCATCTCAGCCCAGAAAGCAGGTAGAACAACTTTTGTGGTGCCTTTCAAATGCCTACCAAGGTAGTGTAAAAACTACCAAGAGAACTCCTGCCTGGCACCTTCCCCGGTGGAGTTGTGCATGGGGTGTGTTTGGAACATTTTGTCACCGGCCGACTCCAAAATTCAGCGGTTCCCCATCTCAGCCCAGAAAGCAGGTAGAACAACTTTTGTGGTGTCCTTTTGATACCTACCGGAGCAATGTAAAAACTACCAACAGAACTCGTCCCTGGCACCTTCGCTAGTGGAGTTGTGCATGGGGTGTATTTATTAAAATTTTGTCACCGGCCGAGTCCAAAATTCAGCGGTTCCCCATCTCAGCCCAGAAAGCAGGTAGAACAACTTTTGTGGTGCCTTTCAGCTGCCTACCAAGGTAGTGTAAAAACTACCAGGAAAACTCCTGTCTGGCACCTTCCCTAGTGGAGTTGTGCATGGGGTGTGTTTGGAACATTTTGTCACCAGCCGAGTCCAAAATTCAGCGGTTCCCCATCTCAGCCCAGAAAGCAGGTAGAACAACTTTTGTGGTGTCTTTCAGATGCCTACCAGAGCAATGTAAAAACTACCAACAGAACTCGACCCTGGCACCTTCGCTAGTACAGTTGTGCGTGGGGTGTATTTATTAAAATTTTGTCACCAGCCGAGTCCAAAATTCAGCGGTTCCCCATCTCAGCTCAGAAAGCAGGTAGAACAACTTTTGTGGTGTCTTTCAGATGCCTACCAAGGTAGTGTAAAAACTACTAAGAGAACTCCTGTCTGGCACCTTCCCCGGTGGAGTTGTGCATGGGGTGTGTTTGGAACATTTTGTCACCGGCCGAGTCCAAAATTCAGCGGTTCCCCATCTCAGCCCAGAAAGCAGGTAGAACAACTTTTGTGGTGTCTTTCAGATGCCTACTGGAGCAATGTAAAAACTACCAGGAGAACTCCTGTCTGGCACCTTCCCCGGTGGAGTTGTGCAGGGGGTGTGTTTGGAACATTTTGTCACCGGCCGAGTCCAAAATTCAGCGGTTCCCCATCTCAGCCCAGAAAGCAGGTAGAACAACTTTTGTGGTGCCTTTCAAATGCCTACCAAGGTAGTGTAAAAACTACCAAGAGAACTCCTGCCTGGCACCTTCCCCGGTGGAGTTGTGCAGGGGGTGTGTTTGGAACATTTTTTCACCGGCCGAGTCCAAAATTCAGCGGTTCCCCATCTCAGCCCAGAAAGCAGGTAGAACAACTTTTGTGGTGTCCTTTTGATGCCTACCGGAGCAATGTAAAAACTACCAGGAGAACTCCTGCCTGGCACCTTCCCCGGTGGAGTTGTGCATGGGGTGTATTTATTAAAATTTTGTCACCAGCCGAGTCCAAAATTCAGCTGTTCTCCATCTCAGCCCAGAAAGCAGGTAGAACAACTTTTGTGGTGTCTTTCAGCTGCCTACCAAGGTAGTGTAAAAACTACCAGGAGAACTCCTGTCTGGCACCTTCCCCGGTGGAGTTGTGCATGGGGTGTGTTTGGAACATTTTGTCACCGGCCGACTCCAAAATTCAGCGGTTCCCCATCTCAGCCCAGAAAGCAGGAAGAACAACTTTTGTGGTGTCTTTCAGATGCCTACCGGAGCAGTGTAAAAACTACCAGGAGAACTCCTGTCTGGCACCTTCCCCGGTGGAGTTGTGCAGGGGGTGTGTTTGGAACATTTTGTCACCAGCCGAGTCCAAAATTCAGCGGTTCCCCATCTCAGCCCAGAAAGCAGGTAGAACAACTTTTGTGGTGTCTTTCAGATGCCTACCAAGGTAGTGTAAAAACTATTAAGAGAACTCCTGCCTGGCACCTTCCCCGGTGGAGTTGTGCATGGGGTGTGTTTGGAACATTTTGTCACCGGCCGACTCCAAAATTCAGCGGTTCCCCATCTCAGCCCAGAAAGCAGGTAGAACAACTTTTGTGGTGTCATTCAGATGCCTACAGGAGCAATGTAAAAACTACCAACAGAATTCGTTCCTGGCACCTTCGCTAGTGGAGTTGTGCATGGGGTGTATTTATTAAAATTTGGTCACCAGCCAAGTCCAAAATTCAGCGGTTCCCCATCTCAGCCCAGAAAGCAGGTAGAACAACTTTTGTGGTGCCTTTCAGGTGCCTACCAAGGTAGTGTAAAAACTACTAAGAGATCTCCTGCCTGGCACCTTCCCCGGTGGAGTTGTGCATGGGGTGTGTTTGGAACATTTTGTCACCGGCCGACTCCAAAATTCAGCGGTTCCCCATCTCAGCCCAGAAAGCAGGTAGAACAACTTTTGTGGTGCCTTTCAGCTGCCTACCAAGGTAGTGTAAAAACTACTAAGAGAACTCCTGTCTGGCACCTTCCCCGGTGGAGTTGTGCAGGGGGTGTGTTTGGAACATTTTTTCACCGGCCGAGTCCAAAATTCAGCGATTCCCCATCTCAGCCCAGAAAGCAGGTAGAACAACTTTTGTGGTGTCCTTTTGATGCCTACCGGAGCAATGTAAAAACTACCAACAGAACTCGTCCCTGGCACCTTCGCTAGTGGAGTTGTGCATGGGGTGTATTTATTAAAATTTTGTCACCAGCCGACTCCAAAATTCAGCTGTTCCCCATCTCAGCCCAGAAAGCAGGTAGAACAACTTTTGTGGTGCCTTTCAGCTCCCTACCAAGGTAGTGTAAAAACTACCAGGAGAACTCCTGTCTGGCACATTTCCTGGTGGAGTTGTGCATGGGGTGTGTTTGGAACGTTTTGTCACCGGCCGACTCCAAAATTCAGAGGTTCCCCATCTCAGCCCAGAAAGCAGGAAGAACAACTTTTGTGGTGTCTTTCAGATGCCTACCGAAGCAATGTAAAAACTACCAGGAGAACTCCTGTCTGGCACCTTCCCCGGTGGAGTTGTGCATGGGGTGTGTTCGGAACATTTTGTCACCAGCCGAGTCCAAAAATTCAGCGGTTCCCCATCTCAGCCCAGAAAGCAGGTAGAACAACTTTTCTGGTGTCTTTCAGATGCCTACCAAGGTAGTGTAAAAACTATTAAGAGAACTCCTGTCTGGCACCTTCCCCGGTGGAGTTGTGCATGGGGTGTGTTTGGAACATTTTGTCACCAGGCGACTCCAAAATTCAGCGGTTCCCCATCTCAGCCCAGAAAGCAGGTAGAACAACTTTTGTGGTGCCTTTCAGCTGCCTACCAAGGTAGTGTAAAAACTACCAGGAGAACTCCTGTCTGGCACCTTCCCCGGTGGAGTTGTGCATGGGGTGTGTTTGGAACATTTTGTCACCGGCCGACTCCAAAATTCAGCGGTTCCCCATCTCAGCCCAGAAAGCAGGTAGAACAACTTTTGTGGTGCCTTTCAGATGCCTACCAAGGTAGTGTAAAAACTACCAAGAGAACTCCTGCCTGGCACCTTCCCCGGTGGAGTTGTGCATGGGGTGTGTTTGGAACATTTTGTCACTGGCCGAGTCCAAAATTCAGCGGTTCCTCATCTCAGCCCAGAAAGCAGGTAGAACAACTTTTGTGGTGCCTTTCAGCTGCCTACCAAGGTAGTGTAAAAACTACTAAGAGAACTCCTGTCTGGCACCTTCCCCGGTGGAGTTGTGCAGGGGGTGTGTTTGGAACATTTTTTCACCGGCCGAGTCCAAAATTCAGCAATTCCCCATCTCAGCCCAGAAAGCAGGTAGAACAACTTTTGTGGTGTCCTTTTGATGCCTACCGGAGCAATGTAAAAACTACCAACAGAACTCGTCCCTGGCACCTTCGCTAGTGGAGTTGTGCACGGGGTGTATTTATTAAATTTTTGTCACCGGCCGAGTCCAAAATTCAGCTGTTCCCCATCTCAGCCCAGAAAGCAGGTAGAACAACTTTTGTGGTGTCTTTCAGCTGCCTACCAAGGTAGTGTAAAAACTACCAGGAGAACTCCTGTCTGGCACCTTCCCCGGTGGAGTTGTGCATGGGGTGTGTTTGGAACATTTTTTCACCGGCCGTGTCCAAAATTCAGCGGTTCCCCATCTCAGCCCAGAAAGCAGGTAGAACAACTTTTGTGGTGTCCTTTTGATGCCTACCGGAGCAATGTAAAAACTACCAGGAGAACTCCTGCCTGGCACCTTCCCCGGTGGAGTTGTGCATGGGGTGTATTTATTAAAATTTTGTCACCAGCCGAGTCCAAAATTCAGCTGTTCTCCATCTCAGCCCAGAAAGCAGGTAGAACAACTTTTGTGGTGCCTTTCAGCTGCCTACCAAGGTAGTGTAAAAACTACCAGGAGAACTCCTGTCTGGCACCTTCCCCGGTGGAGTTGTGCATGGGGTGTGTTTGGAACATTTTGTCACCGGCCGAGTCCAAAATTCAGCGGTTCCCCATCTCAGCCCAGAAAGCAGGAAGAACAACTTTTGTGGTGTCTTTCAGATGCCTACAGGAGCAATGTAAAAACTACCAACAGAATTCGTTCCTGGCACCTTCGCTGGTGGAGTTGTGCATGGGGTGTATTTATTAAAATTTGGTCACCAGCCAAGTCCAAAATTCAGCGGTTCCCCATCTCAGCCCAGAAAGCAGGTAGAACAACTTTTGTGGTGCCTTTCAGGTGCCTACCAAGGTAGTGTAAAAACTACCAAGAGAACTCCTGCCTGGCACCTTCCCCGGTGGAGTTGTGCATGGGGTGTGTTTGGAACATTTTGTCACCGGCCGACTCCAAAATTCAGCGGTTCCCCATCTCAGCCCAGAAAGCAGGTAGAACAACTTTTGTGGTGCCTTTCAGATGCCTACCAAGGTAGTGTAAAAACTACCAAGAGAACTCCTGCCTGGCACCTTCCCCGGTGGAGTTGTGCATGGGGTGTGTTTGGAACATTTTGTCACTGGCCGAGTCCAAAATTCAGCGGTTCCTCATCTCAGCCCAGAAAGCAGGTAGAACAACTTTTGTGGTGCCTTTCAGCTGCCTACCAAGGTAGTGTAAAAACTACTAAGAGAACTCCTGTCTGGCACCTTCCCCGGTGGAGTTGTGCAGGGGGTGTGTTTGGAACATTTTTTCACCGGCCGAGTCCAAAATTCAGCGATTCCCCATCTCAGCCCAGAAAGCAGGTAGAACAACTTTTGTGGTGTCCTTTTGATGCCTACCGGAGCAATGTAAAAACTACCAACAGAACTCGTCCCTGGCACCTTCGCTAGTGGAGTTGTGCATGGGGTGTATTTATTAAAATTTTGTCACCAGCCGACTCCAAAATTCAGCTGTTACCCATCTCAGCCCAGAAAGCAGGTAGAACAACTTTTGTGGTGCCTTTCAGCTGCCTACCAAGGTAGTGTAAAAACTACCAGGAGAACTCCTGTCTGGCACATTCCCCGGTGGAGTTGTGCATGGGGTGTGTTTGGAACGTTTTGTCACCGGCCGACTCCAAAATTCAGAGGTTCCCCATCTCAGCCCAGAAAGCAGGAAGAACAACTTTTGTGGTGTCTTTCAGATGCCTACCGGAGCAATGTAAAAACTACCAGGAGAACTCCTGTCTGGCACCTTCCCCGGTGGAGTTGTGCATGGGGTGTGTTCGGAACATTTTGTCACCAGCCGAGTCCAAAAATTCAGCGGTTCCCCATCTCAGCCCAGAAAGCAGGTAGAACAACTTTTCTGGTGTCTTTCAGATGCCTACCAAGGTAGTGTAAAAACTATTAAGAGAACTCCTGTCTGGCACCTTCCCCGGTGGAGTTGTGCATGGGGTGTGTTTGGAACATTTTGTCACCAGCCGACTCCAAAATTCAGCGGTTCCCCATCTCAGCCCAGAAAGCAGGTAGAACAACTTTTGTGGTGCCTTTCAGCTGCCTACCAAGGTAGTGTAAAAACTACCAGGAGAACTCCTGTCTGGCACCTTCCCCGGTGGAGTTGTGCATGGGGTGTGTTTGGAACATTTTGTCACCGGCCGACTCCAAAATTCAGCGGTTCCCCATCTCAGCCCAGAAAGCAGGTAGAACAACTTTTGTGGTGTCTTTCAGATGCCTACCGGAGCAATGTAAAAACTACCAGGAGAACTCCTGTCTGGCACGTTCCCCGGTGGAGTTGTGCATGGGGTGTGTTTGGAACATTTTTTCACCGGCCGAGTCCAAAATTCAGCGATTCCCCATCTCAGCCCAGAAAGCAGGTAGAACAACTTTTGTGGTGTCCTTTTGATGCCTACCGGAGCAATGTAAAAACTACCAACAGAACTCGTCCCTGGCACCTTCGCTAGTGGAGTTGTGCATGGGGTGTATTTATTAAAATTTTGTCACCAGCCGAGTCCAAAATTCAGCTGTTCCCCATCTCAGCCCAGAAAGCAGGTAGAACAACTTTTGTGGTGTCTTTCAGCTGCCTACCAAGGTAGTGTAAAAACTACCAGGAGAACTCCTGTCTGGCACCTTCCCCGGTGGAGTTGTGCATGGGGTGTGTTTGGAACATTTTTTCACCGGCCGAGTCCAAAATTCAGCGGTTCCCCATCTCAGCCCAGAAAGCAGGTAGAACAACTTTTGTGGTGTCCTTTTGATGCCTACCGGAGCAATGTAAAAACTACCAGGAGAACTCCTGCCTGGCACCTTCCCCGGTGGAGTTGTGCATGGGGTGTATTTATTAAAATTTTGTCACCAGCCGAGTCCAAAATTCAGCGGTTCTCCATCTCAGCCCAGAAAGCAGGTAGAACAACTTTTGTGGTGTCTTTCAGCTGCCTACCAAGGTAGTGTAAAAACTACCAGGAGAACTCCTGTCTGGCACCTTCCCCGGTGGAGTTGTGCATGGGGTGTGTTTGGAACATTTTGTCACCAGCCGACTCCAAAATTCAGCGGTTCCCCATCTCAGCCCAGAAAGCAGGAAGAACAACTTTTGTGGTGTCTTTCAGATGCCTACCGGAGCAATGTAAAAACTACCAGGAGAACTCCTGTCTGGCACCTTCCCCGGTGGAGTTGTGCATGGGGTGTGTTTGGAACATTTTTTCACCGGCCGAGTCCAAAATTCAGCGGTTCCCCATCTCAGCCCAGAAAGCAGGTAGAACAACTTTTGTGGTGTCCTTTTGATGCCTACCGGAGCAATGTAAAAACTACCAGGAGAACTCCTGCCTGTCACCTTCCCCGGTGGAGTTGTGCATGGGGTGTATTTATTAAAATTTTGTCACCAGCCGACTCCAAAATTCAGCTGTTCCCCATCTCAGCCCAGAAAGCAGGTAGAACAACTTTTGTGGTGCCTTTCAGCTGCCTACCAAGGTAGTGTAAAAACTACCAGGAGAACTCCTGTCTGGCACATTCCCCGGTGGAGTTGTGCATGGGGTGTGTTTGGAACATTTTGTCACCGGCCGACTCCAAAATTCAGAGGTTCCCCATCTCAGCCCAGAGAGCAGGTAGAACAACTTTTGTGGTGTCTTTCAGATGCCTACCGAAGCAATGTAAAAACTACCAGGAGAACTCCTGTCTGGCACCTTCCCCGGTGGAGTTGTGCATGGGGTGTGTTCGGAACATTTTGTCACCAGCCGAGTCCAAAAATTCAGCGGTTCCCCATCTCAGCCCAGAAAGCAGGTAGAACAACTTTTCTGGTGTCTTTCAGATGCCTACCAAGGTAGTGTAAAAACTATTAAGAGAACTCCTGTCTGGCACCTTCCCCGGTGGAGTTGTGCATGGGGTGTGTTTGGAACATTTTGTCACCAGCCGACTCCAAAATTCAGCGGTTCCCCATCTCAGCCCAGAAAGCAGGTAGAACAACTTTTGTGGTGCCTTTCAGCTGCCTACCAAGGTAGTGTAAAAACTACCAGGAGAACTCCTGTCTGGCACCTTCCCCGGTGGAGTTGTGCATGGGGTGTGTTTGGAACATTTTGTCACCGGCCGACTCCAAAATTCAGCGGTTCCCCATCTCAGCCCAGAAAGCAGGTAGAACAACTTTTGTGGTGTCTTTCAGATGCCTACCGGAGCAATGTAAAAACTACCAGGAGAACTCCTGCCTGGCACCTTCCCCGGTGGAGTTGTGCATGGGGTGTGTTTGGAACATTTTTTCACCGGCCGAGTCCAAAATTCAGCGATTCCCCATCTCAGCCCAGAAAGCAGGTAGAACAACTTTTGTGGTGTCCTTTTGATGCCTACCGGAGCAATGTAAAAACTACCAACAGAACTCGTCCCTGGCACCTTCGCTAGTGGAGTTGTGCATGGGGTGTATTTATTAAAATTTTGTCACCAGCCGAGTCCAAAATTCAGCTGTTCCCCATCTCAGCCCAGAAAGCAGGTAGAACAACTTTTGTGGTGTCTTTCAGCTGCCTACCAAGGTAGTGTAAAAACTACCAGGAGAACTCCTGTCTGGCACCTTCCCCGGTGGAGTTGTGCATGGGGTGTGTTTGGAACATTTTTTCACCGGCCGAGTCCAAAATTCAGCGGTTCCCCATCTCAGCCCAGAAAGCAGGTAGAACAACTTTTGTGGTGTCCTTTTGATGCCTACCGGAGCAATGTAAAAACTACCAGGAGAACTCCTGCCTGGCACCTTCCCCGGTGGAGTTGTGCATGGGGTGTATTTATTAAAATTTTGTCACCAGCCGAGTCCAAAATTCAGCGGTTCTCCATCTCAGCCCAGAAAGCAGGTAGAACAACTTTTGTGGTGTCTTTCAGCTGCCTACCAAGGTAGTGTAAAAACTACCAGGAGAACTCCTGTCTGGCACCTTCCCCGGTGGAGTTGTGCATGGGGTGTGTTTGGAACATTTTGTCACCGGCCGACTCCAAAATTCAGCGGTTCCCCATCTCAGCCCAGAAAGCAGGAAGAACAACTTTTGTGGTGTCTTTCAGATGCCTACCGGAGCAATGTAAAAACTACCAGGAGAACTCCTGTCTGGCACCTTCCCCGGTGGAGTTGTGCAGGGGTGTGTTTGGAACATTTTGTCACCAGCCGAGTCCAAAATTCAGCTGTTCCCCATCTCAGCCCAGAAAGCAGGTAGAACAACTTTTGTGGTGTCTTTCAGATGCCTACCAAGGTAGTGTAAAAACTATTAAGAGAACTCCTGTCTGGCACCTTCCCCGGTGGAGTTGTGCAGGGGGTGTGTTTGGAACATTTTGTCACCGGCCGACTCCAAAATTCAGCGGTTCCCCATCTCAGCCCAGAAAGCAGGTAGAACAACTTTTGTGGTGTCTTTCAGATGCCTACAGGAGCAAAGTAAAAACTACCAACAGAATTCGTTCCTGGCACCTTCGCTAGTGGAGTTGTGCATGGGGTGTATTTATTAAAATTTGGTCACCAGCCAAGTCCAAAATTCAGCGGTTCCCCATCTCAGCCCAGAAAGCAGATAGAACAACTTTTGTGGTGTCTTTCAGATGCCTACCGGAGCAATGTAAAAACTACCAGGAGAACTCCTGGCTGGCACCTTCCCGGTGGAGTTGTGCATGGGGTGTGTTTGGAACATTTTGTCACCGCCCGACTCCAAAATTCAGCGGTTCCCCATCTCAGCCCAGAAAGCAGGTAGAACAACTTTTGTGGTGTCTTTCAGATGCCTACCACGGTAGTGTAAAAACTACTAAGAGAACTCCTGTCTGGCACCTTCCCTGGTGGAGTTGTGCAGGGGGTGTGTTTGGAACATTTTGTCACCGGCCGACTCCAAAATTCAGCGATTCCCCATCTCAGCCCAGAAAGCAGGTAGAACAACTTTTGTGGTGTCCTTTTGATGCCTATGGGAGCAATGTAAAAACTACCAACAGAACTCGTCCCTGACACCTTCGCTAGTGGAGTTGTGCATGGGGTGTATTTATTAAAATGTTGTCACCAGCCGAGTCCAAAATTCAGCTGTTCCCCATCTCAGCCCAGAAAGCAGGTAGAACAACTTTTGTGGTGCCTTTCAGCTGCCTACCAAGGTAGTGTAAAATCTACCAGGAGAACTCCTGTCTGGCACCTTCCCCGGTGGAGTTGTGCATGGGGTGTGTTTGGAACGTTTTGTCACCGGCCGACTCCAAAATTCAGCGGTTCCCCATCTCAGCCCAGAAAGCAGGTAGAACAACTTTTGTGGTGTCCTTTTGATGCCTACCGGAGCAATGTAAAAACTACCAACAGAACTCGTCCCTGGCACCTTCGCTAGTGGAGTTGTGCATGGGGTGTATTTATTAAAATTTTGTCACCAGCCGAGTCCAAAATTCAGCTGTTCCCCATCTCAGCCCAGAAAGCAGGTAGAACAACTTTTGTGGTGTCTTTCAGGTGCCTACCAAGGTAGTGTAAAAACTATTAAGAGAACTCCTGTCTGGCACCTTCCCCGGTGGAGTTGTGCAGGGGGTGTGTTTGGAACATTTTGTCACCGGCCAACTCCAAAATTCAGCGGTTCCCCATCTCAGCCCAGAAAGCAGGTAGAACAACTTTTGTGGTGTCTTTCAGATGCCTACAGGAGCAAAGTAAAAACTACCAACAGAATTCGTTCCTGGCACCTTCGCTAGTGGAGTTGTGCATGGGGTGTATTTATTAAAATTTTGTCACCAGCCAAGTCCAAAATTCAGCGGTTCCCCATCTCAGCCCAGAAAGCAGATAGAACAACTTTTGTGGTGTCTTTCAGATGCCTACCGGAGCAATGTAAAAACTACCCGGAGAACTCCTGGCTGGCACCTTCCCCGGTGGAGTTGTGCATGGGGTGTGTTTGGAACATTTTGTCACCGGCCGACTCCAAAATTCAGCGGTTCCCCATCTCAGCCCAGAAAGCAGGTAGAACAACTTTTGTGGTGTCTTTCAGATGCCTACCACGGTAGTGTAAAAACTACTAAGAGAACTCCTGTCTGGCACCTTCCCCGGTGGAGTTGTGCAGGGGGTGTGTTTGGAACATTTTGTCACCGGCCGAGTCCAAAATTCAGCGGTTCCCCATCTCAGCCCAGAAAGCAGGTAGAACAACTTTTGTGGTGTCTTTCAGATGCCTACCACGGTAGTGTAAAAACTACTAAGAGAACTCCTGTCTGGCACCTTCCCTGGTGGAGTTGTGCATGGGGTGTGTTTGGAACATTTTGTCACCGGCCGACTCCAAAATTCAGCGGTTCCCCATCTCAGCCCAGAAAGCAGGTAGAACAACTTTTGTGGTGCCTTTCAAATGCCTACCAAGGTAGTGTAAAAACTACCAAGAGAACTCCTGCCTGGCACCTTCCCCGGTGGAGTTGTGCATGGGGTGTCTTTGGAACATTTTGTCACTGGCCGAGTCCAAAATTCAGCGGTTCCTCATCTCAGCCCAGAAAGCAGGTAGAACAACTTTTGTGGTGCCTTTCAGATGCCTACCAAGGTAGTGTAAAAACTACCAGGAGAACTCCTGCCTGGCACCTTCCCCGGTGGAGTTGTGCAGGGGGTGTGTTTGGAACATTTTGTCACCGGCCGAGTCCAAAATTCAGCGATTCCCCATCTCAGCCCAGAAAGCAGGTAGAACAACTTTTGTGGTGTACTTTTGATGCCTACCGGAGCAATGTAAAAACTACCAACAGAACTCGTCCCTGGCACCTTCGCTACTTCAGTTGTGCATGGGGTGTATTTATTAAAATTTTGTCACCGGCCGAGTCCAAAATTCAGCTGTTCCCCATCTCAGCCCAGAAAGCAGGTAGAACAACTTTTGTGGTGCCTTTCAGGTGCCTCCTGGAGCAAAATAAAAACTACCAGGAGAACTCCTGTCTGGCACCTTCCCCGGTGGAGTTGTGCAGGGGGTGTGTTTGGAACATTTTGTCACCGCCCGACTCCAAAATTCAGCGGTTCCCCATCTCAGCCCAGAAAGCAGGTAGAACAACTTTTGTGGTGCCTTTCAGCTGCCTACCAAGGTAGTGTAAAAACTACCAGGAGAACTCCTGTCTGGCACCTTCCCCGGTGGAGTTGTGCAGGGGGTGTGTTTGGAACATTTTGTCACCGGCCGACTCCAAAATTCAGCGGTTCCCCATCTCAGCTCAGAAAGCAGGTAGAACAACTTTTGTGGTGTCTTTCAGATGCCTACCGGAGCAATGTAAAAACTACCAGGAGAACTCCTGTCTGGCACCTTCCCCGGTGGAGTTGTGCATGGGGTGTGTTTGGAACATTTTGTCACCAGCCAACTCCAAAATTCAGCGATTCCCCATCTCAGCCCAGAAAGCAGGTAGAACAACTTTTGTGGTGCCTTTCAAATGCCTACCAAGGTAGTGTAAAAACTACTAAGAGAACTCCTGTCTGGCACCTTCCCCGGTGGAGTTGTGCATGGGGTGTGTTTGGAACATTTTGTCACCAGCCGAGTCCAAAATTCAGCTGCTCCCCATCTCAGCCCAGAAAGCAGGTAGAACAACTTTTGTGGTGTCTTTCAGATGCCTACCGGAGCAATGTAAAATCTACCAGGAGAACTCCTGTCTGGCACCTTCCCCGGTGGAGTTGTGCATGGGGTGTGTTTGGAACATTTTGTCACCGGCCGACTCCAAAATTCAGCGGTTCCCCATCTCAGCCCAGAAAACAGGTAGAACAACTTTTGTGGTGTCTTTCAGATGCCTACCGGAGCAATGTAAAAACTACCAGGAGAACTCCTGTCTGGCACCTTCCCCGGTGGAGTTGTGCAGGGGGTGTGTTTGGAACATTTTGTCACCAGCCGAGTCCAAAATTCAGCGGTTCCCCATCTCAGCCCAGAAAGCAGGTAGAACAACTTTTGTGGTGTCTTTCAGAAGCCTCATGGAGCAATATAAAAACTACCAGGAGAACTCCTGTCTGGCACCTTCCCCGGTGGAGTTGTGCATGGGGTGTGTTTGGAACATTTTGTCACCGGCCGACTCCAAAATTCAGCGGTTCCCCATCTCAGCCCAGAAAGCAGGTAGAACAACTTTTGTGGTGCCTTTCAGCTGCCTACCAAGGTAGTTGTAAAAACTATTAAGAGAACTCCTGTCTGGCACCTTCCCCGGTGGAGTTGTGCAGGGGGGTGTGTTTGGAACATTTTTTCACCGGCCGAGTCCAAAATTCAGCGATTCCCCATCTCAGCCCAGAAAGCAGGTAGAACAACTTTTGTGGTGTCTTTCAGATGCCTACCGGAGCAATGTAAAAACTACCAGGAGAACTCCTGCCTGGCACCTTCCCCCGGTGGAGTTGTGCATGGGGTGTGTTTGGAACATTTTGTCACCAGCTGACTCCAAAATTCAGCGGTTCCCCATCACAGCCCAGAAAGCAGGTAGAACAACTTTTGTGGTGTCTTTCAGATGCCTACCGAAGCAATGTAAAAACTACCAGGAGAACTCCTGTCTGGCACCTTCCCCGGTGGAGTTGTGCAGGGGGTGTGTTTGGAACATTTTGTCACCGGCCGACTCCAAAATTCAGCGGTTCCCCATCTCAGCCCAGAAAGCAGGTTAGAACAAGTTTTGTGGTGCCTTTCAGCTGCCTACCAAGGTAGTGTAAAAACTACCAGGAGAACTCCTGCCTGGCACCTTCCCCGGTGGAGTTGTGCATGGGGTGTGTTTGGAACATTTTGTCACCGGCCGACTCCAAAATTCAGCGGTTCCCCATCTCAGCCCAGAAAGCAGGTAGAACAACTTTTGTGGTGTCCTTTTGATGCCTACCGGAGCAATGTAAAAACTACCAACAGAACTCATCCCTGGCACCTTCGCTACTTCAGTTGTGCATGGGGTGTATTTATTAAAATTTTGTCACCGGCCGAGTCCAAAATTCAGCTGTTCCCCATCTCAGCCCAGAAAGCAGGTAGAACAACTTTTGTGGTGCCTTTCAGGTGCCTCCTGGAGCAAAATAAAAACTACCAGGAGAACTCCTGTCTGGCACCTTCCCCGGTGGAGTTGTGCAGGGGGTGTGTTTGGAACATTTTGTCACCGGCCAACTCCAAAATTCAGCGGTTCCCCATCTCAGCCCAGAAAGCAGGTAGAACAACTTTTGTGGTGCCTTTCAGCTGCCTACCGAAGCAATGTAAAAACTACCAGGGAGAACTCCTGTCTGGCACCTTCCCCGGTGGAGTTGTGCATGGGGTGTGTTCGGAACATTTTGTCACCAGACGAGTCCAAAAATTCAGCGGTTCCCCATCACAGCCCAGAAAGCAGGTAGAACAACTTTTGTGGTGCCTTTCAGCTGCCTACCAAGGTAGTGTAAAAACTATTAAGAGAACTCCTGTCTGGCACCTTCCCCGGTGGAGTTGTGCATGGGGTGTGTTTGGAACATTTTGTCACCGGCCGAGTCCCAAATTCAGCGGTTCCCCATCTCAGCCCAGAAAGCAGGTAGAACAACTTTTGTGGTGTCTTTCAGATGCCTACCGAAGCAATGTAAAAAACTACCAGGAGAACTCCTGTCTGGCACCTTCCCCGGTGGAGTTGTGCATGGGGTGTGTTCGGAACATTTTGTCACCAGACGAGTCCAAAAATTCAGCGGTTCCCCATCTCAGCCCAGAAAGCAGGTAGAACAACTTTTGTGGTGCCTTTCAGCTGCCTACCAAGGGTAGTGTAAAAACTATTAAGAGAACTCCTGTCTGGCACCTTCCCCGGTGGAGTTGTGCATGGGGTGTGTTTGGAACATTTTGTCACCAGCCGAGTCCAAAATTCAGCGGTTCCCCATCTCAGCCCAGAAAGCAGGTAGAACAACTTTTGTGGTGTCTTTCAGAAGCCTCATGGAGCAATATAAAAACTACCAGGAGAACTCCTGTCTGGCACCTTCCCCGGTGGAGTTGTGCATGGGGTGTGTTCGGAACATTTTGTCACCAGACGAGTCCAAAAATTCAGCGGTTCCCCATCACAGCCCAGAAAGCAGGTAGAACAACTTTTGTGGTGCCTTTCAGCTGCCTACCAAGGTAGTGTAAAAACTATTAAGAGAACTCCTGTCTGGCACCTTCCCCGGTGGAGTTGTGCATGGGGTGTGTTTGGAACATTTTGTCACCGGCCGAGTCCCAAATTCAGCGGTTCCCCATCTCAGCCCAGAAAGCAGGGTTAGAACAACTTTTGTGGTGTCTTTCAGATGCCTACCGAAGCAATGTAAAAACTACCAGGAGAACTCCTGTCTGGCACCTTCCCCGGTGGAGTTGTGCATGGGGTGTGTTCGGAACATTTTGTCACCAGACGAGTCCAAAAATTCAGCGGTTCCCCATCTCAGCCCAGAAAGCAGGTAGAACAACTTTTGTGGTGCCTTTCAGCTGCCTACCAAGGTAGTGTAAAAACTATTAAGAGAACTCCTGTCTGGCACCTTCCCCGGTGGAGTTGTGCATGGGGTGTGTTTGGAACATTTTGTCACCAGCCGAGTCCAAAATTCAGCGGTTCCCCATCTCAGCCCAGAAAGCAGGTAGAACAACTTTTGTGGTGTCTTTCAGAAGCCTCATGGAGCAATATAAAAACTACCAGGAGAACTCCTGTCTGGCACCTTCCCCGGTGGAGGTTGTGCATGGGGTGTGTTTGGAACATTTTGTCACCGGCCGACTCCAAAATTCAGCGGTTCCCCATCTCAGCCCAGAAAGCAGGTAGAACAACTTTTGTGGTGCCTTTCAGATGCCTACCAAGGGTAGTGTAAAAACTACCAGGAGAACTCCTGCCTGGCACCTTCCCCGGTGGAGTTGTGCATGGGGTGTGTTTTGAACATTTTGTCGCCGGCCGACTCCAAAATTCAGCGGTTCCCCATCTCAGCCCAGAAAGCAGGTAGAACAACTTTTGTGGTGTCCTTTTGATGCCTACCGGAGCAATGTAAAAACTACCAACAGAGCTCGTCCCTGGCACCTTCGCTACTTCAGTTGTGCATGGGGTGTATTTATTAAAATTTTGTCACCGGCCGACTCCAAAATTCAGCTGTTCCCCATCTCAGCCCAGAAAGCAGGTAGAACAACTTTTGTGGTGCCTTTCAGGTGCTCCTGGAGCAAAATAAAAACTACCAGGAGAACTCCTGTCTGGCACCTTCCCCGGTGGAGTTGTGCATGGGGTGTCTTTGGAACATTTTGTCACCGGCCGACTCCAAAATTCAGCGGTTCCCCATCTCAGCCCAGAAAGCAGGTAGAACAACTTTTGTGGTGCCTTTCAGCTGCCTACCAAGGTAGTGTAAAAACTACCAGGAGAACTCCTGTCTGGCACCTTCCCCGGTGGAGTTGTGCAGGGGGTGTGTTTGGAACATTTTGTCACCGGCCGACTCCAAAATTCAGCGGTTCCCCATCTCAGCCCAGAAAGCAGGTAGAACAACTTTTGTGGTGCCTTTCAGCTGCCTACCGAAGCAATGTAAAAACTACCAGGAGAACTCCTGTCTGGCACCTTCCCCGGTGGAGTTGTGCATGGGGTGTGTTCGGAACATTTTGTCACCAGCCGAGTCCAAAAATTCAGCGGTTCCCCATCACAGCCCAGAAAGCAGGTAGAACAACTTTTGTGGTGCCTTTCAGCTGCCTACCAAGGTAGTGTAAAAACTATTAAGAGAACTCCTGTCTGGCACCTTCCCCGGTGGAGTTGTGCATGGGGTGTGTTTGGAACATTTTGTCACCGGCCGAGTCCAAAATTCAGCGGTTCCCCATCTCAGCCCAGAAAGCAGGTAGAACAACTTTTGTGGTGTCTTTCAGATGCCTACCGGAGCAATGTAAAAACTACCAGGAGAACTCCTGTCTGGCACCTTCCCCGGTGGAGTTGTGCATGGGTGTGTGTTTGGAACATTTTGTCACCGGCCCGAGTCCAAAAATTCAGCGGTTCCCCATCTCAGCCCAGAAAGCAGGTAGAACAACTTTTGTGGTGTCTTTCAGATGCCTACCAAGGTAGTGTAAAAACTACCAGGAGAACTCCTGCCTGGCACCTTCCCCGGTGGAGTTGTGCATGGGGGTGTGTTTGGAACATTTTGTCACCGGCCGACTCCAAAATTCAGCGGTTCCCCATCTCAGCCCAGAAAGCATTTTGTGGTGTCCTTTTGATGCCTACCGGAGCAATGTAAAAACTACCAACAGAACTCATCCCTGGCACCTTCGCTAGTGGAGTTGTGCATGGGGTGTATTTATTAAAATTTTGTCACCGGCCGAGTCCAAAATTCAGCTGTTCCCCATCTCAGCCCAGAAAGCAGGTAGAACAACTTTTGTGGTGCCTTTCAGGTGCCTCCTGGAGCAAAATAAAAACTACCAGGAGAACTCCTGTCTGGCACCTTCCCCGGTGGAGTTGTGCAGGGGGTGTGTTTGGAACATTTTGTCACCGGCCAACTCCAAAATTCAGCGGTTCCCCATCTCAGCCCAGAAAGCAGGTAGAACAACTTTTGTGGTGCCTTTCAGCTGCCTACCAAGGTAGTGTAAAAACTACCAGGAGAACTCCTGTCTGGCACCTTCCCCGGTGGAGTTGTGCAGGGGGTGTGTTTGGAACATTTTGTCACCGGCCGACTCCAAAATTCAGCAGTTCCCCATCTCAGCTCAGAAAGCAGGTAGGACAACTTTTGTGGTGTCTTTCAGATGCCTACCTGAGCAATGTAAAAACTACCAGGAGAACTCCTGTCTGGCACCTTCCCCGGTGGAGTTGTGCATGGGGTGTGTTTGGAACATTTTGTCACCAGCCAACTCCAAAATTCAGCGGTTCCCCATCTCAGCCCAGAAAGCAGGTAGAACAACTTTTGTGGTGCCTTTCAAATGCCTACCAAGGTAGTGTAAAAACTACCAGGAGAACTCCTGTCTGGCACCTTCCCCGGTGGAGTTGTGCATGGGGTGTGTTTGGAACATTTTTTCACCGGCCGAGTCCAAAATTCAGCGATTCCCCATCTCAGCCCAGAAAGCAGGTAGAACAACTTTTGTGGTGTCCTTTTGATGCCTACCGGAGCAATGTAAAAACTACCAACAGAACTCGTCCCTGGCACCTTCGCTAGTGGAGTTGTGCATGGGGTGTATTTATTAAAATTTTGTCACCAGCCGACTCCAAAATTCAGCGGTTCCCCATCTTAGCCCAGAAAGCAGGTAGAACAACTTTTGTGGTGCCTTTCAAATGCCTACCAAGGTAGTGTAAAAACTACTAAGAGAACTCCTGTCTGGCACCTTCCCCGGTGGAGTTGTGCATGGGGTGTGTTTGGAACATTTTGTCACCAGCCGAGTCCAAAATTCAGCTGCTCCCCATCTCAGCCCAGAAAGCAGGTAGAACAACTTTTGTGGTGTCTTTCAGATGCCCACCGGAGCAATGTAAAATCTACCAGGAGAACTCCTGTCTGGCACCTTCCCCGGTGGAGTTGTGCATGGGGTGTGTTTGGAACATTTTGTCACCGGCCGACTCCAAAATTCAGCGGTTCCCCATCTCAGCCCAGAAAGCAGGTAGAACAACTTTTGTGGTGTCTTTCAGATGCCTACCGGAGCAATGTAAAAACTACCAGGAGAACTCCTGTCTGGCACCTTCCCCGGTGGAGTTGTGCATGGGGTGTGTTTGGAACATTTTGTCACCAGCCGAGTCCAAAATTCAGCGGTTCCCCATCTCAGCCCAGAAAGCAGGTAGAACAACTTTTGTGGTGCCTTTCAGCTGCCTACCAAGGTAGTGTAAAAACTATTAAGAGAACTCCTGTCTGGCACCTTCCCCGGTGGAGTTGTGCATGGGGTGTCTTTGGAACATTTTGTCACCAGCCGAGTCCAAAATTCAGCGGTTCCCCATCTCAGCCCAGAAAGCAGGTAGAACAACTTTTGTGGTGCCTTTCAGCTGCCTACCGGAGCAGTGTAAAAACTACCAGGAGAACTCCTGTCTGGCACCTTCCCCGGTGGAGTTGTGCATGGGGTGTGTTTGGAACATTTTGTCACCGGCCGACTCCAAAATTCAGCGATTCCCCATCTCAGCCCAGAAAGCAGGTAGAACAACTTTTGTGGTGTCTTTCAGATGCCTACCGAAGCAATGTAAAAACTACCAGGAGAACTCCTGTCTGGCACCTTCCCCGGTGGAGTTGTGCATGGGGTGTGTTCGGAACATTTTGTTCACCAGACGAGTCCAAAAATTCAGCGGTTCCCCATCACAGCCCAGAAAGCAGGTAGAACAACTTTTGTGGTGCCTTTCAGCTGCCTACCAAGGTAGTGTAAAAACTATTAAGAGAACTCCTGTCTGGCACCTTCCCCGGTGGAGTTGTGCATGGGGTGTGTTTGGAACATTTTGTCACCGGCCGACTCCAAAATTCAGCGGTTCCCCATCTCAGCCCAGAAAGCAGGTAGAACAACTTTTGTGGTGTCTTTCAGATGCCTACCGGAGCAATGTAAAAACTACCAGGAGAACTCCTGTCTGGCACCTTCCCCGGTGGAGTTGTGCATGGGGTGTGTTTGGAACATTTTGTCACCGGCCGACTCCAAAATTCAGCGGTTCCCCATCTCAGCCCAGAAAGCAGGTAGAACAACTTTTGTGTTGTCCTTTTGATGCCTACCGGAGCAATGTAAAAACTACCAACAGAACTCATCCCTGGCACCTTCGCTACTTCAGTTGTGCATGGGGTGTATTTATTAAAATTTTGTCACCGGCCGAGTCCAAAATTCAGCTGTTCCCCATCTCAGCCCAGAAAGCAGGTAGAACAACTTTTGTGGTGCCTTTCCGGTGCCTCCTGGAGCAAAATAAAAACTACCAACAGAACTCATCCCTGGCACCTTCCCCGGTGGAGTTGTGCATGGGGTGTCTTTGGAACATTTTGTCACCGGCCGACTCCAAAATTCAGCGGTTCCCCATCTCAGCCCAGAAAGCAGGTAGAACAACTTTTGTGGTGTCTTTCAGATGCCTACCGGAGCAATGTAAAAACTACCAGTAGAACTCCTGTCTGGCACCTTCCCCGGTGGAGTTGTGCATGGGGTGTGTTTGGAACATTTTGTCACCGGCCGAGTCCAAAATTCAGCACTTCCCCATCTCACCCCAGTAAGCTGGAAGAACAACTTTTATGGTGTCTTTCAGATGCCTACAGGAGCAATGTAAAAACTACCAGGAGAACTCCTGTCTGGCACCTTCCCCGGTGGAGTTGTGCATGGGGTGTGTTTGGAACATTTTGTCACCAGCCGACTCCAAAATTCAGCGGTTCCCCATCTCAGCCCAGAAAGCAGGTAGAACAACTTTTGTGGTGCCTTTCAGCTGCCTACCAAGGTAGTGTAAAATCTACCAGGAGAACTCCTGTCTGGCACCTTCCCCGGTGGAGTTGTGCATGGGGTGTGTTTGGAACATTTTGTCACCGGCCGACTCCAAAATTCAGCGGTTCCCCATCTCAGCCCAGAAAGCAGGTAGAACAACTTTTGTGGTGTCCTTTTGATGCCTACCGGAGCAATGTAAAAACTACCAACAGAACTCGTCCCTGGCACCTTCGCTAGTGGAGTTGTGCATGGGGTGTATTTATTAAAATTTTGTCACCAGCCGAGTCCAAAATTCAGCGGTTCCCCATCTCAGCCCAGAAAGCAGGTAGAACAACTTTTGTGGTGTCTTTCAGATGCCTACCGGAGCAATGTAAAAACTACCAGGAGAACTCCTGTCTGGCAACTTCCCCGGTGGAGTTGTGCATGGGGTGTGTTTGGAACATTTTGTCACCGGCCGACTCCAAAATTCAGCGGTTCCCCATCTCAGCCCAGAAAGCAGGTAGAACAACTTTTGTGGTGTCTTTCAGATGCCTACCGAAGCAATGTAAAAACTACCAGGAGAACTCCTGTCTGGCACCTTCCCCGGTGGAGTTGTGCATGGGGTGTCTTTGGAACATTTTGTCACCGGCCGACTCCAAAATTCAGCGGTTCCCCATCTCAGCCCAGAAAGCAGGTAGAACAACTTTTGTGGTGTCTTTCAGATGCCTACCGGAGCAATGTAAAAACTACCAGGAGAACTCCTGTCTGGCACCTTCCCCGGTGGAGTTGTGCAGGGGGTGTGTTTGGAACATTTTGTCACCGGCCAACTCCAAAATTCAGCGGTTCCCCATCTCAGCCCAGAAAGCAGGTAGAACAACTTTTGTGGTGCCTTTCAGCTGCCTACCAAGGTAGTGTAAAAACTACCAGGAGAACTCCTGTCTGGCACCTTCCCCGGTGGAGTTGTGCAGGGGGTGTGTTTGGAACATTTTGTCACCGGCCGACTCCAAAATTCAGCAGTTCCCCATCTCAGCTCAGAAAGCAGGTAGGACAACTTTTGTGGTGTCTTTCAGATGCCTACCTGAGCAATGTAAAAACTACCAGGAGAACTCCTGTCTGGCACCTTCCCCGGTGGAGTTGTGCATGGGGTGTGTTTGGAACATTTTGTCACCAGCCAACTCCAAAATTCAGCGGTTCCCCATCTCAGCCCAGAAAGCAGGTAGAACAACTTTTGTGGTGCCTTTCAAATGCCTACCAAGGTAGTGTAAAAACTACTAAGAGAACTCCTGTCTGGCACCTTCCCCGGTGGAGTTGTGCATGGGGTGTGTTTGGAACATTTTTTCACCGGCCGAGTCCAAAATTCAGCGATTCCCCATCTCAGCCCAGAAAGCAGGTAGAACAACTTTTGTGGTGTCCTTTTGATGCCTACCGGAGCAATGTAAAAACTACCAACAGAACTCGTCCCTGGCACCTTCGCTAGTGGAGTTGTGCATGGGGTGTATTTATTAAAATTTTGTCACCAGCCGACTCCAAAATTCAGCGGTTCCCCATCTTAGCCCAGAAAGCAGGTAGAACAACTTTTGTGGTGCCTTTCAAATGCCTACCAAGGTAGTGTAAAAACTACTAAGAGAACTCCTGTCTGGCACCTTCCCCGGTGGAGTTGTGCATGGGGTGTGTTTGGAACATTTTGTCACCAGCCGAGTCCAAAATTCAGCTGCTCCCCATCTCAGCCCAGAAAGCAGGTAGAACAACTTTTGTGGTGTCTTTCAGATGCCTACCGGAGCAATGTAAAATCTACCAGGAGAACTCCTGTCTGGCACCTTCCCCGGTGGAGTTGTGCAGGGGGTGTGTTTGGAACATTTTGTCACCGGCCGAGTCCAAAATTCAGCGGTTCCCCATCTCAGCCCAGAAAACAGGTAGAACAACTTTTGTGGTGTCTTTCAGATGCCTACCGGAGCAATGTAAAAACTACCAGGAGAACTCCTGTCTGGCACCTTCCCCGGTGGAGTTGTGCATGGGGTGTGTTTGGAACATTTTGTCACCAGCCGACTCCAAAATTCAGCGGTTCCCCATCTCAGCCCAGAAAGCAGGTAGAACAACTTTTGTGGTGCCTTTCAGCTGCCTACCAAGGTAGTGTAAAAACTATTAAGAGAACTCCTGTCTGGCACCTTCCCCGGTGGAGTTGTGCATGGGGTGTCTGGAACATTTTGTCACCAGCCGAGTCCAAAATTCAGCGGTTCCCCATCTCAGCCCAGAAAGCAGGTAGAACAACTTTTGTGGTGCCTTTCAGCTGCCTACCGGAGCAGTGTAAAAACTACCAGGAGAACTCCTGTCTGGCACCTTCCCCGGTGGAGTTGTGCATGGGGTGTGTTTGGAACATTTTGTCACCAGCCGAGTCCAAAATTCAGCGATTCCCCATCTCAGCCCAGAAAGCAGGTAGAACAACTTTTGTGGTGTCTTTCAGATGCCTACCGAAGCAATGTAAAAACTACCAGGAGAACTCCTGTCTGGCACCTTCCCCGGTGGAGTTGTGCATGGGGTGTGTTCGGAACATTTTGTCACCAGACGAGTCCAAAAATTCAGCGGTTCCCCATCACAGCCCAGAAAGCAGGTAGAACAACTTTTGTGGTGCCTTTCAGCTGCCTACCAAGGTAGTGTAAAAACTATTAAGAGAACTCCTGTCTGGCACCTTCCCCGGTGGAGTTGTGCATGGGGTGTGTTTGGAACATTTTGTCACCGGCCGACTCCAAAATTCAGCGGTTCCCCATCTCAGCCCAGAAAGCAGGTAGAACAACTTTTGTGGTGTCTTTCAGATGCCTACCGGAGCAATGTAAAAACTACCAGGAGAACTCCTGTCTGGCACCTTCCCCGGTGGAGTTGTGCATGGGGTGTGTTTGGAACATTTTGTCACCGGCCGACTCCAAAATTCAGCGGTTCCCCATCTCAGCCCAGAAAGCAGGTAGAACAACTTTTGTGGTGTCCTTTTGATGCCTACCGGAGCAATGTAAAAACTACCAACAGAACTCATCCCTGGCACCTTCGCTACTTCAGTTGTGCATGGGGTGTATTTATTAAAATTTTGTCACCGGCCGAGTCCAAAATTCAGCTGTTCCCCATCTCAGCCCAGAAAGCAGGTAGAACAACTTTTGTGGTGCCTTTCAGGTGCCTCCTGGAGCAAAATAAAAACTACCAACAGAACTCATCCCTGGCACCTTCCCCGGTGGAGTTGTGCATGGGGTGTCTTTGGAACATTTTGTCACCGGCCGACTCCAAAATTCAGCGGTTCCCCATCTCAGCCCAGAAAGCAGGTAGAACAACTTTTGTGGTGCCTTTCAAATGCCTACCAAGGTAGTGTAAAAACTACCAGGAGAACTCCTGTCTGGCACCTTCCCCGGTGGAGTTGTGCATGGGGTGTGTTTGGAACATTTTGTCACCGGCCGAGTCCAAAATTCAGCACTTCCCCATCTCACCCCAGTAAGCTGGAAGAACAACTTTTATGGTGTCTTTCAGATGCCTACAGGAGCAATGTAAAAACTACCAGGAGAACTCCTGTCTGGCACCTTCCCCGGTGGAGTTGTGCATGGGGTGTGTTTGGAACATTTTGTCACCAGCCGACTCCAAAATTCAGCTGTTCCCCATCTCAGCCCAGAAAGCAGGTAGAACAACTTTTGTGGTGCCTTTCAGCTGCCTACCAAGGTAGTGTAAAAACTACCAGGAGAACTCCTGTCTGGCACATTCCCCGGTGGAGTTGTGCATGGGGTGTGTTTGGAACATTTTTTCACCGGCCGACTCCAAAATTCAGCGGTTCCCCATCTCAGCCCAGAAAGCAGGTAGAACAACTTTTGTGGTGTCCTTTTGATGCCTACCGGAGCAATGTAAAAACTACCAACAGAACTCGTCCCTGGCACCTTCGCTAGTGGAGTTGTGCATGGGGTGTATTTATTAAAATTTTGTCACCAGCCGAGTCCAAAATTCAGCGATTCCCCATCTCAGCCCAGAAAGCAGGTAGAACAACTTTTGTGGTGTCTTTCAGATGCCTACCGGAGCAATGTAAAAACTACCAGGAGAACTCCTGTCTGGCAACTTCCCCGGTGGAGTTGTGCATGGGGTGTGTTTGGAACATTTTGTCACCGGCCGACTCCAAAATTCAGCGGTTCCCCATCTCAGCCCAGAAAGCAGGTAGAACAACTTTTGTGGTGTCTTTCAGATGCCTACCGAAGCAATGTAAAAACTACCAGGAGAACTCCTGTCTGGCACCTTCCCCGGTGGAGTTGTGCATGGGGTGTCTTTGGAACATTTTGTCACCGGCCAAGTCCAAAATTCAGCGGTTCCCCATCTCAGCCCAGAAAGCAGGTAGAACAACTTTTGTGGTGCCTTTCAGCTGCCTACCAAGGTAGTGTAAAAACTATCAAGAGAACTCTTGTCTGGCACCTTCCCTAGTGGAGTTGTGCATGGGGTGTGTTTGGAACATTTTGTCACCAGCCGAGTCCAAAATTCAGCGGTTCCCCATCTCAGCCCAGAAAGCAGGTAGAACAACTTTTGTGGTGTCTTTCAGATGCCTACCAGAGCAATGTAAAAACTACCAACAGAACTCGTCCCTGGCACCTTCGCTAGTGGAGTTGTGCATGGGGTGTATTAAAATTTTGTCACCAGCCGAGTCCAAAATTCAGCGGTTCCCCATCTCAGCTCAGAAAGCAGGTAGAACAACTTTTGTGGTGCCTTTCAAATGCCTACCAAGGTAGTGTAAAAACTACCAAGAGAACTCCTGCCTGGCACCTTCCCCGGTGGAGTTGTGCATGGGGTGTCTTTGGAACATTTTGTCACCGGCCGACTCCAAAATTCAGCGGTTCCCCATCTCAGCCCAGAAAGCAGGTAGAACAACTTTTGTGGTGTCTTTCAGATGCCTACCGGAGCAATGTAAAAACTACCAGGAGAACTCCTGTCTGGCACCTTCCCCGGTGGAGTTGTGCATGGGGTGTGTTTGGAACATTTTGTCACCGGCCGACTCCAAAATTCAGCGGTTCCCCATCTCAGCCCAGAAAGCAGGTAGAACAACTTTTGTGGTGCCTTTCAGCTGCCTACCAAGGTAGTGTAAAAACTACCAGGAGAACTCCTGTCTGGCACCTTCCCCGGTGGAGTTGTGCATGGGGTGTCTTTGGAACATTTTGTCACCAGCCGAGTCCAAAATTCAGCGGTTCCCCATCTCAGCCCAGAAAGCAGGTAGAACAACTTTTGTGGTTCCTTTCAGCTGCCTACCAAGGTAGTGTAAAAACTATTAAGAGAACTCCTGTCTGGCACCTTCCCCGGTGGAGTTGTGCATGGGGTGTGTTTGGAACATTTTGTCACCGGCCGAGTCCAAAATTCAGCGGTTCCCCATCTCAGCCCAGAAAGCAGGTAGAACAACTTTTGTGGTGTCTTTCAGATGCCTACCGGAGCAATGTAAAAACTACCAGGAGAACTCCTGTCTGGCACCTTCCCCGGTGGAGTTGTGCATGGGGTGTGTTTGGAACATTTTGTCACCGGCCGACTCCAAAATTCAGCGGTTCCCCATCTCAGCCCAGAAAGCAGGTAGAACAACTTTTGTGGTGTCTTTCAGATGCCTACCGGAGCAATGTAAAAACTACCAGGAGAACTCCTGTCTGGCACCTTCCCCGGTGGAGTTGTGCATGGGGTGTGTTTGGAACATTTTGTCACCGGCCGACTCCAAAATTCAGCGGTTCCCCATCTCAGCCCAGAAAGCAGGTAGAACAACTTTTGTGGTGCCTTTCAAATGCCTACCAAGGTAGTGTAAAAACTACCAAGAGAACTCCTGCCTGGCACCTTCCCCGGTGGAGTTGTGCATGGGGTGTGTTTGGAACATTTTGTCACCGGCCGAGTCCAAAATTCAGCGATTCCCCATCTCAGCCCAGAAAGCAGGTAGAACAACTTTTGTGGTGTCCTTTTGATGCCTACCGGAGCAATGTAAAAACTACCAACAGAATTCGTTCCTGGCACCTTCGCTAGTTCAGTTGTGCATGGGGTGTGTTTATTAAAATTTTGTCACCAGCCGAGTCCAAAATTCAGCTGTTCCCCATCTCAGCCCAGAAAGCAGGTAGAACAACTTTTGTGGTGTCTTTCAGATGCCTCCTGGAGCAATATAAAAACTTCCAGGAGAACTCCTGTCTGGCACCTTCCCCGGTGGAGTTGTGCATGGGGTGTGTTTGGAACATTTTGTCACCGGCCGACTCCAAAATTCAGCGGTTCCCCATCTCAGCCCAGAAAGCAGGTAGAACAACTTTTGTGGTGCCTTTCAGCTGCCTACCAAGGTAGTGTAAAAACTATTAAGAGAACTCCTGTCTGGCACCTTCCCCGGTGGAGTTGTGCATGGGGTGTGTTTGGAACATTTTGTCACCGGCCGACTCCAAAATTCAGCGGTTCCCCATCTCAGCCCAGAAAGCAGGTAGAACAACTTTTGTGGTGTCTTTCAGATGCCTACCGGAGCAATGTAAAAACTACCAGGAGAACTCCTGTCTGGCACCTTCCCCGGTGGAGTTGTGCATGGGGTGTGTTTGGAACATTTTGTCACCGGCCGACTCCAAAATTCAGCGGTTCCCCATCTCAGCCCAGAAAGCAGGTAGAACAACTTTTGTGGTGTCCTTTTGATGCCTACCGGAGCAATGTAAAAACTACCAACAGAACTCATCCCTGGCACCTTCGCTACTTCAGTTGTGCATGGGGTGTATTTATTAAAATTTTGTCACCGGCCGAGTCCAAAATTCAGCTGTTCCCCATCTCAGCCCAGAAAGCAGGTAGAACAACTTTTGTGGTGCCTTTCAGGTGCCTCCTGGAGCAAAATAAAAACTACCAACAGAACTCATCCCTGGCACCTTCCCCGGTGGAGTTGTGCATGGGGTGTCTTTGGAACATTTTGTCACCGGCCGACTCCAAAATTCAGCGGTTCCCCATCTCAGCCCAGAAAGCAGGTAGAACAACTTTTGTGGTGCCTTTCAGCTGCCTACCAAGGTAGTGTAAAAACTACCAGGAGAACTCCTGTCTGGCACCTTCCCCGGTGGAGTTGTGCATGGGGTGTGTTTGGAACATTTTGTCACCGGCCGAGTCCAAAATTCAGCACTTCCCCATCTCACCCCAGTAAGCTGGAAGAACAACTTTTATGGTGTCTTTCAGATGCCTACAGGAGCAATGTAAAAACTACCAGGAGAACTCCTGTCTGGCACCTTCCCCGGTGGAGTTGTGCATGGGGTGTGTTTGGAACATTTTGTCACCAGCCGACTCCAAAATTCAGCTGTTCCCCATCTCAGCCCAGAAAGCAGGTAGAACAACTTTTGTGGTGCCTTTCAGCTGCCTACCAAGGTAGTGTAAAAACTACCAGGAGAACTCCTGTCTGGCACATTCCCCGGTGGAGTTGTGCATGGGGTGTGTTTGGAACATTTTTTCACCGGCCGACTCCAAAATTCAGCGGTTCCCCATCTCAGCCCAGAAAGCAGGTAGAACAACTTTTGTGGTGTCCTTTTGATGCCTACCGGAGCAATGTAAAAACTACCAACAGAACTCGTCCCTGGCACCTTCGCTAGTGGAGTTGTGCATGGGGTGTATTTATTAAAATTTTGTCACCAGCCGAGTCCAAAATTCAGCGATTCCCCATCTCAGCCCAGAAAGCAGGTAGAACAACTTTTGTGGTGTCTTTCAGATGCCTACCGGAGCAATGTAAAAACTACCAGGAGAACTCCTGTCTGGCAACTTCCCCGGTGGAGTTGTGCATGGGGTGTGTTTGGAACATTTTGTCACCGGCCGACTCCAAAATTCAGCGGTTCCCCATCTCAGCCCAGAAAGCAGGTAGAACAACTTTTGTGGTGTCTTTCAGATGCCTACCGAAGCAATGTAAAAACTACCAGGAGAACTCCTGTCTGGCACCTTCCCCGGTGGAGTTGTGCATGGGGTGTCTTTGGAACATTTTGTCACCGGCCAAGTCCAAAATTCAGCGGTTCCCCATCTCAGCCCAGAAAGCAGGTAGAACAACTTTTGTGGTGCCTTTCAGCTGCCTACCAAGGTAGTGTAAAAACTATCAAGAGAACTCTTGTCTGGCACCTTCCCTAGTGGAGTTGTGCATGGGGTGTGTTTGGAACATTTTGTCACCAGCCGAGTCCAAAATTCAGCGGTTCCCCATCTCAGCCCAGAAAGCAGGTAGAACAACTTTTGTGGTGTCTTTCAGATGCCTACCAGAGCAATGTAAAAACTACCAACAGAACTCGTCCCTGGCACCTTCGCTAGTGGAGTTGTGCATGGGGTGTATTAAAATTTTGTCACCAGCCGAGTCCAAAATTCAGCGGTTCCCCATCTCAGCTCAGAAAGCAGGTAGAACAACTTTTGTGGTGCCTTTCAAATGCCTACCAAGGTAGTGTAAAAACTACCAAGAGAACTCCTGCCTGGCACCTTCCCCGGTGGAGTTGTGCATGGGGTGTCTTTGGAACATTTTGTCACCGGCCGACTCCAAAATTCAGCGGTTCCCCATCTCAGCCCAGAAAGCAGGTAGAACAACTTTTGTGGTGTCTTTCAGATGCCTACCGGAGCAATGTAAAAACTACCAGGAGAACTCCTGTCTGGCACCTTCCCCGGTGGAGTTGTGCATGGGGTGTGTTTGGAACATTTTGTCACCGGCCGACTCCAAAATTCAGCGGTTCCCCATCTCAGCCCAGAAAGCAGGTAGAACAACTTTTGTGGTGCCTTTCAGCTGCCTACCAAGGTAGTGTAAAAACTACCAGGAGAACTCCTGTCTGGCACCTTCCCCGGTGGAGTTGTGCATGGGGTGTCTTTGGAACATTTTGTCACCAGCCGAGTCCAAAATTCAGCGGTTCCCCATCTCAGCCCAGAAAGCAGGTAGAACAACTTTTGTGGTTCCTTTCAGCTGCCTACCAAGGTAGTGTAAAAACTATTAAGAGAACTCCTGTCTGGCACCTTCCCCGGTGGAGTTGTGCATGGGGTGTGTTTGGAACATTTTGTCACCGGCCGACTCCAAAATTCAGCGGTTCCCCATCTCAGCCCAGAAAGCAGGTAGAACAACTTTTGTGGTGTCTTTCAGATGCCTACCGGAGCAATGTAAAAACTACCAGGAGAACTCCTGTCTGGCACCTTCCCCGGTGGAGTTGTGCATGGGGTGTGTTTGGAACATTTTGTCACCGGCCGACTCCAAAATTCAGCGGTTCCCCATCTCAGCCCAGAAAGCAGGTAGAACAACTTTTGTGGTGTCTTTCAGATGCCTACCGGAGCAATGTAAAAACTACCAGGAGAACTCCTGTCTGGCACCTTCCCCGGTGGAGTTGTGCATGGGGTGTGTTTGGAACATTTTGTCACCGGCCGACTCCAAAATTCAGCGGTTCCCCATCTCAGCCCAGAAAGCAGGTAGAACAACTTTTGTGGTGCCTTTCAAATGCCTACCAAGGTAGTGTAAAAACTACCAAGAGAACTCCTGCCTGGCACCTTCCCCGGTGGAGTTGTGCATGGGGTGTGTTTGGAACATTTTGTCACCGGCCGAGTCCAAAATTCAGCGATTCCCCATCTCAGCCCAGAAAGCAGGTAGAACAACTTTTGTGGTGTCCTTTTGATGCCTACCGGAGCAATGTAAAAACTACCAACAGAATTCGTTCCTGGCACCTTCGCTAGTTCAGTTGTGCATGGGGTGTGTTTATTAAAATTTTGTCACCAGCCGAGTCCAAAATTCAGCTGTTCCCCATCTCAGCCCAGAAAGCAGGTAGAACAACTTTTGTGGTGTCTTTCAGATGCCTCCTGGAGCAATATAAAAACTTCCAGGAGAACTCCTGTCTGGCACCTTCCCCGGTGGAGTTGTGCATGGGGTGTGTTTGGAACATTTTGTCACCGGCCGACTCCAAAATTCAGCGGTTCCCCATCTCAGCCCAGAAAGCAGGTAGAACAACTTTTGTGGTGCCTTTCAGCTGCCTACCAAGGTAGTGTAAAAACTATTAAGAGAACTCCTGTCTGGCACCTTCCCCGGTGGAGTTGTGCAGGGGGTGTCTTTGGAACATTTTGTCACCGGCCGAGTCCAAAATTCAGCGGTTCCCCATCTCAGCCCAGAAAGCAGGTAGAACAACTTTTGTGGTGTCTTTCAGATGCCTACCGGAGCAATGTAAAAACTACCAGGAGAACTCCTGTCTGGCACCTTCCCCGGTGGAGTTGTGCATGGGGTGTGTTTGGAACATTTTGTCACCAGCCGAGTCCAAAATTCAGCGGTTCCCCATCTCAGCCCAGAAAGCAGGTAGAACAACTTTTGTGGTGTCTTTCAAATGCCTACCAAGGTAGTGTAAAAACTACCAAGAGAACTCCTGCCTGGCACCTTCCCCGGTGGAGTTGTGCATGGGGTGTCTTTGGAACATTTTGTCACCGGCCGAGCCCAAAATTCAGCGATTCCCCATCTCAGCCCAGAAAGCAGGAAGAACAACTTTTGTGGTGTCCTTTTGATGCCTACAGGAGCAATGTAAAAACTACCAACAGAACTCGTCCCTGGCACCTTCGCTAGTGGAGTTGTGCATGGGGTGTGTTTGGAACATTTTTTCACCGGCCGAGTCCAAAATTCAGTACTTCCCCATCTCACCCCAGTAAGCTGGAAGAACAACTTTTATGGTGTCTTTCAGATGCCTACAGGAGCAATGTAAAAACTACCAGGAGAACTCCTGTCTGGCACCTTCCCTGGTGGAGTTGTGCATGGGGTGTGTTTGGAACATTTTGTCACCAGCCGACTCCAAAATTCAGCGGTTCCTCATCTCAGCCCAGAAAGCAGGTAGAACAACTTTTGTGGTGCCTTTCAGCTGCCTACCAAGGTAGTGTAAAAACTACCAAGAGAACTCCTGTCTGGCACCTTCCCCGGTGGAGTTGTGCATGGGGTGTCTTTGGAACATTTTGTCACCGGCCGAGTCCAAAATTCAGCGGTTCCCCATCTCAGCCCAGAAAGCAGGTAGAACAACTTTTGTGGTGTCCTTTTGATGCCTACCGGAGCAATGTAAAAACTACCAACAGAACTCGTCCCTGGCACCTTCGCTAGTGGAGTTGTGCATGGGGTGTATTTATTAAAATTTTGTCACCAGCCGAGTCCAAAATTCAGCGGTTCCCCATCTCAGCCCAGAAAGCAGGTAGAACAACTTTTGTGGTGTCTTTCAGATGCCTACCGGAGCAATGTAAAAACTACCAGGAGAACTCCTGTCTGGCACCTTCCCCGGTGGAGTTGTGCATGGGGTGTGTTTGGAACATTTTGTCACCAGCCGAGTCCAAAATTCAGCGGTTCCCCATCTCAGCCCAGAAAGCAGGTAGAACAACTTTTGTGGTGTCTTTCAAATGCCTACCAAGGTAGTGTAAAAACTACCAAGAGAACTCCTGCCTGGCACCTTCCCCGGTGGAGTTGTGCATGGGGTGTCTTTGGAACATTTTGTCACCGGCCGAGCCCAAAATTCAGCGGTTCCCCATCTCAGCCCAGAAAGCAGGAAGAACAACTTTTGTGGTGTCCTTTTGATGCCTACAGGAGCAATGTAAAAACTACCAACAGAACTCGTCCCTGGCACCTTCGCTAGTGGAGTTATGCATGGGGTGTGTTTGGAACATTTTTTCACCGGCCGAGTCCAAAATTCAGTACTTCCCCATCTCACCCCAGTAAGCTGGAAGAACAACTTTTATGGTGTCTTTCAGATGCCTACCGGAGCAATGTAAAAACTACCAGGAGAACTCCTGTCTGGCACCTTCCCTGGTGGAGTTGTGCATGGGGTGTGTTTGGAACATTTTGTCACCAGCCGACTCCAAAATTCAGCGGTTCCTCATCTCAGCCCAGAAAGCAGGTAGAACAACTTTTGTGGTGCCTTTCAAATGCCTACCAAGGTAGTGTAAAAACTACCAAGAGAACTCCTGTCTGGCACCTTCCCCGGTGGAGTTGTGCATGGGGTGTGTTTGGAACATTTTTTCACCGGCCGACTCCAAAATTCAGCGGTTCCCCATCTCAGCCCAGAAAGCAGGTAGAACAACTTTTGTGGTGTCCTTTTGATGCCTACCGGAGCAATGTAAAAACTACCAACAGAACTCGTCCCTGGCACCTTCGCTAGTGGAGTTGTGCATGGGGTGTATTTATTAAAATTTTGTCACCAGCCGAGTCCAAAATTCAGCGGTTCCCCATCTCAGCCCAGAAAGCAGGTAGAACAACTTTTGTGGTGTCTTTCTGATGCCTACCATGGTAATGTGAAAACTACCAGGAGAACTCCTGTCTGGCACCTTCCCCGGTGGAGTTGTGCATGGGGTGTGTTTGGAACATTTTGTCACCGGCCGAGTCCAAAATTCAGCGGTTCCCCATCTCAGCCCAGAAAGCAGGTAGAACAAATTTTGTGGTGTCTTTCAGATGCCTACCGGAGCAATGTAAAAACTACCACGAGAACTCCTGCCTGGCACCTTCCCCGGTGGAGTTGTGCATGGGGTGTGTTTGGAACATTTTGTCACCGGCCGAGTCCAAAATTCAGCTGTTCCCCATTTCAGCCCAGAAAGCAGGTAGAGCAACTTTTGTGGTGTCTTTCAGATGCCTACCAAGGTAGTGTAAATACTACCAGGAGAACTCCTGTCTGGCACCTTCCCCGGTGGAGTTGTGCATGGGGTGTGTTTGGAACATTTTTTCACCAGCCGACTCCAAAAGTCAGCGGTTCCCCATCTCAGCCCAGAAAGCAGGTAGAACAACTTTTGTGGTGCCTTTCAAATGCCTACCAAGGTAGTGTAAAAACTACCAAGAGAACTCCTGCCTGGCACCTTCCCCGGTGGAGTTGTGCATGGGGTGTCTTTGGAACATTTTGTCACCGGCCGAGTCCAAAATTCAGAGGTTCCCCATCTCAGCCCAGAAAGCAGGTAGAACAACTTTTGTGGTGCCTTTCAGCTGCCTACCAAGGTAGTGTAAAAACTACCAGGAGAACTCTTGTCTGGCACCTTCCCTAGTGGAGTTGTGCATGGGGTGTGTTTGGAACATTTTTTCACCAGCCGACTCCAAAATTCAGCGGTTCCCCATCTCAGCCCAGAAAGCAGGTAGAACAACTTTTGTGGTGTCTTTCAGATGCCTACCGGAGCAATGTAAAAACTACCAGGAGAACTCCTGTCTGGCACCTTCCCCGGTGGAGTTGTGCATGGGGTGTGTTTGGAACATTTTGTCACCGGCCGAGTCCAAAATTCAGCGGTTCCCCATCTCAGCCCAGAAAGCAGGTAGAACAACTTTTGTGGTGTCTTTCAGATGCCTACCGGAGCAATGTAAAAACTACCAGGAGAACTCCTGTCTGGCACCTTCCCCGGTGGAGTTGTGCATGGGGTGTCTTTGGAACATTTTGTCACCGGCCGAGTCCAAAATTCAGCGATTCCCCATCTCAGCCCAGAAAGCAGGAAGAACAACTTTTGTGGTGTCCTTTTGATGCCTACAGTAGCAATGTAAAAACTACCAACAGAACTCGTCCCTGGCACCTTCGCTAGTGGAGTTGTGCATGGGGTGTGTTTGGAACATTTTGTCACCGGCCGAGTCCCAAATTCAGCGGTTCCCCATCTTAGCCCAGAGAGCAGGTAGAACAACTTTTCTGGTGTCTTTCAGATGCCTACCGGAGCAATGTAAAAACTACCAGGAGAACTCCTGTCTGGCACCTTCCCCGGTGGAGTTGTGCAGGGGGTGTGTTTGGAACATTTTGTCACCGGCCGAGTCCAAAAATCAGCGGTTCCCCATCTCAGCCCAGAAAGCAGGTAGAACAACTTTTGTGGTGTCTTTCAGATGCCTACCGGAGCAATGTAAAAACTACCAGGAGAACTCCTGTCTGGCACCTTCCCCGGTGGAGTTGTGCATGGGGTGTGTTCGGAACATTTTGTCACAAGCCGAGTCCAAAATTCAGCGGTTCCCCATTTCAGCCCAGAAAGCAGGTAGAACAACTTTTGTGGTGCCTTTCAAATGCCTACGAAGGTAGTGTAAAAACTACCAGGAGAACTCCTGTCTGGCACGTTCCCCGGTGGAGTTGTGCATGGGGTGTCTTTGGAACATTTTGTCACCGGCCGAGTCCAAAATTCAGCGATTCCCCATCTCAGCCCAGAAAGCAGGAAGAACAACTTTTGTGGTGTCTTTCAGATGCCTACCAGAGCAATGTAAAAACTACCAGGAGAACTCGTCCCTGGCACCTTCCCCGGTGGAGTTGTGCATGGGGTGTGTTTGGAACATTTTGTCACCGGCCGAGTCCAAAATTCAGCACTTCCCCATCTCACCCCAGAAAGCTGGAAGAACAACTTTTGTGGTGTCTTTCAGATGCCTACCGGAGCAATGTAAAAACTACCAGGAGAACTCCTGTCTGGCACCTTCCCCGGTGGAGTTGTGCATGGGGTGTCTTTGGAACATTTCGTCTACCAGCCGAGTCCAAAATTCAGCGGTTCCCCATCTCAGCCCAGAAAGCAGGTAGAACAACTTTTGTGGTGTCCTTTTGATGCCTACCGGAGCAATGTAAAAACTACCAACAGAACTCGTCCCTGGCACCTTCGCTAGTGGAGTTGTGCACGGGGTGTATTTATTAAATTTTTGTCACCGGCCGAGTCCAAAATTCAGCGGTTCCCCATCTCAGCCCAGAAAGCAGGTAGAACAACTTTTGTGGTGCCTTTCAGCTGCCTACCAAGGTAGTGTAAAAACTATCAAGAGAACTCTTGTCTGGTACCTTCCCTAGTGGAGTTGTGCATGGGGTGTGTTTGGAACATTTTGTCACCAGCCGAGTCCAAAATTCAGCGGTTCCCCATCTCAGCCCAGAAAGCAGGTAGAACAACTTTTCTGGTGTCTTTCAGATGCCTACCAAGGTAGTGTAAAAACTATTAAGAGAACTCCTGTCTGGCACCTTCCCCGGTGGAGTTGTGCATGGGGTGTGTTTGGAACATTTTGTCACCAGCCGAGTCCAAAATTCAGCGGTTCCCCATCTCAGCTCAGAAAGCAGGTAGAACAGCTTTTGTGGTGCCTTTCAAATGCCTACCAAGGTAGTGTAAAAACTACCAAGAGAACTCCTGCCTGGCACCTTCCCCGGTGGAGTTGTGCAGGGGGTGTGTTTGGAACATTTTGTCACCGGCCGACTCCAAAATTCAGCGGTTCCCCATCTCAGCCCAGAAAGCAGGAAGAATAACTTTTGTGGTGTCCTTTTGATGCCTACAGGAGCAATGTAAAAACTACCAGGAGAACTCCTGTCTGGCACCTTCCCCGGTGGAGTTGTGCATGGGGTGTGTTTGGAACATTTTGTCACCGGCCGACTCCAAAATTCAGCGGTTCCCCATCTCAGCCCAGAAAGCAGGTAGAACAACTTTTGTGGTGTCTTTCAGATGCCTACCGGAGCAATGTAAAAACTACCAGGAGAACTCCTGTCTGGCACCTTCCCCGGTGGAGTTGTGCATGGGGTGTGTTTGGAACATTTTGTCACCGGCCGACTCCAAAATTCAGCGGTTCCCCATCTCAGCCCAGAAAGCAGGTAGAACAACTTTTGTGGTGTCCTTTTGATGCCTACCGGAGCAATGTAAAAACTACCAACAGAACTCGTCCCTGGCACCTTCGCTAGTGGAGTTGTGCATGGGGTGTTTTTGGAACATTTTGTCACCGGCCGAGTCCAAAATTCAGCGGTTCCCCATCTCAGCCCAGAAAGCAGGTAGAACAACTTTTGTGGTGTCTTTCAGCTGCCTACCAAGGTAGTGTAAAAACTACTAAGAGAACTCCTGTCTGGCACCTTCCCCGGTGGAGTTGTGCATGGGGTGTGTTTGGAACATTTTGTCACCGGCCGACTCCAAAATTCAGCGGTTCCCCATCTCAGCCCAGAAAGCAGGTAGAACAACTTTTGTGGTGCCTTTCAAATGCCTACCAAGGTAGTGTAAAAACTACCAAGAGAACTCCTGCCTGGCACCTTCCCCGGTGGAGTTGTGCATGGGGTGTGTTTGGAACATTTTGTCACCGGCCGAGTCCAAAATTCAGCGGTTCCCCATCTCAGCCCAGAAAGCAGGTAGAACAACTTTTGTGGTGTCCTTTTGATGCCTACCGGAGCAATGTAAAAACTACCAACAGAACTCGTCCCTGGCACCTTCGCTAGTGGAGTTGTGCATGGGGTGTATTTATTAAAATTTTGTCACCAGCCGACTCCAAAATTCAGCGGTTCCCCATTTCAGCCCAGAAAGCAGGTAGAACAACTTTTGTGGTGCCTTTCAGCTGCCTACCAAGGTAGTGTAAAAACTATCAAGAGAACTCTTGTCTGGCACCTTCCCTAGTGGAGTTGTGCATGGGGTGTGTTTGGAACATTTTGTCACCAGCCGAGTCCAAAATTCAGCGGTTCCCCATCTCAGCCCAGAAAGCAGGTAGAACAACTTTTGTGGTGTCTTTCAGATGCCTACCAGAGCAATGTAAAAACTACCAGGAGAACTCCTGTCTGGCACCTTCCCCGGTGGAGTTGTGCATGGGGTGTGTTTGGAACATTTTGTCACCAGCCGACTCCAAAATTCAGCGGTTTCCCATCTCAGCTCAGAAAGCAGGTAGAACAACTTTTGTGGTGCCTTTCAAATGCCTACCAAGGTAGTGTAAAAACTACCAAGAGAACTCCTGTCTGGCACCTTCCCCGGTGGAGTTGTGCATGGGGTGTCTTTGGAACATTTTTTCACCGGCCGAGTCCAAAATTCAGCGGTTCCCCATCTCAGCCCAGAAAGCAGGAAGAACAACTTTTGTGGTGTCCTTTTGATGCCTACAGGAGCAATGTAAAAACTACCAGGAGAACTCCTGTCTGGCACCTTCGCTAGTGGAGTTGTGCATGGGATGTGTTTGGAACATTTTGTCACCAGCCGAGTCCAAAACTCAGCGGTTCCCCATCTCAGCCCAGAAAGCAGGTAGAACAACTTTTGTGGTGCCTTTCAGCTGCCTACCAAGGTAGTATAAAAACTATTAAGAGAACTCCTGTCTGGCACCTTCCCCGGTGGAGTTGTGCATGGGGTGTGTTTGGAACATTTTGTCACCGGCCGACTCCAAAATTCAGCGGTTCCCCATCTCAGCCCAGAAAGCAGGTAGAACAACTTTTGTGGTGTCTTTCAGATGCCTACCGGAGCAATGTAAAAACTACCAGGAGAACTCCTGTCTGGCACCTTCCCCGGTGGAGTTGTGCATGGGGTGTGTTTGGAACATTTTGTCACCGGCCGACTCCAAAATTCAGCGGTTCCCCATCTCAGCCCAGAAAGCAGGTAGAACAACTTTTGTGGTGCCTTTCAGCTGCCTACCAAGGTAGTGTAAAAACTATCAAGAGAACTCTTGTCTGGCACCTTCCCTAGTGGAGTTGTGCATGGGGTGTGTTTGGAACATTTTGACACCAGCCGAGTCCAAAATTCAGCGGTTCCCCATCTCAGCCTAAAAAGCAGGTAGAACAACTTTTGTGGTGTCTTTCAGATGCCTACCGGAGCAATGTAAAAACTACCAGGAGAACTCCTGTCTGGCACCTTCCCCGGTGGAGTTGTGCATGGGGTGTGTTTGGAACATTTTGTCACCGGCCGACTCCAAAATTCAGCGGTTCCCCATCTCAGCCCAGAAAGCAGGTAGAACAACTTTTGTGGTGTCTTTCAGATGCCTACCGGAGCAATGTAAAAACTACCAGGAGAACTCCTGTCTGGCACCTTCCCCGGTGGAGTTGTGCATGGGGTGTGTTTGGAACATTTTGTCACCGGCCGACTCCAAAATTCAGCGGTTCCCCATCTCAGCCCAGAAAGCAGGTAGAACAACTTTTGTGGTGTCTTTCAGGTGCCTACCAAGGTAGTGTAAAAACTACAAAGAGAACTCCTGTCTGGCACCTTCCCCGGTGGAGTTGTGCATGGGGTGTGTTTGGAACATTTTGTCACCGGCCGACTCCAAAATTCAGCGGTTCCCCATCTCAGCCCAGAAAGCAGGTAGAACAACTTTTGTGGTGTCCTTTTGATGCCTACAGGAGCAATGTAAAAACTACCAACAGAACTCGTCCCTGGCACCTTCGCTAGTGGAGTTGTGCATGGGGTGTATTTATTAAAATTTTGTCACCAGCCGAGTCCAAAATTCAGCGGTTCCCCATCTCAGCCCAGAAAGCAGGTAGAACAACTTTTGTGGTGCCTTTCAGCTGCCTACCAAGGTAGTGTAAAAACTATCAAGAGAACACTTGTCTGGCACCTTCCCTAGTGGAGTTGTGCATGGGGTGTGTTTGGAACATTTTGTCACCAGCCGAGTCCAAAATTCAGCGGTTCCCCATCTCAGCCCAGAAAGCAGGTAGAACAACTTTTGTGGTGTCTTTCAGATGCCTACCAGAGCAATGTAAAAACTACCAGGAGAACTCCTGTCTGGCACCTTCCCCGGTGGAGTTGTGCATGGGGTGTGTTTGGAACATTTTGTCACCAGCCGAGTCCAAAATTCAGCGGTTCCCCATCTCAGCTCAGAAAGCAGGTAGAACAACTTTTGTGGTGCCTTTCAAATGCCTACCAAGGTAGTGTAAAAACTACCAAGAGAACTCCTGCCTGGCACCTTCCCCGGTGGAGTTGTGCATGGGGTGTCTTTGGAACATTTTGTCACCGGCCGACTCCAAAATTCAGCGGTTCCCCATCTCAGCCCAGAAAGCAGGTAGAACAACTTTTGTGGTGTCTTTCAGATGCCTACCGGAGCAATGTAAAAACTACCAGGAGAACTCCTGTCTGGCACCTTCCCTGGTGGAGTTGTGCATGGGGTGTTTTTGGAACATTTTGTCACCGGCCGACTCCAAAATTCAGCGGTTCCCCATCTCAGCCCAGAAAGCAGGTAGAACAACTTTTGTGGTGTCTTTCAGATGCCTACCGGAGCAATGTAAAAACTACCAGGAGAACTCCTGTCTGGCACCTTCCCCGGTGGAGTTGTGCATGGGGTGTGTTTGGAACATTTTCTCACCGGCCGACTCCAAAATTCAGCTGTTCCCCATCTCAGCCAGAAAGCAGGTAGAACAACTTTTGTGGTGTCTTTCAGATGCCTACCAAGGTAGTGTAAAAACTACCAGGAGAACTCCTGTCTGGCACCTTCCCCGGTGGAGTTGTGCATGGGGTGTGTTTGGAACATTTTGTCACCAGCCGAGTCCAAAATTCAGCGGTTCCCCATCTCAGCCCAGAAAGCAGGTAGAACAACTTTTGTGGTGCCTTTCAGCTGCCTACCAAGGTAGTGTAAAAACTATCAAGAGAACTCTTGTCTGGCACCTTCCCCGGTGGAGTTGTGCATGCGGTGTGTTTGGAACATTTTGTCACCAGCCGAGTCCAAAATTCAGCGGTTCCCCATCTCAGCCCAGAAAGCAGGTAGAACAACTTTTGTGGTGTCTTTCAGATGCCTACCAGAGCAATGTAAAAACTACCAACAGAACTCGTCCCTGGCACCTTCGCTAGTGGAGTTGTGCATGGGGTGTATTTATTAAAATTTTGTCACCGGCCGAGTCCAAAATTCAGCGGTTCCCCATCTCAGCTCAGAAAGCAGGTAGAACAACTTTTGTGGTGCCTTTCAAATGCCTACCAAGGTAGTGTAAAAACTACCAAGAGAACTCCTGCCTGGCACCTTCCCCGGTGGAGTTGTGCATGGGGTGTCTTTGGAACATTTTGTCACCGGCCGACTCCAAAATTCAGCGGTTCCCCATCTCAGCCCAGAAAGCAGGTAGAACAACTTTTGTGGTGTCTTTCAGATGCCTACCGGAGCAATGTAAAAACTACCAGGAGAACTCCTGTCTGGCACCTTCCCCGGTGGAGTTGTGCATGGGGTGTGTTTGGAACATTTTGTCACCAGCCGAGTCCAAAATTCAGCGGTTCCCCATCTCAGCCCAGAAAGCAGGTAGAACAACTTTTGTGGTGCCTTTCAGCTGCCTACCAAGGTAGTATAAAAACTATTAAGAGAACTCCCGTCTGGCACCTTCCCCGGTGGAGTTGTGCATGGGGTGTGTTTGGAACATTTTGTCACCGGCCGACTCCAAAATTCAGCGGTTCCCCATCTCAGCCCAGAAAGCAGGTAGAACAACTTTTGTGGTGTCTTTCAGATGCCTACCGGAGCAATGTAAAAACTACCAGGAGAACTCCTGTCTGGCACCTTCCCCGGTGGAGTTGTGCATGGGGTGTGTTTGGAACATTTTGTCACCGGCCGAGTCCAAAATTCAGCGGTTCCCCATCTCAGCCCAGAAAGCAGGTAGAACTACTTTTGTGGTGTCTTTCAGATGCCTACCAGAGCAATGTAAAAACTACCAGGAGAACTCCTGTCTGGCACCTTCCCCGGTGGAGTTGTGCATGGGGTGTGTTTGGAACATTTTGTCACCGGCCGAGTCCAAAATTCAGAGGTTCCCCATCTCAGCCCAGAGAGCAGGTAGAACAACTTTTGTGGTGCCTTTCAGCTGCCTACCAAGGTAGTGTAAAAACTATCAAGAGAACTCTTGTCTGGCACCTTCCCTAGTCGAGTTGTGCATGGGGTGTGTTTGGAACATTTTGTCACCAGCCGAGTCCAAAATTCAGCGGTTCCCCATCTCAGCCCAGAAAGCAGGTAGAACAACTTTTGTGGTGCCTTTCAAATGCCTACCAAGGTAGTGTAAAAACTACCAAGAGAACTCCTGCCTGGCACCTTCCCCGGTGGAGTTGTGCATGGGGTGTGTTTGGAACATTTTGTCACCGGCCGACTCCAAAATTCAGCGGTTCCCCATCTCAGCCCAGAAAGCAGGTAGAACAACTTTTGTGGTGTCTTTCAGATGCCTACCGGAGCAATGTAAAAACTACCAGGAGAACTCCTCTCTGGCACCTTCCCCGGTGGAGTTGTGCATGGGGTGTGTTTGGAACATTTTGTCACCGGCCGAGACCAAAATTCAGCGGTTCCCCATCTCAGCCCAGAAAGCAGGTAGAACAACTTTTGTGGTGCCTTTCAGCTGCCTACCAAGGTAGTATAAAAACTATTAAGAGAACTCCTGTCTGGCACCTTCCCCGGTGGAGTTGTGCATGGGGTGTGTTTGGAACATTTTGTCACCGGCCGACTCCAAAATTCAGCGGTTCCCCATCTCAGCCCAGAAAGCAGGTAGAACAACTTTTGTGGTGTCTTTCAGATGCCTACCGGAGCAATGTAAAAACTACCAGGAGAACTCCTGTCTGGCACCTTCCCCGGTGGAGTTGTGCATGGGGTGTGTTTGAACATTTTGTCACCAGCCGAGTCCAAAATTCAGCGGTTCCCCATCTCAGCCCAGAAAGCAGGTAGAACAACTTTTGTGGTGCCTTTCAAATGCCTACCAAGGTATTGTAAAAACTATTAAGAGAACTCCTGTCTGGCACCTTCCCCGGTGGAGTTGTGCATGGGGTGTGTTTGGAACATTTTGTCACCGGCCGACTCCAAAATTCAGCGGTTCCCCATCTCAGCCCAGAAAGCAGGTAGAACAACTTTTGTGGTGTCTTTCAGATGCCTACCAAGGTAATGTGAAAACTACCAGGAGAACTCCTGTCTGGCACCTTCCCCGGTGGAGTTGTGCATGTGGTGTGTTTGGAACATTTTGTCACCGGCCGACTCCAAAATTCAGCTGTTCCCCATCTCAGCCCAGAAAGCAGGTAGAACAACTTTTGTGGTGTCTTTCAGATGCCTACCAAGGTAGTGTAAAAACTATCAAGAGAACTCTTGTCTGGCACCTTCCCTAGTGGAGTTGTGCATGGGGTGTGTTTGGAACATTTTGTCACCAGCCGACTCCAAAATTCAGCGGTTCCCCATCTCAGCTCAGAAAGCAGGTAGAACAACTTTTGTGGTGTCTTTCAGGTGCCTACCAAGGTAGTGTAAAATCTACCAGGAGAACTCCTGTCTGGCACCTTCCCCGGTGGAGTTGTGCATGGGGTGTGTTTGGAACATTTTGTCACCAGCCGAGTCCAAAATTCAGCGGTTCCCCATCTCAGCCCAGAAAGCAGGTAGAACAACTTTTGTGGTGCCTTTCAAATGCCTACCAAGGTAGTGTAAAAACTATTAAGAGAACTCCTGCCTGGCACCTTCCCCGGTGGAGTTGTGCATGGGGTGTCTTTGGAACATTTTGTCACCGGCCGACTCCAAAATTCAGCGGTTCCCCATCTCAGCCCAGAAAGCAGGAAGAACAACTTTTGTGGTGTCCTTTTGATGCCTACAGGAGCAATGTAAAAACTACCAGGAGAACTCCTGTCTGGCACCTTCCCCGGTGGAGTTGTGCATGGGGTGTGTTTGGAACATTTTGTCACCGGCCGACTCCAAAATTCAGCGGTTCCCCATCTCAGCCCAGAAAGCAGGTAGAACAACTTTTGTGGTGTCTTTCAGATGCCTACCGGAACAATGTAAAAACTACCAGGAGAACTCCTGTCTGGCACCTTCCCCGGTGGAGTTGTGCATGGGGTGTGTTTGGAACATTTTGTCACCGGCCGACTCCAAAATTCAGCTGTTCCCCATCTCAGCCCAGAAAGCAGGTAGAACAACTTTTGTGGTGTCTTTCAGATGCCTACCGGAGCAATGTAAAAACTACCAGGAGAACTCCTGTCTGGCACCTTCGCTAGTGGAGTTGTGCATGGGGTGTGTTTGGAACATTTTGTCACCGGCCGACTCCAAAATTCAGCGGTTCCCCATCTCAGCCCAGAAAGCAGGTAGAACAACTTTTGTGGTGTCTTTCAGATGCCTACCGGAGCAATGTAAAAACTACCAGGAGAACTCCTGTCTGGCACCTTCCCCGGTGGAGTTGTGCATGGGGTGTGTTTGGAACATTTTGTCACCAGCCGACTCCAAAATTCAGCGGTTCCCCATCTCAGCCCAGAAAGCAGGTAGAACAACTTTTCTGGTGCCTTTCAGCTGCCTACCAAGGTAGTATAAAAACTATTAAGAGAACTCCTGTCTGGCACCTTCCCCGGTGGAGTTGTGCATGGGGTGTGTTTGGAACATTTTGTCACCGGCCGACTCCAAAATTCAGCGGTTCCCCATCTCAGCCCAGAAAGCAGGTAGAACAACTTTTGTGGTGCCTTTCAGCTGCCTACCAAGGTAGTGTAAAAACTATCAAGAGAACTCTTGTCTGGCACCTTCCCTAGTGGAGTTGTGCATGGGGTGTGTTTGGAACATTTTGTCACCAGCCGAGTCCAAAATTCAGCGGTTCCCCATCTCAGCCCAGAAAGCAGGTAGAACAACTTTTGTGGTGTCTTTCAGGTGCCTACCAAGGTAGTGTAAAATCTACCAGGAGAACTCCTGTCTGGCACCTTCCCCGGTGGAGTTGTGCAGGGGGTGTGTTTGGAACATTTTGTCACCAGCCGAGTCCAAAATTCAGCGGTTCCCCATCTCAGCCCAGAAAGCAGGTAGAACAACTTTTGTGGTGCCTTTCAAATGCCTACCAAGGTAGTGTAAAAACTATCAAGAGAACTCCTGCCTGGCACCTTCCCCGGTGGAGTTGTGCATGGGGTGTGTTTGGAACATTTTGTCACCAGCCGAGTCCAAAATTCAGCGGTTCCCCATCTCAGCCCAGAAAGCAGGTAGAACAACTTTTGTGGTGCCTTTCAAATGCCTACCAAGGTAGTGTAAAAACTACCAAGAGAACTCCTGCCTGGCACCTTCCCCGGTGGAGTTGTGCATGGGGTGTCTTTGGAACATTTTGTCACCGGCCGACTCCAAAATTCAGCGGTTCCCCATCTCAGCCCAGAAAGCAGGTAGAACAACTTTTGTGGTGTCTTTCAGATGCCTACCGGAGCAATGTAAAAACTACCAGGAGAACTCCTGTCTGGCACCTTCCCCGGTGGAGTTGTGCATGGGGTGTGTTTGGAACATTTTGTCACCGGCCGACTCCAAAATTCAGCGGTTCCCCATCTCAGCCCAGAAAGCAGGTAGAACAACTTTTGTGGTGTCTTTCAGATGCCTACCGGAGCAATGTAAAAACTATTAAGAGAACTCCTGTCTGGCACCTTCCCCGGTGGAGTTGTGCATGGGGTGTGTTTGGAACATTTTGTCACCAGCCGAGTCCAAAATTCAGCGGTTCCCCATCTCAGCCCAGAAAGCAGGTAGAACAACTTTTGTGGTGCCTTTCAGCTGCCTACCAAGGTAGTATAAAAACTATTAAGAGAACTCCCGTCTGGCACCTTCCCCGGTGGAGTTGTGCATGGGGTGTGTTTGGAACATTTTGTCACCGGCCGACTCCAAAATTCAGCGGTTCCCCATCTCAGCCCAGAAAGCAGGTAGAACAACTTTTGTGGTGTCTTTCAGATGCCTACCGGAGCAATGTAAAAACTACCAGGAGAACTCCTGTCTGGCACCTTCCCCGGTGGAGTTGTGCATGGGGTGTGTTTGGAACATTTTGTCACCGGCCGAGTCCAAAATTCAGCGGTTCCCCATCTCAGCCCAGAAAGCAGGTAGAACTACTTTTGTGGTGTCTTTCAGATGCCTACCAGAGCAATGTAAAAACTACCAGGAGAACTCCTGTCTGGCACCTTCCCCGGTGGAGTTGTGCATGGGGTGTGTTTGGAACATTTTGTCACCGGCCGAGTCCAAAATTCAGAGGTTCCCCATCTCAGCCCAGAGAGCAGGTAGAACAACTTTTGTGGTGCCTTTCAGCTGCCTACCAAGGTAGTGTAAAAACTATCAAGAGAACTCTTGTCTGGCACCTTCCCTAGTCGAGTTGTGCATGGGGTGTGTTTGGAACATTTTGTCACCAGCCGAGTCCAAAATTCAGCGGTTCCCCATCTCAGCCCAGAAAGCAGGTAGAACAACTTTTGTGGTGCCTTTCAAATGCCTACCAAGGTATTGTAAAAACTATTAAGAGAACTCCTGTCTGGCACCTTCCCCGGTGGAGTTGTGCATGGGGTGTGTTTGGAACATTTTGTCACCGGCCGACTCCAAAATTCAGCGGTTCCCCATCTCAGCCCAGAAAGCAGGTAGAACAACTTTTGTGGTGTCTTTCAGATGCCTACCAAGGTAATGTGAAAACTACCAGGAGAACTCCTGTCTGGCACCTTCCCCGGTGGAGTTGTGCATGTGGTGTGTTTGGAACATTTTGTCACCGGCCGACTCCAAAATTCAGCTGTTCCCCATCTCAGCCCAGAAAGCAGGTAGAACAACTTTTGTGGTGTCTTTCAGATGCCTACCAAGGTAGTGTAAAAACTATCAAGAGAACTCTTGTCTGGCACCTTCCCTAGTGGAGTTGTGCATGGGGTGTGTTTGGAACATTTTGTCACCAGCCGACTCCAAAATTCAGCGGTTCCCCATCTCAGCTCAGAAAGCAGGTAGAACAACTTTTGTGGTGTCTTTCAGGTGCCTACCAAGGTAGTGTAAAATCTACCAGGAGAACTCCTGTCTGGCACCTTCCCCGGTGGAGTTGTGCATGGGGTGTGTTTGGAACATTTTGTCACCAGCCGAGTCCAAAATTCAGCGGTTCCCCATCTCAGCCCAGAAAGCAGGTAGAACAACTTTTGTGGTGCCTTTCAAATGCCTACCAAGGTAGTGTAAAAACTATTAAGAGAACTCCTGTCTGGCACCTTCCCCGGTGGAGTTGTGCATGGGGTGTCTTTGGAACATTTTGTCACCGGCCGACTCCAAAATTCAGCGGTTCCCCATCTCAGCCCAGAAAGCAGGAAGAACAACTTTTGTGGTGTCCTTTTGATGCCTACAGGAGCAATGTAAAAACTACCAGGAGAACTCCTGTCTGGCACCTTCCCCGGTGGAGTTGTGCATGGGGTGTGTTTGGAACATTTTGTCACCGGCCGACTCCAAAATTCAGCGGTTCCCCATCTCAGCCCAGAAAGCAGGTAGAACAACTTTTGTGGTGTCTTTCAGATGCCTACCGGAACAATGTAAAAACTACCAGGAGAACTCCTGTCTGGCACCTTCCCCGGTGGAGTTGTGCATGGGGTGTGTTTGGAACATTTTGTCACCGGCCGACTCCAAAATTCAGCTGTTCCCCATCTCAGCCCAGAAAGCAGGTAGAACAACTTTTGTGGTGTCTTTCAGATGCCTACCGGAGCAATGTAAAAACTACCAGGAGAACTCCTGTCTGGCACCTTCGCTAGTGGAGTTGTGCATGGGGTGTGTTTGGAACATTTTGTCACCGGCCGACTCCAAAATTCAGCGGTTCCCCATCTCAGCCCAGAAAGCAGGTAGAACAACTTTTGTGGTGTCTTTCAGATGCCTACCGGAGCAATGTAAAAACTACCAGGAGAACTCCTGTCTGGCACCTTCCCCGGTGGAGTTGTGCATGGGGTGTGTTTGGAACATTTTGTCACCGGCCGAGTCCAAAATTCAGCGGTTCCCCATCTCAGCCCAGAAAGCAGGTAGAACTACTTTTGTGGTGTCTTTCAGATGCCTACCAGAGCAATGTAAAAACTACCAGGAGAACTCCTGTCTGGCACCTTCCCCGGTGGAGTTGTGCATGGGGTGTGTTTGGAACATTTTGTCACCGGCCGAGTCCAAAATTCAGAGGTTCCCCATCTCAGCCCAGAGAGCAGGTAGAACAACTTTTGTGGTGCCTTTCAGCTGCCTACCAAGGTAGTGTAAAAACTATCAAGAGAACTCTTGTCTGGCACCTTCCCTAGTCGAGTTGTGCATGGGGTGTGTTTGGAACATTTTGTCACCAGCCGAGTCCAAAATTCAGCGGTTCCCCATCTCAGCCCAGAAAGCAGGTAGAACAACTTTTGTGGTGCCTTTCAAATGCCTACCAAGGTATTGTAAAAACTATTAAGAGAACTCCTGTCTGGCACCTTCCCCGGTGGAGTTGTGCATGGGGTGTGTTTGGAACATTTTGTCACCGGCCGACTCCAAAATTCAGCGGTTCCCCATCTCAGCCCAGAAAGCAGGTAGAACAACTTTTGTGGTGTCTTTCAGATGCCTACCAAGGTAATGTGAAAACTACCAGGAGAACTCCTGTCTGGCACCTTCCCCGGTGGAGTTGTGCATGTGGTGTGTTTGGAACATTTTGTCACCGGCCGACTCCAAAATTCAGCTGTTCCCCATCTCAGCCCAGAAAGCAGGTAGAACAACTTTTGTGGTGTCTTTCAGATGCCTACCAAGGTAGTGTAAAAACTATCAAGAGAACTCTTGTCTGGCACCTTCCCTAGTGGAGTTGTGCATGGGGTGTGTTTGGAACATTTTGTCACCAGCCGACTCCAAAATTCAGCGGTTCCCCATCTCAGCTCAGAAAGCAGGTAGAACAACTTTTGTGGTGTCTTTCAGGTGCCTACCAAGGTAGTGTAAAATCTACCAGGAGAACTCCTGTCTGGCACCTTCCCCGGTGGAGTTGTGCATGGGGTGTGTTTGGAACATTTTGTCACCAGCCGAGTCCAAAATTCAGCGGTTCCCCATCTCAGCCCAGAAAGCAGGTAGAACAACTTTTGTGGTGCCTTTCAAATGCCTACCAAGGTAGTGTAAAAACTATTAAGAGAACTCCTGTCTGGCACCTTCCCCGGTGGAGTTGTGCATGGGGTGTCTTTGGAACATTTTGTCACCGGCCGACTCCAAAATTCAGCGGTTCCCCATCTCAGCCCAGAAAGCAGGAAGAACAACTTTTGTGGTGTCCTTTTGATGCCTACAGGAGCAATGTAAAAACTACCAGGAGAACTCCTGTCTGGCACCTTCCCCGGTGGAGTTGTGCATGGGGTGTGTTTGGAACATTTTGTCACCGGCCGACTCCAAAATTCAGCGGTTCCCCATCTCAGCCCAGAAAGCAGGTAGAACAACTTTTGTGGTGTCTTTCAGATGCCTACCGGAACAATGTAAAAACTACCAGGAGAACTCCTGTCTGGCACCTTCCCCGGTGGAGTTGTGCATGGGGTGTGTTTGGAACATTTTGTCACCGGCCGACTCCAAAATTCAGCTGTTCCCCATCTCAGCCCAGAAAGCAGGTAGAACAACTTTTGTGGTGTCTTTCAGATGCCTACCGGAGCAATGTAAAAACTACCAGGAGAACTCCTGTCTGGCACCTTCGCTAGTGGAGTTGTGCATGGGGTGTGTTTGGAACATTTTGTCACCGGCCGACTCCAAAATTCAGCGGTTCCCCATCTCAGCCCAGAAAGCAGGTAGAACAACTTTTGTGGTGTCTTTCAGATGCCTACCGGAGCAATGTAAAAACTACCAGGAGAACTCCTGTCTGGCACCTTCCCCGGTGGAGTTGTGCATGGGGTGTGTTTGGAACATTTTGTCACCAGCCGACTCCAAAATTCAGCGGTTCCCCATCTCAGCCCAGAAAGCAGGTAGAACAACTTTTCTGGTGCCTTTCAGCTGCCTACCAAGGTAGTATAAAAACTATTAAGAGAACTCCTGTCTGGCACCTTCCCCGGTGGAGTTGTGCATGGGGTGTGTTTGGAACATTTTGTCACCGGCCGACTCCAAAATTCAGCGGTTCCCCATCTCAGCCCAGAAAGCAGGTAGAACAACTTTTGTGGTGCCTTTCAGCTGCCTACCAAGGTAGTGTAAAAACTATCAAGAGAACTCTTGTCTGGCACCTTCCCTAGTGGAGTTGTGCATGGGGTGTGTTTGGAACATTTTGTCACCAGCCGAGTCCAAAATTCAGCGGTTCCCCATCTCAGCCCAGAAAGCAGGTAGAACAACTTTTGTGGTGTCTTTCAGGTGCCTACCAAGGTAGTGTAAAATCTACCAGGAGAACTCCTGTCTGGCACCTTCCCCGGTGGAGTTGTGCATGGGGTGTGTTTGGAACATTTTGTCACCAGCCGAGTCCAAAATTCAGCGGTTCCCCATCTCAGCCCAGAAAGCAGGTAGAACAACTTTTGTGGTGCCTTTCAAATGCCTACCAAGGTAGTGTAAAAACTATTAAGAGAACTCCTGTCTGGCACCTTCCCCGGTGGAGTTGTGCATGGGGTGTGTTTGGAACATTTTGTCACCGGCCGAGTCCAAAATTCAGCGGTTCCCCATCTCAGCCCAGAAAGCAGGTAGAACAACTTTTGTGGTGTCCTTTTGATGCCTACCGGAGCAATGTAAAAACTACCAACAGAACTCGTCCCTGGCACCTTCGCTAGTGGAGTTGTGCATGGGGTGTATTTATTAAAATTTTGTCACCAGCCGAGTCCAAAATTCAGCTGTTCCCCATCTCAGCCCAGAAAGCAGGTAGAACAACTTTTGTGGTGCCTTTCAGCTGCCTACCAAGGTAGTGTAAAAACTATCAAGAGAACTCTTCTCTGGCACCTTCCCTAGTGGAGTTGTGCATGGGGTGTGTTTGGAACATTTTGTCACCAGCCGAGTCCAAAATTCAGCGGTTCCCCATCTCAGCCCAGAAAGCAGGTAGAACAACTTTTGTGGTGTCTTTCAAATGCCTACCAAGGTAGTGTAAAAACTACCAGGAGAACTCCTGTCTGGCACCTTCCCCGGTGGAGTTGTGCATGGGGTGTGTTTGGAACATTTTGTCACCAGCCGAGTCCAAAATTCAGCGGTTCCCCATCTCAGCCCAGAAAGCAGGAAGAACAACTTTTGTGGTGTCCTTTTGATGCCTACAGGAGCAATGTAAAAACTACCAGGAGAACTCCTGTCTGGCACCTTCGCTAGTGGAGTTGTGCATGTGGTGTGTTTGGAACATTTTGTCACCGGCCGACTCCAAAATTCAGCGGTTCCCCATCTCAGCCCAGAAAGCAGGAAGAACAACTTTTGTGGTGTCCTTTTGATGCCTACAGGAGCAATGTAAAAACTACCAGGAGAACTCCTGTCTGGCACCTTCCCCGGTGGAGTTGTGCATGGGGTGTGTTTGGAACATTTTGTCACCAGCCGAGTCCAAAATTCAGCGGTTCCCCATCTCAGCCCAGAAAGCAGGTAGAACAACTTTTCTGGTGTCTTTCAGATGCCTACCGGAGCAATGTAAAAACTACCAGGAGAACTCCTGTCTGGCACCTTCCCCGGTGGAGTTGTGCATGGGGTGTGTTTGGAACATTTTGTCACCGGCCGACTCCAAAATTCAGCGGTTCCCCATCTCAGCCCAGAAAGCAGGTAGAACAACTTTTGTGGTGTCTTTCAGATGCCTACCGGAGCAATGTAAAAACTACCAGGAGAACTCCTGTCTGGCACCTTCCCCGGTGGAGTTGTGCATGTGGTGTGTTTGGAACATTTTGTCACCGGCCGACTCCAAAATTCAGCGGTTCCCCATCTCAGCCCAGAAAGCAGGTAGAACAACTTTTGTGGTGTCTTTCAGATGCCTACCGGAGCAATGTAAAAACTACCAGGAGAACTCCTGTCTGGCACCTTCCCCGGTGGAGTTGTGCATGGGGTGTGTTTGGAACATTTTGTCACCGGCCGACTCCAAAATTCAGCGGTTCCCCATCTCAGCCCAGAAAGCAGGTAGAACTACTTTTGTGGTGTCTTTCAGATGCCTACCAGAGCAATGTAAAAACTACCAGGAGAACTCCTGTCTGGCACCTTCCCCGGTGGAGTTGTGCATGGGGTGTGTTTGGAACATTTTGTCACCGGCCGAGTCCAAAATTCAGAGGTTCCCCATCTCAGCCCAGAGAGCAGGTAGAACAACTTTTGTGGTGTCTTTCAAATGCCTACCAAGGTAGTGTAAAAACTATTAAGAGAACTCCTGTCTGGCACCTTCCCCGGTGGAGTTGTGCATGGGGTGTGTTTGGAACATTTTGTCACCGGCCGACTCCAAAATTCAGCGGTTCCCCATCTCAGCCCAGAAAGCAGGTAGAACAACTTTTGTGGTGTCCTTTTGATGCCTACAGGAGCAATGTAAAAACTACCAACAGAACTCGTCCCTGGCACCTTCGTTAGTGGAGTTGTGCATGGGGTGTATTTATTAAAATTTTGTCACCAGCCGAGTCCAAAATTCAGCTGTTCCCCATCTCAGCCCAGAAAGCAGGTAGAACAACTTTTGTGGTGCCTTTCAGCTGCCTACCAAGGTAGTGTAAAAACTACCAGGAGAACTCCTGTCTGGCACCTTCCCCGGTGGAGTTGTGCATGGGGTGTGTTTGGAACATTTTGTCACCGGCCGACTCCAAAAATCAGCTGTTCCCCATCTCAGCCCAGAAAGCAGGTAGAACAACTTTTGTGGTGCCTTTCAAATGCCTACCAAGGTAGTGTAAAAACTACCAGGAGAACTCCTGTCTGGCACCTTCCCCAGTGGAGTTGTGCATGGGGTGTGTTTGGAACATTTTTTCACCAGCCGAGTCCAAAATTCAGCGGTTCCCCATCTCAGCCCAGAAAGCAGGTAGAACAACTTTTGTGGTGCCTTTCAGCTGCCTACCAAGGTAGTGTAAAAACTACCAGGAGAACTCCTGTCTGGCACCTTCCCCGGTGGAGTTGTGCAGGGGGTGTGTTTGGAACATATTGTCACCAGCCGAGTCCAAAATTCAGCGGTTCCCCATCTCAGCCCAGAAAGCAGGTAGAACAACTTTTGTGGTGTCCTTTTGATGCCTACCGGAGCAATGTAAAAACTACCAACAGAACTCGTCCCTGGCACCTTCGCTAGTGGAGTTGTGCATGGGGTGTATTTATTAAAATTTTGTCACCAGCCGAGTCCAAAATTCAGCGGTTCCCCATCTCAGCCCAGAAAGCAGGTAGAACAACTTTTGTGGTGTCTTTCAGATGCCTACCGGAGCAATGTAAAAACTACCAGGAGAACTCCTGTCTGGCACCTTCCCCGGTGGAGTTGTGCATGGGGTGTGTTTGGAACATTTTTTCACCGGCCGAGTCCAAAATTCAGCAGTTCCCCATCTCAGCCCAGAAAGCAGGAAGAACAACTTTTGTGGTGTCCTTTTGATGCCTACAGGAGCAATGTAAAAACTACCAACAGAACTCGTCCCTGGCACCTTCGCTAGTGGAGTTGTGCATGGGGTGTGTTTGGAACATTTTGTCACCGGCCGAGTCCAAAATTCAGCGGTTCCCCATCTCAGCCCAGAAAGCAGGTAGAACAACTTTTGTGGTGTCTTTCAGATGCCTACCGGAGCAATGTAAAAACTATCAAGAGAACTCCTGTCTGGCACCTTCCCCGGTGGAGTTGTGCATGGGGTGTGTTTGGAACATTTTGTCACCGGCCGACTCCAAAATTCAGCGGTTCCCCATCTCAGCCCAGAAAGCAGGTAGAACAACTTTTCTGGTGTCTTTCAGATGCCTACCGGAGCAATGTAAAAACTACCAGGAGAACTCCTGTCTGGCACCTTCCCCGGTGGAGTTGTGCATGGGGTGTGTTTGGAACATTTTGTCACCAGCCGAGTCCAAAATTCAGCGGTTCCCCATCTCAGCCCAGAAAGCAGGTAGAACAACTTTTGTGGTGCCTTTCAGCTGCCTACCAAGGTAGTGTAAAAACTATCAAGAGAACTCTTGTCTGGCACCTTCCCCGGTGGAGTTGTGCATGGGGTGTGTTTGGAACATTTTGTCACCAGCCGAGTCCAAAATTCAGCGGTTCCCCATCTCAGCCCAGAAAGCAGGTAGAACAACTTTTGTGGTGTCTTTCAGATGCCTACCAGAGCAATGTAAAAACTACCAACAGAACTCGTCCCTGGCACCTTCGCTAGTGGAGTTGTGCATGGGGTGTATTTATTAAAATTTTGTCACCAGCCGAGTCCAAAATTCAGCGGTTCCCCATCTCAGCTCAGAAAGCAGGTAGAACAACTTTTCTGGTGCCTTTCAGATGCCTACCAGAGCAATGTAAAAACTACCAGGAGAACTCCTGTCTGGCACCTTCCCCGGTGGAGTTGTGCATGGGGTGTGTTTGGAACATATTGTCACCAGCCGAGTCCAAAATTCAGCGGTTCCCCATCTCAGCCCAGAAAGCAGGTAGAACAACTTTTGTGGTGTCCTTTTGATGCCTACCGGAGCAATGTAAAAACTACCAACAGAACTCGTCCCTGGCACCTTCGCTAGTGGAGTTGTGCATGGAGTGTATTTATTAAAATTTTGTCACCAGCCGAGTCCAAAATTCAGCGGTTCCCCATCTCAGCCCAGAAAGCAGGTAGAACAACTTTTGTGGTGCCTTTCAGCTGCCTACCAAGGTAGTGTAAAAACTATCAAGAGAACTCTTGTCTGGCACCTTCCCCGGTGGAGTTGTGCATGGGGTGTGTTTGGAACATTTTGTCACCAGCCGAGTCCAAAATTCAGCGGTTCCCCATCTCAGCCCAGAAAGCAGGTAGAACAACTTTTGTGGTGTCTTTCAGATGCCTACCAAGGTAGTGTAAAAACTATCAAGAGAACACTTGTCTGGCACCTTCCCTAGTGGAGTTGTGCATGGGGTGTGTTTGGAACATTTTGTCACCAGCCGAGTCCAAAATTCAGCGGTTCCCCATCTCAGCCCAGAAAGCAGGTAGAACAACTTTTGTGGTGTCTTTCAGATGCCTACCGGAGCAATGTAAAAACTACCAGGAGAACTCCTGTCTGGCACCTTCCCCGGTGGAGTTGTGCATGGGGTGTGTTTGGAACATTTTTTCACCGGCCGAGTCCAAAATTCAGCAGTTCCCCATCTCAGCCCAGAAAGCAGGAAGAACAACTTTTGTGGTGTCCTTTTGATGCCTACAGGAGCAATGTAAAAACTACCAACAGAACTCGTCCCTGGCACCTTCGCTAGTGGAGTTGTGCATGGGGTGTGTTTGGAACATTTTGTCACCGGCCGAGTCCAAAATTCAGCGGTTCCCCATCTCAGCCCAGAAAGCAGGTAGAACAACTTTTGTGGTGTCTTTCAGATGCCTACCGGAGCAATGTAAAAACTACCAGGAGAACTCCTGTCTGGCACCTTCCCCGGTGGAGTTGTGCATGGGGTGTGTTTGGAACATTTTGTCACCGGCCGACTCCAAAATTCAGCGGTTCCCCATCTCAGCCCAGAAAGCAGGTAGAACAACTTTTCTGGTGTCTTTCAGATGCCTACCGGAGCAATGTAAAAACTACCAGGAGAACTCCTGTCTGGCACCTTCCCCGGTGGAGTTGTGCATGGGGTGTGTTTGGAACATTTTGTCACCAGCCGAGTCCAAAATACAGCGATTCCCCATCTCAGCCCAGAAAGCAGGTAGAACAACTTTTGTGGTGCCTTTCAGCTGCCTACCAAGGTAGTGTAAAAACTACTAAGAGAACTCTTGTCTGGCACCTTCCCCGGTGGAGTTGTGCATGGGGTGTGTTTGGAACATTTTTTCACCGGCCGAGTCCAAAATTCAGCAGTTCCCCATCTCAGCCCAGAAAGCAGGAAGAACAACTTTTGTGGTGTCCTTTTGATGCCTACAGGAGCAATGTAAAAACTACCAACAGAACTCGTCCCTGGCACCTTCGCTAGTGGAGTTGTGCATGGGGTGTGTTTGGAACATTTTGTCACCGGCCGAGTCCAAAATTCAGCGGTTCCCCATCTCAGCCCAGAAAGCAGGTAGAACAACTTTTGTGGTGTCTTTCAGATGCCTACCGGAGCAATGTAAAAACTACCAGGAGAACTCCTGTCTGGCACCTTCCCCGGTGGAGTTGTGCATGGGGTGTGTTTGGAACATTTTGTCACCGGCCGACTCCAAAATTCAGCGGTTCCCCATCTCAGCCCAGAAAGCAGGTAGAACAACTTTTCTGGTGTCTTTCAGATGCCTACCGGAGCAATGTAAAAACTACCAGGAGAACTCCTGTCTGGCACCTTCCCCTGTGGAGTTGTGCATGGGGTGTGTTTGGAACATTTTGTCACCAGCCGAGTCCAAAATACAGCGATTCCCCATCTCAGCCCAGAAAGCAGGTAGAACAACTTTTGTGGTGCCTTTCAGCTGCCTACCAAGGTAGTGTAAAAACTACTAAGAGAACTCTTGTCTGGCACCTTCCCCGGTGGAGTTGTGCATGGGGTGTGTTTGGAACATTTTGTCACCAGCCGAGTCCAAAATTCAGCGGTTCCCCATCTCAGCCCAGAAAGCAGGTAGAACAACTTTTGTGGTGTCTTTCAGATGCCTACCAGAGCAATGTAAAAACTACAGGAGAACTCCTGTCTGGCACCTTCGCTAGTGGAGTTGTGCATGGGGTGTATTTATTAAAATTTTGTCACCAGCCGAGTCCAAAATTCAGCGGTTCCCCATCTCAGCTCAGAAAGCAGGTAGAACAACTTTTGTGGTGTCTTTCAAATGCCTACCAAGGTAGTGTAAAAACTACCAAGAGAACTCCTGTCTGGCACCTTCCCCGGTGGAGTTGTGCATGGGGTGTGTTTGGAACATTTTGTCACCGGCCGACTCCAAAATTCAGCGGTTCCCCATCTCAGCCCAGAAAGCAGGTAGAACAACTTTTCTGGTGTCTTTCAGATGCCTACCGGAGCAATGTAAAAACTACCAGGAGAACTCCTGTCTGGCACCTTCCCCGGTGGAGTTGTGCATGGGGTGTGTTTGGAACATTTTGTCACCAGCCGAGTCCAAAATTCAGCGGTTCCCCATCTCAGCCCAGAAAGCAGGTAGAACAACTTTTGTGGTGCCTTTCAGCTGCCTACCAAGGTAGTGTAAAAACTATCAAGAGAACTCTTGTCTGGCACCTTCCCCGGTGGAGTTGTGCATGGGGTGTGTTTGGAACATTTTGTCACCAGCCGAGTCCAAAATTCAGCGGTTCCCCATCTCAGCCCAGAAAGCAGGTAGAACAACTTTTGTGGTGTCTTTCAGATGCCTACCGGAGCAATGTAAAAACTACCAACAGAACTCGTCCCTGGCACCTTCGCTAGTGGAGTTGTGCATGGGGTGTATTTATTAAAATTTTGTCACCAACCGAGTCCAAAATTCAGAAGTTCCCCATTTCAGCTCAGAAAGCAGGTAGAACAACTTTTGTGGTGTCCTTTTGATGCCTACCGGAGCAATGTAAAAACTACCAACAGAACTCGTCCCTGGCACATTCGCTAGTGGAGTTGTGCATGGGGTGTATTTATTAAAATTTTGTCACCAGCCGAGTCCAAAATTCAGCTGTTCCCCATCTCAGCCCAGAAAGCAGGTAGAACAACTTTTGTGGTGCCTTTCAGCTGCCTACCAAGGTAGTGTAAAAACTACCAAGAGAACTCCTGCCTGGCACCTTCCCCGGTGGAGTTGTGCATGGGGTGTGTTTGGAACATTTTGTCACCGGCCGACTCCAAAATTCAGCGGTTCCCCATCTCAGCCCAGAAAGCAGGAAGAACAACTTTTGTGGTGTCCTTTTGATGCCTACAGGAGCAATGTAAAAACTACCAGGAGAACTCCTGTCTGGCACCTTCCCCGGTGGAGTTGTGCATGGGGTGTGTTTGGAACATTTTGTCACCGGCCGACTCCAAAATTCAGCGGTTCCCCATCTCAGCCCAGAAAGCAGGTAGAACAACTTTTGTGGTGTCTTTCAGATGCCTACCGGAGCAATGTAAAAACTACCAGGAGAACTCCTGTGTGGCACCTTCCCCGGTGGAGTTGTGCATGGGGTGTGTTTGGAACATTTTGTCACCGGCCGACTCCAAAATTCAGCGGTTCCCCATCTCAGCCCAGAAAGCAGGTAGAACAACTTTTGTGGTGTCTTTCAGGTGCCTACCAAGGTAGTGTAAAAACTACAAAGAGAACTCCTGTCTGGCACCTTCCCCGGTGGAGTTGTGCATGGGGTGTGTTTGGAACATTTTGTCACCGGCCAACTCCAAAATTCAGCGGTTCCCCATCTCAGCCCAGAAAGCAGGTAGAACAACTTTTGTGGTGCCTTTCAGCTGCCTACCAAGGTAGTATAAAAACTATTAAGAGAAATCCTGTCTGGCACCTTCCCCGGTGGAGTTGTGCATGGGGTGTGTTTGGAACATTTTGTCACCGGCCGAGTCCAAAATTCAGCGGTTCCCCATCTCAGCCCAGAAAGCAGGTAGAACAACTTTTGTGGTGTCTTTCAGATGCCTACCGGAGCAATGTAAAAACTACCAGGAGAACTCCTGTCTGGCACCTTCCCCGGTGGAGTTGTGCATGGGGTGTGTTTGGAACATTTTGTCACCGGCCGACTCCAAAATTCAGCGGTTCCCCATCTCAGCCCAGAAAGCAGGTAGAACAACTTTTGTGGTGTCTTTCAGATGCCTACCGGAGCAATGTAAAAACTACCAGGAGAACTCCTGTCTGGCACCTTCCCCGGTGGAGTTGTGCATGGGGTGTGTTTGGAACATTTTGTCACCGGCCGACTCCAAAATTCAGCGGTTCCCCATCTCAGCCCAGAAAGCAGGTAGAACAACTTTTCTGGTGTCTTTCAGGTGCCTACCAAGGTAGTGTAAAAACTACTAAGAGAACTCCTGTCTGGCACCTTCCCCGGTGGAGTTGTGCATGGGGTGTGTTTGGAACATTTTGTCACCAGCCGAGTCCAAAATTCAGCGGTTCCCCATCTCAGCCCAGAAAGCAGGTAGAACAACTTTTGTGGTGCCTTCCAAATGCCTACCAAGGTAGTGTAAAAACTATTAAGAGAACTCCTGCCTGGCACCTTCCCCGGTGGAGTTGTGCATGGGGTGTGTTTGGAACATTTTGTCACCGGCCGACTCCAAAATTCAGCGGTTCCCCATCTCAGCCCAGAAAGCAGGTAGAACAACTTTTGTGGTGTCCTTTTGATGCCTACCGGAGCAATGTAAGAACTACCAACAGAACTCGTCCCTGGCACCTTCGCTAGTGGAGTTGTGCATGGGGTGTATTTATTAAAATTTTGTCACCAGCCGAGTCCAAAATTCAGCTGTTCCCCATCTCAGCCCAGAAAGCAGGTAGAACAACTTTTGTGGTGCCTTTCAGCTGCCTACCAAGGTAGTGTAAAAACTATCAAGAGAACTCTTGTCTGGCACCTTCCCTAGTGGAGTTGTGCATGGGGTGTGTTTGGAACATTTTGTCACCAGCCGAGTCCAAAATTCAGCGGTTCCCCATCTCAGCCCAGAAAGCAGGTAGAACAACTTTTGTGGTGCCTTTCAAATGCCTACCAAGGTAGTGTAAAAACTACCAAGAGAACTCCTGCCTGGCACCTTCCCCGGTGGAGTTGTGCATGGGGTGTCTTTGGAACATTTTGTCACCGGCCGAGTCCAAAATTCAGCGGTTCCCCATCTCAGCCCAGAAAGCAGGTAGAACAACTTTTGTGGTGTCTTTCAGATGCCTACCGGAGCAATGTAAAAACTACCAGGAGAACTCCTGTCTGGCACCTTCCCCGGTGGAGTTGTGCATGGGGTGTGTTTGGAACATTTTGTCACCAGCCGAGTCCAAAATTCAGCGGTTCCCCATCTCAGCCCAGAAAGCAGGTAAAACAACTTTTGTGGTGTCTTTCAGATGCCTACCAAGGTAGTATAAAAACTATTAAGAGAACTCCTGTCTGGCACCTTCCCCGGTGGAGTTGTGCATGGGGTGTGTTTGGAACATTTTGTCACCGGCCGACTCCAAAATTCAGCGGTTCCCCATCTCAGCCCAGAAAGCAGGTAGAACAACTTTTGTGGTGTCTTTCAGATGCCTACCGGAGCAATGTAAAAAATAACCAGGAGAACTCCTGTCTGGCACCTTCCCCGGTGGAGTTGTGCATGGGGTGTGTTTGGAACATTTTGTCACCGGCCGACTCCAAAATTCAGCGGTTCCCCATCTCAGCCCAGAAAGCAGGTAGAACAACTTTTGTGGTGTCTTTCAGGTGCCTACCAAGGTAGTGTAAAAACTACTAAGAGAACTCCTGTCTGGCACCTTCCCCGGTGGAGTTGTGCAGGGGGTGTGTTTGGAACATTTTGTCACCGGCCGACTCCAAAATTCAGCGGTTCCCCATCTCAGCCCAGAAAGCAGGTAGAACAACTTTTGTGGTGCCTTTCAAATGCCTACCAAGGTAGTGTAAAAACTACCAAGAGAACTCCTGCCTGGCACCTTCCCCGGTGGAGTTGTGCATGGGGTGTCTTTGGAACATTTTTTCACCGGCCGACTCCAAAATTCAGCGGTTCCCCATCTCAGCCCAGAAAGCAGGAAGAACAACTTTTGTGGTGTCCTTTTGATGCCTACAGGAGCAATGTAAAAACTACCAATAGAACTCGTCCCTGGCACCTTCGTTAGTGGAGTTGTGCATGGGGTGTATTTATTAAAATTTTGTCACCAGCCGAGTCCAAAATTCAGCTGTTCCCCATCTCAGCCCAGAAAGCAGGTAGAACAACTTTTGTGGTGCCTTTCAGCTGCCTACCAAGGTAGTGTAAAAACTATCAAGAGAACTCCTGCCTGGCACCTTCCCCGGTGGAGTTGTGCATGGGGTGTGTTTGGAACATTTTGTCACCGGCCGACTCCAAAATTCAGCGGTTCCCCATCTCAGCCCAGAAAGCAGGAAGAACAACTTTTGTGGTGTCCTTTTGATGCCTACAGGAGCAATGTAAAAACTACCAGGAGAACTCCTGTCTGGCACCTTCCCCAGTGGAGTTGTGCATGGAGTGTGTTTGGAACATTTTGTCACCGGCCGAGTCCAAAATTCAGCGGTTCCCCATCTCAGCCCAGAAAGCAGGTAGAACAACTTTTGTGGTGTCTTTCAGATGCCTACCGGAGCAATGTAAAAACTACCAGGAGAACTCCTGTCTGGCACCTTCCCCGGTGGAGTTGTGCATGGGGTGTGTTTGGAACATTTTGTCACCGGCCGACTCCAAAATTCAGCGGTTCCCCATCTCAGCCCAGAAAGCAGGTAGAACAACTTTTGTGGTGTCTTTCAGATGCCTACCGGAGCAATGTAAAAACTACCAGGAGAACTCCTGTCTGGCACCTTCCCCGGTGGAGTTGTGCATGGGGTGTGTTTGGAACATTTTGTCACCAGCCGACTCCAAAATTCAGCGGTTCCCCATCTCAGCCCAGAAAGCAGGTAGAACAACTTTTGTGGTGCCTTTCAAATGCCTACCAAGGTAGTGTAAAAACTACCAAGAGAACTCCTGCCTGGCACCTTCCCCGGTGGAGTTGTGCATGGGGTGTGTTTGGAACATTTTTTCACCGGCCGAGTCCAAAATTCAGCGGTTCCCCATCTCAGCCCAGAGAGCAGGTAGAACAACTTTTGTGGTGTCCTTTTGATGCCTACCGGAGCAATGTAAAAACTACCAACAGAACTCGTCCCTGGCACCTTCGCTAGTGGAGTTGTGCATGGGGTGTATTTATTAAAATTTTGTCACCAGCCGAGTCCAAAATTCAGCGGTTCCCCATCTCAGCCCAGAAAGCAGGTAGAACAACTTTTGTGGTGCCTTTCAGCTGCCTACCAAGGTAGTGTAAAAACTATCAAGAGAACTCTTGTCTGGCACCTTCCCCGGTGGAGTTGTGCATGGGGTGTGTTTGGAACATTTTGTCACCAGCCGAGTCCAAAATTCAGCGGTTCCCCATCTCAGCCCAGAAAGCAGGTAGAACAACTTTTGTGGTGTCTTTTAGATGCCTACCAAGGTAGTGTAAAAACTACTAAGAGAACTCCTGTCTGGCACCTTCCCCGGTGGAGTTGTGCAGGGGGTGTGTTTGGAACACTTTTTCACCAGCCGACTCCAAAATTCAGCGGTTCCCCATCTCAGCCCAGAAAGCAGGTAGAACAACTTTTGTGGTGTCTTTCAGATGCCTACCGGAGCAATGTAAAAACTACCAGGAGAACTCCTGTCTGGCACCTTCCCCGGTGGAGTTGTGCATGGGGTGTGTTTGGAACATTTTGTCACCAGCCGAGTCCAAAATTCAGCGGTTCCCCATCTCAGCCCAGAAAGCAGGTAGAACAACTTTTGTGGTGTCTTTCAGATGCCTACCGGAGCAATGTAAAAACTACCAGGAGAACTCCTGTCTGGCACCTTCCCCGGTGGAGTTGTTCATGGGGTGTGTTTGGAACATTTTGTCACCGGCCGACTCCAAAATTCAGCGGTTCCCCATCTCAGCCCAGAAAGCAGGAAGAACAACTTTTGTGGTGTCCTTTTGATGCCTACAGGAGCAATGTAAAAACTACCAGGAGAACTCCTGTCTGGCACATTCCCCGGTGGAGTTGTGCATGGGGTGTGTTTGGAACATTTTGTCACCGGCCGAGTCCAAAATACAGCGGTTCCCCATCTCAGCCCAGAAAGCAGGTAGAACAACTTTTGTGGTGCCTTTCAAATGCCTACCAAGGTAGTGTAAAAACTACCAGGAGAACTCCTGCCTGGCACCTTCCCCGGTGGAGTTGTGCATGGGGTGTGTTTGGAACATTTTGTCACCAGCCGAGTCCAAAATTCAGCGGTTCCCCATCTCAGCCCAGAAAGCAGGTAGAACAATTTTTGTGGTGCCTTTCAGCTGCCTACCAAGGTAGTGTAAAAACTACCAGGAGAACTCCTGTCTGGCACCTTCCCCGGTGGAGTTGTGCATGGGGTGTGTTTGGAACATTTTGTCACCGGCCGACTCCAAAATTCAGCGGTTCCCCATCTCAGCCCAGAAAGCAGGAAGAACAACTTTTGTGGTGTCCTTTTGATGCCTACAGGAGCAATGTAAAAACTACCAACAGAACTCGTCCCTGGCACCTTCGCTAGTGGAGTTGTGCATGGGGTGTGTTTGGAACATTTTGTCACCGGCCGAGTCCAAAATTCAGCGGTTCCCCATCTCAGCCCAGAAAGCAGGTAGAACAACTTTTGTGGTGTCTTTCAGATGCCTACCGGAGCAATGTAAAAACTACCAGGAGAACTCCTGTCTGGCACCTTCCCCGGTGGAGTTGTGCATGGGGTGTGTTTGGAACATTTTGTCACCGGCCGAGTCCAAAATTCAGCGGTTCCCCATCTCAGCCCAGAAAGCAGGTAGAACAACTTTTGTGGTGTCTTTCAGATGCCTACCGGAGCAATGTAAAAACTACCAGGAGAACTCCTGTCTGGCACCTTCCCCGGTGGAGTTGTGCATGGGGTGTGTTTGGAACATTTTGTCATCAGCCGACTCCAAAATTCAGCTGTTCCCCATCTCAGCCCAGAAAGCAGGTAGAACAACTTTTGTGGTGCCTTTCAAATGCCTACCAAGGTAGTGTAAAAACTATCAAGAGAACTCTTGTCTGGCACCTTCCCCGGTGGAGTTGTGCATGGGGTGTGTTTGGAACATTTTGTCACCAGCCGAGTCCAAAATTCAGCGGTTCCCCATCTCAGCCCAGAAAGCAGGTAGAACAACTTTTGTGGTGTCTTTCAGATGCCTACCAAGGTAGTGTAAAAAGTACTAAGAGAACTCCTGTCTGGCACCTTCCCCGGTGGAGTTGTGCAGGGGGTGTGTTTGGAACATTTTGTCACCGGCCGAGTCCAAAATACAGCGGTTCCCCATCTCAGCCCAGAAAGCAGGTAGAACAACTTTTGTGGTGCCTTTCAAATGCCTACCAAGGTAGTGTAAAAACTACCAGGAGAACTCCTGCCTGGCACCTTCCCCGGTGGAGTTGTGCATGGGGTGTGTTTGGAACATTTTGTCACCAGCCGAGTCCAAAATTCAGCGGTTCCCCATCTCAGCCCAGAAAGCAGGTAGAACAATTTTTGTGGTGCCTTTCAGCTGCCTACCAAGGTAGTGTAAAAACTACCAGGAGAACTCCTGTCTGGCACCTTCCCCGGTGGAGTTGTGCATGGGGTGTGTTTGGAACATTTTGTCACCGGCCGACTCCAAAATTCAGCGGTTCCCCATCTCAGCCCAGAAAGCAGGAAGAACAACTTTTGTGGTGTCCTTTTGATGCCTACAGGAGCAATGTAAAAACTACCAACAGAACTCGTCCCTGGCACCTTCGCTAGTGGAGTTGTGCATGGGGTGTGTTTGGAACATTTTGTCACCGGCCGAGTCCAAAATTCAGCGGTTCCCCATCTCAGCCCAGAAAGCAGGTAGAACAACTTTTGTGGTGTCTTTCAGATGCCTACCGGAGCAATGTAAAAACTACCAGGAGAACTCCTGTCTGGCACCTTCCCCGGTGGAGTTGTGCATGGGGTGTGTTTGGAACATTTTGTCACCGGCCGACTCCAAAATTCAGCAGTTCCCCATCTCAGCCCAGAAAGCAGGTAGAACAACTTTTGTGGTGTCTTTCAGATGCCTACCGGAGCAATGTAAAAACTACCAGGAGAACTCCTGTCTGGCACCTTCCCCGGTGGAGTTGTGCATGGGGTGTGTTTGGAACATTTTGTCATCAGCCGACTCCAAAATTCAGCTGTTCCCCATCTCAGCCCAGAAAGCAGGTAGAACAACTTTTGTGGTGCCTTTCAAATGCCTACCAAGGTAGTGTAAAAACTATCAAGAGAACTCTTGTCTGGCACCTTCCCCGGTGGAGTTGTGCATGGGGTGTGTTTGGAACATTTTGTCACCAGCCGAGTCCAAAATTCAGCGGTTCCCCATCTCAGCCCAGAAAGCAGGTAGAACAACTTTTGTGGTGTCTTTCAGATGCCTACCAAGGTAGTGTAAAAAGTACTAAGAGAACTCCTGTCTGGCACCTTCCCCGGTGGAGTTGTGCAGGGGGTGTGTTTGGAACATTTTGTCACCAGCCGAGTCCAAAATTCAGCGGTTCCCCATCTCAGCCCAGAAAGCAGGTAGAACAACTTTTGTGGTGTCTTTCAGATGCCTACCGGAGCAATGTAAAAACTACCAGGAGAACTCCTGTCTGGCACCTTCCCCGGTGGAGTTGTGCATGGGGTGTGTTTGGAACATTTTGTCACCAGCCGAGTCCAAAATTCAGCGGTTCCCCATCTCAGCCCAGAAAGCAGGTAGAACAACTTTTGTGGTGTCCTTTTGATGCCTACCGGAGCAATGTAAAAACTACCAACAGAACTCGTCCCTGGCACCTTCGCTAGTGGAGTTGTGCATGGGGTGTATTTATTAAAATTTTGTCACCAGCCGACTCCAAAATTCAGCGGTTCCCCATCTCAGACCAGAAAGCAGGTAGAACAACTTCTGTGGTGCCTTTCAGCTGCCTACCAAGGTAGTGTAAAAACTATCAAGAGAACTCTTTTCTGGCACCTTCCCCGGTGGAATTGTGCATGGGGTGTGTTTGGAACATTTTGTCACCAGCCGAGTCCAAAATTCAGCGGTTCCCCATCTCAGCCCAGAAAGCAGGTAGAACAACTTTTGTGGTGTCTTTCAGATGCCTACCGGAGCAATGTAAAAACTACCAGGAGAACTCCTGTCTGGCACCTTCCCCGGTGGAGTTGTGCATGGGGTGTGTTTGGAACATTTTGTCACCAGCCGAGTCCAAAATTCAGCGGTTCCCCATCTCAGCCCAGAAAGCAGGTAGAACAACTTTTGTGGTGTCTTTCAGATGCCTACCGGAGCAATGTAAAAACTACCAGGAGAACTCCTGTCTGGCACCTTCCCCGGTGGAGTTGTGCATGGGGTGTGTTTGGAACATTATTTCACCGGCCGAGTCCAAAATTCAGCGGTTCCCCATCTCAGCCCAGAAAGCAGGTAGAACAACTTTTGTGGTGTCTTTCAGATGCCTACCGGAGCAATGTAAAATCTACCAGGAGAACTCCTGCCTGGCACCTTCCCCGGTGGAGTTGTGCATGGGGTGTGTTTGGAACATTTTTTCACCGGCCGAGTCCAAAATTCAGCGGTTCCCCATCTCAGCCCAGAAAGCAGGTAGAACAACTTTTGTGGTGCCTTTCAAATGCCTACCAAGGTAGTGTAAAAACTACCAACAGAACTCGTCCCTGGCACCTTCGCTAGTGGAGTTGTGCATGGGGTGTGTTTGGAACATTTTGTCACCAGCCGAGTCCAAAATTCAGCGGTTCCCCATCTCAGCCCAGAAAGCAGGTAGAACAACTTTTGTGGTGCCTTTCAAATGCCTACCAAGGTAGTGTAAAAACTACCAGGAGAACTCCTGTCTGGCACCTTCCCCGGTGGAGTTGTGCATGGGGTGTCTTTGGAACATTTTGTCACCAGCCGAGTCCAAAATTCAGCTGTTCCCCATCTCAGCCCAGAAAGCAGGTAGAACAACTTTTGTGGTGTCCTTTTGATGCCTACAGGAGCAATGTAAAAACTACCAACATAACTCGTCCCTGGCACCTTCGCTAGTGGAGTTGTGCATGGGGTGTGTTTGGAACATTTTGTCACCGGCCGAGTCCAAAATTCAGCGGTTCCCCATCTCAGCCCAGAAAGCAGGTAGAACAACTTTTGTGGTGTCTTTCAGATGCCTACCGGAGCAATGTAAAAACTACCAGGAGAACTCCTGTCTGGCACCTTCCCCGGTGGAGTTGTGCATGGGGTGTGTTTGGAACATTTTGTCACCGGCCGACTCCAAAATTCAGCGGTTCCCCATCTCAGCCCAGAAAGCAGGTAGAACAACTTTTGTGGTGTCTTTCAGATGCCTACCGGAGCAATGTAAAAACTACCAGGAGAACTCCTGTCTGGCACCTTCCCCGGTGGAGTTGTGCATGGGGTGTGTTTGGAACATTTTGTCACCAGCCGAGTCCAAAATTCAGCGGTTCCCCATCTCAGCCCAGAAAGCAGGTAGAACAACTTTTGTGGTGTCTTTCAGATGCCTACCGGAGCAATGTAAAAACTACCAGGAGAACTCCTGTCTGGCACCTTCCCCGGTGGAGTTGTGCATGGGGTGTGTTTGGAACATTTTGTCACCGGCCGACTCCAAAATTCAGCGGTTCCCCATCTCAGCCCAGAAAGCAGGAAGAACAACTTTTGTGGTGTCCTTTTGATGCCTACAGGAGCAATGTAAAAACTACCAGGAGAACTCCTGTCTGGCACATTCCCCGGTGGAGTTGTGCATGGGGTGTGTTTGGAACATTTTTTCACCGGCCGAGTCCAAAATTCAGCGGTTCCCCATCTCAGCCCAGAAAGCAGGTAGAACAACTTTTGTGGTGTCTTTCAGATGCCTACCGGAGCAATGTAAAAACTACCAGGAGAACTCCTGTCTGGCACCTTCCCCGGTGGAGTTGTGCATGGGGTGTGTTTGGAACATTTTGTCACCGGCCGACTCCAAAATTCAGCGGTTCCCCATCTCAGCCCAGAAAGCAGGTAGAACAACTTTTGTGGTGTCTTTCAGATGCCTACCGGAGCAATGTAAAAACTACCAGGAGAACTCCTGTCTGGCACCTTCCCCGGTGGAGTTGTGCATGGGGTGTGTTTGGAACATTTTGTCACCAGCCGAGTCCAAAATTCAGCGGTTCCCCATCTCAGCCCAGAAAGCAGGTAGAACAACTTTTGTGGTGTCCTTTTGATGCCTACCGGAGCAATGTAAAAACTACCAACAGAACTCGTCCCTGGCACCTTCGCTAGTGGAGTTGTGCACGGGGTGTATTTATTAAAATTTTGTCACCAGCCGAGTCCAAAATTCAGCGGTTCCCGATCTCAGCCCAGAAAGCAGGTAGAACAACTTTTGTGGTGCCTTTCAGCTGCCTACCAAGGTAGTGTAAAAACTATCAAGAGAACTCTTGTCTGGCACCTTCCCCGGTGGAGTTGTGCATGGGGTGTGTTTGGAACATTTTGTCACCAGCCGAGTCCAAAATTCAGCGGTTCCCCATCTCAGCCCAGAAAGCAGGTAGAACAACTTTTGTGGTGTCTTTCAGATGCCTACCAAGGTAGTGTAAAAACTACCAGGAGAACTCCTGTCTGGCACCTTCGCTAGTGGAGTTGTGCATGGGGTGTGTTTGGAACATTTTTTCACCAGCCGACTCCAAAATTCAGCGGTTCCCCATCTCAGCCCAGAAAGCAGGTAGAACAACTTTTGTGGTGTCTTTCAGATGCCTACCGGAGCAATGTAAAAACTACCAGGAGAACTCCTGTCTGGCACCTTCCCCGGTGGAGTTGTGCATGGGGTGTGTTTGGAACATTTTGTCACCAGCCGAGTCCAAAATTCAGCGGTTCCCCATCTCAGCCCAGAAAGCAGGTAGAACAACTTTTGTGGTGTCTTTCAGATGCCTACCGGAGCAATGTAAAAACTACCAGGAGAACTCCTGTCTGGCACCTTCCCCGGTGGAGTTGTGCATGGGGTGTGTTTGGAACATTTTGTCACCAGCCGAGTCCAAAATTCAGCGGTTCCCCATCTCAGCCCAGAAAGCAGGTAGAACAACTTTTGTGGTGTCTTTCAGATGCCTACCGGAGCAATGTAAAAACTACCAGGAGAACTCCTGTCTGGCACCTTCCCCGGTGGAGTTGTGCATGGGGTGTGTTTGGAACATTTTGTCACCGGCCGACTCCAAAATTCAGCGGTTCCCCATCTCAGCCCAGAAAGCAGGAAGAACAACTTTTGTGGTGTCTTTCAGATGCCTACCGGAGCAATGTAAAAACTACCAGGAGAACTCCTGTCTGGCACCTTCCCCGGTGGAGTTGTGCATGGGGTGTGTTTGGAACATTTTGTCACCAGCCGAGTCCAAAATTCAGCGATTCCCCATCTCAGCCCAGAAAGCAGGTAGAACAACTTTTGTGGTGCCTTTCAAATGCCTACCAAGGTAGTGTAAAAACTACCAGGAGAACTCCTGTCTGGCACCTTCCCCGGTGGAGTTCTGCATGGGGTGTCTTTGGAACATTTTGTCACCAGCCGAGTCCAAAATTCAGCGGTTCCCCATCTCAGCCCAGAAAGCAGGTAGAACAACTTTTGTGGTGTCCTTTTGATGCCTACAGGAGCAATGTAAAAACTACCAACAGAACTCGTCCCTGGCACCTTCGCTAGTGGAGTTGTGCATGGGGTGTGTTTGGAACATTTTGTCACCGGCCGAGTCCAAAATTCAGCGGTTCCCCATCTCAGCCCAGAAAGCAGGTAGAACAACTTTTGTGGTGTCTTTCAGATGCCTACCGGAGCAATGTAAAAACTACCAGGAGAACTCCTGTCTGGCACCTTCCCCGGTGGAGTTGTGCATGGGGTGTGTTTGGAACATTTTGTCACCGGCCGAGTCCAAAATTCAGCGATTCCCCATCTCAGCCCAGAAAGCAGGTAGAACAACTTTTGTGGTGCCTTTCAGGTGCCTACCGGAGCAATGTAAAAACTACCAGGAGAACTCCTGTCTGGCACCTTCCCCGGTGGAGTTGTGCATGGGGTGTGTTTGGAACATTTTGTCACCGGCCGACTCCAAAATTCAGCGGTTCCCCATCTCAGCCCAGAAAGCAGGTAGAACAACTTTTGTGGTGTCTTTCAGATGCCTACCGGAGCAATGTAAAAACTACCAGGAGAACTCCTGTCTGGCACCTTCCCCGGTGGAGTTGTGCATGGGGTGTGTTTGGAACATTTTGTCACCAGCCGACTCCAAAATTCAGCTGTTCCCCATCTCAGCCCAGAAAGCAGGTAGAACAACTTTTGTGGTGCCTTTCAAATGCCTACCAAGGTAGTGTAAAAACTACCGAGAGAACTCCTGCCTGGCACCTTCCCCGGTGGAGTTGTGCAGGGGGTGTGTTTGGAACATTTTGTCACCAGCCGACTCCAAAATTCAGCGGTTCCCCATCTCAGCCCAGAAAGCAGGTAGAACAACTTTTGTGGTGTCCTTTTGATGCCTACCGGAGCAATGTAAAAACTACCAACAGAACTCGTCCCTGGCACCTTCGCTAGTGGAGTTGTGCATGGGGTGTATTTATTAAAATGTTGTCACCAGCCGAGTCCAAAATTCAGCTGTTCCCCATCTCAGCCCAGAAAGCAGGTAGAACAACTTTTGTGGTGTCTTTCAGATGCCTACCGGAGCAATGTAAAATCTACCAGGAGAACTCCTGTCTGGCACATTCCCCGGTGGAGTTGTGCATGGGGTGTGTTTGGAACATTTTGTCACCAGCCGAGTCCAAAATTCAGCGGTTCCCCATCTCAGCCCAGAAAGCAGGTAGAACAACTTTTGTGGTGCCTTTCAAATGCCTACCAAGGTAGTGTAAAAACTACCAAGAGAATTCCTGTCTGGCACCTTCCCCGGTGGAGTTGTGCATGGGTTGTGTTTGGAACATTTTGTCACCGGCCGACTCCAAAATTCAGCGTTTCCCCATCTCAGCCCAGAAAGCAGGTAGAACAACTTTTGTGGTGTCTTTCAGCTGCCTACCGGAGCAATGTAAAAACTACAGGAGAACTCCTGTCTGGCACCTTCCCCGGTGGAGTTGTGCATGGGGTGTGTTTCGGAATATTTTGTCACCAGCCGAGTCCAAAAATTCAGCGGTTCCCCATCTCAGCCCAGAAAGCAGGTAGAACAACTTTTGTGGTGCCTTTCAGCTGCCTACCAAGGTAGTGTAAAAACTATCAAGAGAACTCTTGTCTGGCACCTTCCCTAGTCGAGTTGTGCATGGGGTGTGTTTGGAACATTTTGTCACCAGCCGAGTCCAAAATTCAGCGGTTCCCCATCTCAGCCCAGAAAGCAGGAAGAACAACTTTTGTGGTGTCTTTCAGATGCCTACCAAGGTAGTGTAAAAACTACTAAGAGAACTCCTGTCTGGCACCTTCCCCGGTGGAGTTGTGCAGGGGGTGTGTTTGGAACATTTTTTCACCAGCCGACTCCAAAATTCAGCGATTCCCCATCTCAGCCCAGAAAGCAGGTAGAACAACTTTTGTGGTGTCTTTCAGATGCCTACCGGAGCAATGTAAAAACTACCAGGAGAACTCCTGTCTGGCACCTTCCCCGGTGGAGTTGTGCATGGGGTGTGTTTGGAACATTTTTTCACCGGCCGAGTCCAAAATTCAGCGATTCCCCATCTCAGCCCAGAAAGCAGGAAGAACAACTTTTGTGGTGTCCTTTTGATGCCTACCGGAGCAATGTAAAAACTACCAACAGAACTCGTCCCTGGCACCTTCGCTAGTGGAGTTGTGCATGGGGTGTGTTTGGAACATTTTGTCACCGGCCGAGTCCAAAATTCAGCGGTTCCCCATCTCAGCCCAGAAAGCAGGTAAAACAACTTTTGTGGTGTCTTTCAGATGCCTACCGGAGCAATGTAAAAACTATTAAGAGAACTCCTGTCTGGCACCTTCCCCGGTGGAGTTGTGCATGGGGTGTGTTTGGAACATTTTGTCACCGGCCGACTCCAAAATTCAGCGGTTCCCCATCTCAGCCCAGAAAGCAGGTAGAACAACTTTTCTGGTGTCTTTCAGATGCCTACCGGAGCAATGTAAAAACTACCAGGAGAACTCCTGTCTGGCACCTTCCCCGGTGGAGTTGTGCATGGGGTGTGTTCGGAACATTTTGTCACCAGCCGACTCCAAAATTCAGCTGTTCCCCATCTCAGCCCAGAAAGCAGGTAGAACAACTTTTGTGGTGCCTTTCAAATGCCTACCAAGGTAGTGTAAAAACTACCAGGAGAACTCCTGTCTGGCACCTTCCCCGGTGGAGTTGTGCATGGGGTGTCTTTGGAACATTTTGTCACCAGCCGAGTCCAAAATTCAGCGGTTCCCCATCTCAGCCCAGAAAGCAGGTAGAACAACTTTTGTGGTGTCCTTTTGATGCCTACCGGAGCAATGTAAAAACTACCAACAGAACTCGTCCCTGGCACCTTCGCTAGTGAGTTGTGCATGGGGTGTATTTATTAAAATTTTGTCACCAGCCGAGTCCAAAATTCAGCTGTTCCCCATCTCAGCCCAGAAAGCAGGTAGAACAACTTTTGTGGTGCCTTTCAGCTGCCTACCAAGGTAGTGTAAAAACTATCAAGAGAACTCTTGTCTGGCACCTTCCCCGGTGGAATTGTGCATGGGGTGTGTTTGGAACATTTTGTCACCAGCCGAGTCCAAAATTCAGCGGTTCCCCATCTCAGCCCAGAAAGCAGGTAGAACAACTTTTCTGGTGTCTTTCAGATGCCTACCAAGGTAGTGTAAAAACTACTAAGAGAACTCCTGTCTGGCACCTTCCCCGGTGGAGTTGTGCAGGGGGTGTGTTTGGAACATTTTTTCACCAGCCGACTCCAAAATTCAGCGGTTCCCCATCTCAGCCCAGAAAGCAGGTAGAACAACTTTTGTGGTGTCTTTCAGATGCCTACCGAAGCAATGTAAAAACTACCAGGAGAACTCCTGTCTGGCACCTTCCCCGGTGGAGTTGTGCATGGGGTGTGTTTGGAACATTTTGTCACCGGCCGACTCCAAAATTCAGCGGTTCCCCATCTCAGCCCAGAAAGCAGGTAGAACAACTTTTGTGGTGTCTTTCAGATGCCTACCGGAGCAATGTAAAAACTACCAGGAGAACTCCTGTCTGGCACCTTCCCCGGTGGAGTTGTGCATGGGGTGTTTTTGGAACATTTTGTCACCGGCCGAGTCCAAAATTCAGCGGTTCCCCATCTCAGCCCAGAAAGCAGGTAGAACAACTTTTGTGGTGTCTTTCAGATGCCTACCAAGGTAGTGTAAAAACTACTAAGAGAACTCCTGAATGACACCTTCCCCGGTGGAGTTGTGCAGGGGGTGTGTTTGGAACATTTTGTCTCCAGCCGACTCCAAAATTCAGCGGTTCCCCATCTCAGCCCAGAAAGCAGGTAGAACAACTTTTGTGGTGCCTTTCAAATGCCTACCAAGGTAGTGTAAAAACTACCAAGAGAACTCCTGTCTGGCACCTTCCCCGGTGGAGTTGTGCATGGGGTGTGTTTGGAACATTTTGTCACCGGCCGACTCCAAAATTCAGCGGTTCCCCATCTCAGCCCAGAAAGCAGGTAGAACAACTTTTGTGGTGTCCTTTTGATGCCTACAGGAGCAATGTAAAAACTACCAAACGAACTCGTCCCTGGCACCTTCGCTAGTGGAGTTGTGCATGGGGTGTATTTATTAAAATTTTGTCACCAGCCGAGTCCAAAATTCAGCGGTTCCCCATCTCAGCCCAGAAAGCAGGTAGAACAACTTTTGTGGTGTCTTTCAGATGCCTACCGGAGCAATGTAAAAACTACCAGGAGAACTCCTGTCTGGCACCTTCCCCGGTGGAGTTGTGCATGGGGTGTGTTTGGAACATTTTGTCACCGGCCGACTCCAAAATTCAGCGGTTCCCCATCTCAGCCCAGAAAGCAGGTAGAACAACTTTTGTGGTGCCTTTCAAATGCCTACCAAGGTAGTGTAAAAACTACCAACAGAACTCGTCCCTGGCACCTTCGCTAGTGGAGTTGTGCATGGGGTGTGTTTGGAACATTTTGTCACCGGCCGAGTCCAAAATACAGCGGTTCCCCATCTCAGCCCAGAAAGCAGGAAGAACAACTTTTGTGGTGTCTTTCAGATGCCTACCGGAGCAATGTAAAAACTACCAGGAGAACTCCTGTCTGGCACCTTCCCCGGTGGAGTTGTGCATGGGGTGTTTTTGGAACATTTTGTCACCAGCCGAGTCCAAAATTCAGCGGTTCCCCATCTCAGCCCAGAAAGCAGGTAGAACAACTTTTGTGGTGCCTTTCAAATGCCTAACAAGGTAGTGTAAAAACTACCAGGAGAACTCCTGTCTGGCACCTTCCCCGGTGGAGTTGTGCATGGGGTGTCTTTGGAACATTTTGTCACCAGCCGAGTCCAAAATTCAGCTGTTCCCCATCTCAGCCCAGAAAGCAGGTAGAACAACTTTTGTGGTGTCCTTTTGATGCCTACAGGAGCAATGTAAAAACTACCAACATAACTCGTCCCTGGCACCTTCGCTAGTGGAGTTGTGCATGGGGTGTGTTTGGAACATTTTGTCACCGGCCGAGTCCAAAATTCAGCGGTTCCCCATCTCAGCCCAGAAAGCAGGTAGAACAACTTTTGTGGTGTCTTTCAGATGCCTACCGGAGCAATGTAAAAACTACCAGGAGAACTCCTGTCTGGCACCTTCCCCGGTGGAGTTGTGCATGGGGTGTGTTTGGAACATTTTGTCACCGGCCGACTCCAAAATTCAGCGGTTCCCCATCTCAGCCCAGAAAGCAGGTAGAACAACTTTTGTGGTGTCTTTCAGATGCCTACCGGAGCAATGTAAAAACTACCAGGAGAACTCCTGTCTGGCACCTTCCCCGGTGGAGTTGTGCATGGGGTGTGTTTGGAACATTTTGTCACCAGCCGAGTCCAAAATTCAGCGGTTCCCCATCTCAGCCCAGAAAGCAGGTAGAACAACTTTTGTGGTGTCTTTCAGATGCCTACCGGAGCAATGTAAAAACTACCAGGAGAACTCCTGTCTGGCACCTTCCCCGGTGGAGTTGTGCATGGGGTGTGTTTGGAACATTTTGTCACCGGCCGACTCCAAAATTCAGCGGTTCCCCATCTCAGCCCAGAAAGCAGGAAGAACAACTTTTGTGGTGTCCTTTTGATGCCTACAGGAGCAATGTAAAAACTACCAGGAGAACTCCTGTCTGGCACATTCCCCGGTGGAGTTGTGCATGGGGTGTGTTTGGAACATTTTTTCACCGGCCGAGTCCAAAATTCAGCGGTTCCCCATCTCAGCCCAGAAAGCAGGTAGAACAACTTTTGTGGTGTCTTTCAGATGCCTACCGGAGCAATGTAAAAACTACCAGGAGAACTCCTGTCTGGCACCTTCCCCGGTGGAGTTGTGCATGGGGTGTGTTTGGAACATTTTGTCACCGGCCGACTCCAAAATTCAGCGGTTCCCCATCTCAGCCCAGAAAGCAGGTAGAACAACTTTTGTGGTGTCTTTCAGATGCCTACCGGAGCAATGTAAAAACTACCAGGAGAACTCCTGTCTGGCACCTTCCCCGGTGGAGTTGTGCATGGGGTGTGTTTGGAACATTTTGTCACCAGCCGAGTCCAAAATTCAGCGGTTCCCCATCTCAGCCCAGAAAGCAGGTAGAACAACTTTTGTGGTGTCCTTTTGATGCCTACCGGAGCAATGTAAAAACTACCAACAGAACTCGTCCCTGGCACCTTCGCTAGTGGAGTTGTGCACGGGGTGTATTTATTAAAATTTTGTCACCAGCCGAGTCCAAAATTCAGCGGTTCCCGATCTCAGCCCAGAAAGCAGGTAGAACAACTTTTGTGGTGCCTTTCAGCTGCCTACCAAGGTAGTGTAAAAACTATCAAGAGAACTCTTGTCTGGCACCTTCCCCGGTGGAGTTGTGCATGGGGTGTGTTTGGAACATTTTGTCACCAGCCGAGTCCAAAATTCAGCGGTTCCCCATCTCAGCCCAGAAAGCAGGTAGAACAACTTTTGTGGTGTCTTTCAGATGCCTACCAAGGTAGTGTAAAAACTACCAGGAGAACTCCTGTCTGGCACCTTCGCTAGTGGAGTTGTGCATGGGGTGTGTTTGGAACATTTTTTCACCAGCCGACTCCAAAATTCAGCGGTTCCCCATCTCAGCCCAGAAAGCAGGTAGAACAACTTTTGTGGTGTCTTTCAGATGCCTACCGGAGCAATGTAAAAACTACCAGGAGAACTCCTGTCTGGCACCTTCCCCGGTGGAGTTGTGCATGGGGTGTGTTTGGAACATTTTGTCACCAGCCGAGTCCAAAATTCAGCGGTTCCCCATCTCAGCCCAGAAAGCAGGTAGAACAACTTTTGTGGTGTCTTTCAGATGCCTACCGGAGCAATGTAAAAACTACCAGGAGAACTCCTGTCTGGCACCTTCCCCGGTGGAGTTGTGCATGGGGTGTGTTTGGAACATTTTGTCACCGGCCGACTCCAAAATTCAGCGGTTCCCCATCTCAGCCCAGAAAGCAGGTAGAACAACTTTTGTGGTGTCTTTCCGCTGCCTACCGGAGCAATGTAAAAACTACCAGGAGAACTCCTGTCTGGCACCTTCCCCGGTGGAGTTGTGCATGGGGTGTGTTTGGAACATTTTGTCACCGGCCGACTCCAAAATTCAGCGGTTCCCCATCTCAGCCCAGAAAGCAGGAAGAACAACTTTTGTGGTGTCTTTCAGATGCCTACCGGAGCAATGTAAAAACTACCAGGAGAACTCCTGTCTGGCACCTTCCCCGGTGGAGTTGTGCATGGGGTGTGTTTGGAACATTTTGTCACCAGCCGAGTCCAAAATACAGCGATTCCCCATCTCAGCCCAGAAAGCAGGTAGAACAACTTTTGTGGTGCCTTTCAAATGCCTACCAAGGTAGTGTAAAAACTACCAGGAGAACTCCTGTCTGGCACCTTCCCCGGTGGAGTTCTGCATGGGGTGTCTTTGGAACATTTTGTCACCAGCCGAGTCCAAAATTCAGCGGTTCCCCATCTCAGCCCAGAAAGCAGGTAGAACAACTTTTGTGGTGTCCTTTTGATGCCTACCGGAGCAATGTAAAAACTACCAACAGAACTCGTCCCTGGCACCTTCGCTAGTGGAGTTGTGCATGGGGTGTGTTTGGAACATTTTGTCACCGGCCGAGTCCAAAATTCAGCGGTTCCCCATCTCAGCCCAGAAAGCAGGTAAAACAACTTTTGTGGTGTCTTTCAGATGCCTACCGGAGCAATGTAAAAACTATTAAGAGAACTCCTGTCTGGCACCTTCCCCGGTGGAGTTGTGCATGGGGTGTGTTTGGAACATTTTGTCACCGGCCGAGTCCAAAATTCAGCGGTTCCCCATCTCAGCCCAGAAAGCAGGTAGAACAACTTTTGTGGTGCCTTTCAGGTGCCTACCGGAGCAATGTAAAAACTACCAGGAGAACTCCTGTCTGGCACCTTCCCCGGTGGAGTTGTGCATGGGGTGTGTTTGGAACATTTTGTCACCGGCCGACTCCAAAATTCAGCGGTTCCCCATCTCAGCCCAGAAAGCAGGTAGAACAACTTTTGTGGTGTCTTTCAGATGCCTACCGGAGCAATGTAAAAACTACCAGGAGAACTCCTGTCTGGCACCTTCCCCGGTGGAGTTGTGCATGGGGTGTGTTTGGAACATTTTGTCACCAGCCGACTCCAAAATTCAGCTGTTCCCCATCTCAGCCCAGAAAGCAGGTAGAACAACTTTTGTGGTGCCTTTCAGCTGCCTACCAAGGTAGTGTAAAAACTACCGAGAGAACTCCTGCCTGGCACCTTCCCCGGTGGAGTTGTGCAGGGGGTGTGTTTGGAACATTTTGTCACCAGCCGACTCCAAAATTCAGCGGTTCCCCATCTCAGCCCAGAAAGCAGGTAGAACAACTTTTGTGGTGTCCTTTTGATGCCTACCGGAGCAATGTAAAAACTACCAACAGAACTCGTCCCTGGCACCTTCGCTAGTGGAGTTGTGCATGGGGTGTATTTATTAAAATGTTGTCACCAGCCGAGTCCAAAATTCAGCTGTTCCCCATCTCAGCCCAGAAAGCAGGTAGAACAACTTTTGTGGTGTCTTTCAGATGCCTACCGGAGCAATGTAAAATCTACCAGGAGAACTCCTGTCTGGCACATTCCCCGGTGGAGTTGTGCATGGGGTGTGTTTGGAACATTTTGTCACCAGCCGAGTCCAAAATACAGCGGTTCCCCATCTCAGCCCAGAAAGCAGGTAGAACAACTTTTGTGGTGCCTTTCAAATGCCTACCAAGGTAGTGTAAAAACTACCAAGAGAATTCCTGTCTGGCACCTTCCCCGGTGGAGTTGTGCATGGGTTGTGTTTGGAACATTTTGTCACCGGCCGACTCCAAAATTCAGCGTTTCCCCATCTCAGCCCAGAAAGCAGGTAGAACAACTTTTGTGGTGTCTTTCAGCTGCCTACCGGAGTAATGTAAAAACTACAGGAGAACTCCTGTCTGGCACCTTCCCCGGTGGAGTTGTGCATGGGGTGTGTTTCGGAATATTTTGTCACCAGCCGAGTCCAAAAATTCAGCGGTTCCCCATCTCAGCCCAGAAAGCAGGTAGAACAACTTTTGTGGTGCCTTTCAGCTGCCTACCAAGGTAGTGTAAAAACTATCAAGAGAACTCTTGTCTGGCACCTTCCCTAGTCGAGTTGTGCATGGGGTGTGTTTGGAACATTTTGTCACCAGCCGAGTCCAAAATTCAGCGGTTCCCCATCTCAGCCCAGAAAGCAGGAAGAACAACTTTTGTGGTGTCTTTCAGATGCCTACCAAGGTAGTGTAAAAACTACTAAGAGAACTCCTGTCTGGCACCTTCCCCGGTGGAGTTGTGCAGGGGGTGTGTTTGGACCATTTTTTCACCAGCCGACTCCAAAATTCAGCGATTCCCCATCTCAGCCCAGAAAGCAGGTAGAACAACTTTTCTGGTGTCTTTCAGATGCCTACCGGAGCAATGTAAAAACTACCAGGAGAACTCCTGTCTGGCACCTTCCCCGGTGGAGTTGTGCATGGGGTGTGTTTGGAACATTTTTTCACCGGCCGAGTCCAAAATTCAGCGATTCCCCATCTCAGCCCAGAAAGCAGGAAGAACAACTTTTGTGGTGTCCTTTTGATGCCTACCGGAGCAATGTAAAAACTACCAACAGAACTCGTCCCTGGCACCTTCGCTAGTGGAGTTGTGCATGGGGTGTGTTTGGAACATTTTGTCACCGGCCGAGTCCAAAATTCAGCGGTTCCCCATCTCAGCCCAGAAAGCAGGTAAAACAACTTTTGTGGTGTCTTTCAGATGCCTACCGGAGCAATGTAAAAACTATTAAGAGAACTCCTGTCTGGCACCTTCCCCGGTGGAGTTGTGCATGGGGTGTGTTTGGAACATTTTGTCACCGGCCGACTCCAAAATTCAGCGGTTCCCCATCTCAGCCCAGAAAGCAGGTAGAACAACTTTTCTGGTGTCTTTCAGATGCCTACCGGAGCAATGTAAAAACTACCAGGAGAACTCCTGTCTGGCACCTTCCCCGGTGGAGTTGTGCATGGGGTGTGTTCGGAACATTTTGTCACCAGCCGACTCCAAAATTCAGCTGTTCCCCATCTCAGCCCAGAAAGCAGGTAGAACAACTTTTGTGGTGCCTTTCAAATGCCTACCAAGGTAGTGTAAAAACTACCAGGAGAACTCCTGTCTGGCACCTTCCCCGGTGGAGTTGTGCATGGGGTGTGTTTGGAACATTTTGTCACCAGCCGAGTCCAAAATTCAGCGGTTCCCCATCTCAGCCCAGAAAGCAGGTAGAACAACTTTTGTGGTGTTCTTTTGATGCCTACCGGAGCAATGTAAAAACTACCAACAGAACTCGTCCCTGGCACCTTCGCTAGTGAGTTGTGCATGGGGTGTATTTATTAAAATTTTGTCACCAGCCGAGTCCAAAATTCAGCTGTTCCCCATCTCAGCCCAGAAAGCAGGTAGAACAACTTTTGTGGTGCCTTTCAGCTGCCTACCAAGGTAGTGTAAAAACTATCAAGAGAACTCTTGTCTGGCACCTTCCCCGGTGGAATTGTGCATGGGGTGTGTTTGGAACATTTTGTCACCAGCCGAGTCCAAAATTCAGCGGTTCCCCATCTCAGCCCAGAAAGCAGGTAGAACAACTTTTCTGGTGTCTTTCAGATGCCTACCAAGGTAGTGTAAAAACTACTAAGAGAACTCCTGTCTGGCACCTTCCCCGGTGGAGTTGTGCAGGGGGTGTGTTTGGAACATTTTTTCACCAGCCGACTCCAAAATTCAGCGGTTCCCCATCTCAGCCCAGAAAGCAGGTAGAACAACTTTTGTGGTGTCTTTCAGATGCCTACCGAAGCAATGTAAAAACTACCAGGAGAACTCCTGTCTGGCACCTTCCCCGGTGGAGTTGTGCATGGGGTGTGTTTGGAACATTTTGTCACCGGCCGACTCCAAAATTCAGCGGTTCCCCATCTCAGCCCAGAAAGCAGGTAGAACAACTTTTGTGGTGTCTTTCAGATGCCTACCGGAGCAATGTAAAAACTACCAGGAGAACTCCTGTCTGGCACCTTCCCCGGTGGAGTTGTGCATGGGGTGTTTTTGGAACATTTTGTCACCGGCCGAGTCCAAAATTCAGCGGTTCCCCATCTCAGCCCAGAAAGCAGGTAGAACAACTTTTGTGGTGTCTTTCAGATGCCTACCAAGGTAGTGTAAAAACTACTAAGAGAACTCCTGAATGACACCTTCCCCGGTGGAGTTGTGCAGGGGGTGTGTTTGGAACATTTTGTCTCCAGCCGACTCCAAAATTCAGCGGTTCCCCATCTCAGCCCAGAAAGCAGGTAGAACAACTTTTGTGGTGCCTTTCAAATGCCTACCAAGGTAGTGTAAAAACTACCAAGAGAACTCCTGTCTGGCACCTTCCCCGGTGGAGTTGTGCATGGGGTGTGTTTGGAACATTTTGTCACCGGCCGACTCCAAAATTCAGCGGTTCCCCATCTCAGCCCAGAAAGCAGGTAGAACAACTTTTGTGGTGTCCTTTTGATGCCTACAGGAGCAATGTAAAAACTACCAAACGAACTCGTCCCTGGCACCTTCGCTAGTGGAGTTGTGCATGGGGTGTATTTATTAAAATTTTGTCACCAGCCGAGTCCAAAATTCAGCGGTTCCCCATCTCAGCCCAGAAAGCAGGTAGAACAACTTTTGTGGTGTCTTTCAGATGCCTACCGGAGCAATGTAAAAACTACCAGGAGAACTCCTGTCTGGCACCTTCCCCGGTGGAGTTGTGCATGGGGTGTGTTTGGAACATTTTATCACCGGCCGACTCCAAAATTCAGCGGTTCCCCATCTCAGCCCAGAAAGCAGGTAGAACAACTTTTGTGGTGCCTTTCAGCTGCCTACCAAGGTAGTGTAAAAACTACCAGGAGAACTCCTGTCTGGCACCTTCCCCGGTGGAGTTGTGCATGGGGTGTGTTTGGAACATTTTTTCACCGGCCGACTCCAAAATTCAGCGGTTCCCCATCTCAGCCCAGAAAGCAGGTAGAACAACTTTTGTGGTGTCTTTCAGATGCCTACCGGAGCAATGTAAAAACTACCAGGAGAACTTCTGTCTGGCACCTTCCCCGGTGGAGTTGTGCATGGGGTGTGTTTGGAACATTTTGTCTCCAGCCGAGTCCAAAATTCAGCGGTTCCCCATCTCAGCCCAGAAAGCAGGAAGAACAACTTTTGTGGTGTCCTTTTGATGCCTACCGGAGCAATGTAAAAACTACCAACAGAACTCGTCCCTGGCACCTTCGCTAGTGGAGTTGTGCATGGGGTGTGTTTGGAACATTTTGTCACCGGCCGAGTCCAAAATTCAGCGGTTCCCCATCTCAGCCCAGAAAGCAGGTAAAACAACTTTTGTGGTGTCTTTCAGATGCCTACCGGAGCAATGTAAAAACTATTAAGAGAACTCCTGTCTGGCACCTTCCCCGGTGGAGTTGTGCATGGGGTGTGTTTGGAACATTTTGTCACCGGCCGACTCCAAAATTCAGCGGTTCCCCATCTCAGCCCAGAAAGCAGGTAGAACAACTTTTCTGGTGTCTTTCAGATGCCTACCGGAGCAATGTAAAAACTACCAGGAGAACTCCTGTCTGGCACCTTCCCCGGTGGAGTTGTGCATGGGGTGTGTTTGGAACATTTTGTCACCGGCCGACTCCAAAATTCAGCGGTTCCCCATCTCAGCCCAGAAAGCAGGTAGAACAACTTTTCTGGTGTCTTTCAGATGCCTACCGGAGCAATGTAAAAACTACCAGGAGAACTCCTGTCTGGCACCTTCCCCGGTGGAGTTGTGCATGGGGTGTGTTCGGAACATTTTGTCACCAGCCGACTCCAAAATTCAGCTGTTCCCCATCTCAGCCCAGAAAGCAGGTAGAACAACTTTTGTGGTGTCCTTTTGATGCCTACAGGAGCAATGTAAAAACTACCAAACGAACTCGTCCCTGGCACCTTCGCTAGTGGAGTTGTGCATGGGGTGTATTTATTAAAATTTTGTCACCAGCCGAGTCCAAAATTCAGCGGTTCCCCATCTCAGCCCAGAAAGCAGGTAGAACAACTTTTGTGGTGTCTTTCAGATGCCTACCGGAGCAATGTAAAAACTACCAGGAGAACTACTGTCTGGCACCTTCCCCGGTGGAGTTGTGCATGGGGTGTGTTTGGAACATTTTATCACCGGCCGACTCCAAAATTCAGCGGTTCCCCATCTCAGCCCAGAAAGCAGGTAGAACAACTTTTGTGGTGCCTTTCAGCTGCCTACCAAGGTAGTGTAAAAACTACCAGGAGAACTCCTGTCTGGCACCTTCCCCGGTGGAGTTGTGCATGGGGTGTGTTTGGAACATTTTTTCACCGGCCGACTCCAAAATTCAGCGGTTCCCCATCTCAGCCCAGAAAGCAGGTAGAACAACTTTTGTGGTGTCTTTCAGATGCCTACCGGAGCAATGTAAAAACTACCAGGAGAACTCCTGTCTGGCACCTTCCCCGGTGGAGTTGTGCATGGGGTGTGTTTGGAACATTTTGTCACCAGCCGAGTCCAAAATTCAGCGGTTCCCCATCTCAGCCCAGAAAGCAGGAAGAACAACTTTTGTGGTGTCCTTTTGATGCCTACCGGAGCAATGTAAAAACTACCAACAGAACTCGTCCCTGGCACCTTCGCTAGTGGAGTTGTGCATGGGGTGTGTTTGGAACATTTTGTCACCGGCCGAGTCCAAAATTCAGCGGTTCCCCATCTCAGCCCAGAAAGCAGGTAAAACAACTTTTGTGGTGTCTTTCAGATGCCTACCGGAGCAATGTAAAAACTATTAAGAGAACTCCTGTCTGGCACCTTCCCCGGTGGAGTTGTGCATGGGGTGTGTTTGGAACATTTTGTCACCGGCCGACTCCAAAATTCAGCGGTTCCCCATCTCAGCCCAGAAAGCAGGTAGAACAACTTTTGTGGTGTCTTTCAGATGCCTACCGGAGCAATGTAAAAACTACCAGGAGAACTCCTGTCTGGCACCTTCCCCGGTGGAGTTGTGCATGGGGTGTGTTTGGAACATTTTGTCATCAGCCGACTCCAAAATTCAGCTGTTCCCCATCTCAGCCCAGAAAGCAGGTAGAACAACTTTTGTGGTGCCTTTCAAATGCCTACCAAGGTAGTGTAAAAACTACCAGGAGAACTCCTGTCTGGCACCTTCCCCGGTGGAGTTGTGCATGGGGTGTGTTTGGAACATTTTGTCACCAGCCGAGTCCAAAATTCAGCGGTTCCCCATCTCAGCCCAGAGAGCAGGTAGAACAACTTTTGTGGTGTCCTTTTGATGCCTACAGGAGCAATGTAAAAACTACCAACAGAACTCGTCCCTGGCACCTTCGCTAGTGGAGTTGTGCATGGGGTGTGTTTGGAACATTTTGTCACCGGCCGAGTCCAAAATTCAGCGGTTCCCCATCTCAGCCCAGAAAGCAGGTAGAACAACTTTTGTGGTGTCTTTCAGATGCCTACCGGAGCAATGTAAAAACTACCAGGAGAACTCCTGTCTGGCACCTTCCCCGGTGGAGTTGTGCATGGGGTGTGTTTGGAACATTTTGTCACCGGCCGAGTCCAAAATTCAGCGGTTCCCCATCTCAGCCCAGAAAGCAGGTAGAACAACTTTTGTGGTGCCTTTCAAATGCCTACCAAGGTAGTGTAAAAACTACCAACAGAACTCGTCCCTGGCACCTTCGCTAGTGGAGTTGTGCATGGGGTGTCTTTGGAACATTTTGTCACCGGCCGAGTCCAAAATTCAGCGGTTCCCCATCTCAGCCCAGAAAGCAGGTAGAACAATTTTTGTGGTGTCTTTCAGATGCCTACCGGAGCAATGTAAAAACTACCAGGAGAACTCCTGTCTGGCACCTTCCCCGGTGGAGTTGTGCATGGGGTGTCTTTGGAACATTTTTTCACCGGCCGAGTCCAAAATTCAGCGGTTCCCCATCTCAGCCCAGAAAGCAGGAAGAACAACTTTTGTGGTGTCTTTCAGATGCCTACCGGAGCAATGTAAAAACTACCAGGAGAACTCCTGCCTGGCACCTTCCCCGGTGGAGTTGTGCATGGGGTGTGTTTGGAACATTTTTTCACCAGCCGAGTCCAAAATACAGCGGTTCCCCATCTCAGCCCAGAAAGCAGGTAGAACAACTTTTGTGGTGTCTTTCAGATGCCTACCGGAGCAATGTAAAAACTACCAGGAGAACTCCTGTCTGGCACCTTCCCCGGTGGAGTTGTGCATGGGGTGTGTTTGGAACATTTTGTCACCGGCCGACTCCAAAATTCAGCGGTTCCCCATCTCAGCCCAGAAAGCAGGAAGAACAACTTTTGTGGTGTCCTTTTGATGCCTACAGGAGCAATGTAAAAACTACCAGGAGAACTCCTGTCTGGCACCTTCCCCGGTGGAGTTGTGCATGGGGTGTGTTTGGAACATTTTTTCACCGGCCGAGTCCAAAATTCAGCGGTTCCCCATCTCAGCCCAGAAAGCAGGTAGAACAACTTTTGTGGTGTCTTTCAGATGCCTACCGGAGCAATGTAAAAACTACCAGGAGAACTCCTGTCTGGCACCTTCCCCGGTGGAGTTGTGCATGGGGTGTGTTTGGAACATTTTGTCACCGGCCGACTCCAAAATTCAGCGGTTCCCCATCTCAGCCCAGAAAGCAGGTAGAACAACTTTTCTGGTGTCTTTCAGATGCCTACCGGAGCAATGTAAAAACTACCAGGAGAACTCCTGTCTGGCACCTTCCCCGGTGGAGTTGTGCATGGGGTGTGTTTGGAACATTTTGTCACCAGCCGAGTCCAAAATTCAGCGGTTCCCCATCTCAGCCCAGAAAGCAGGTAGAACAACTTTTGTGGTGTCCTTTTGATGCCTACCGGAGCAATGTAAAAACTACCAACAGAACTCGTCCCTGGCACCTTCGCTAGTGGAGTTGTGCACGGGGTGTATTTATTAAAATTTTGTCACCGGCCGACTCCAAAATTCAGCGGTTCCCGATCTCAGCCCAGAAAGCAGGTAGAACAACTTTTGTGGTGCCTTTCAGCTGCCTACCAAGGTAGTGTAAAAACTATCAAGAGAACTCTTGTCTGGCACCTTCCCCGGTGGAGTTGTGCATGGGGTGTGTTTGGAACATTTTGTCACCAGCCGAGTCCAAAATTCAGCGGTTCCCCATCTCAGCCCAGAAAGCAGGTAGAACAACTTTTGTGGTGTCTTTCAGATGCCTACCAAGGTAGTGTAAAAACTACCAGGAGAACTCCTGTCTGGCACCTTCGCTAGTGGAGTTGTGCATGGGGTGTGTTTGGAACATTTTTTCACCAGCCGACTCCAAAATTCAGCGGTTACCCATCTCAGCCCAGAAAGCAGGTAGAACAACTTTTGTGGTGTCTTTCAGATGCCTACCGGAGCAATGTAAAAACTACCAGGAGAACTCCTGTCTGGCACCTTCCCCGGTGGAGTTGTGCATGGGGTGTGTTTGGAACATTTTGTCACCAGCCGAGTCCAAAATTCAGCGGTTCCCCATCTCAGCCCAGAAAGCAGGTAGAACAACTTTTGTGGTGTCTTTCAGATGCCTACCGGAGCAATGTAAAAACTACCAGGAGAACTCCTGTCTGGCACCTTCCCCGGTGGAGTTGTGCATGGGGTGTGTTTGGAACATTTTGTCACCGGCCGACTCCAAAATTCAGCGGTTCCCCATCTCAGCCCAGAAAGCAGGTAGAACAACTTTTGTGGTGTCTTTCAGATGCCTACCGGAGCAATGTAAAAACTACCAGGAGAACTCCTGTCTGGCACCTTCCCCGGTGGAGTTGTGCATGGGGTGTGTTTGGAACATTTTGTCACCGGCCGAGTCCAAAATTCAGCGGTTCCCCATCTCAGCCCAGAAAGCAGGAAGAACAACTTTTGTGGTGTCTTTCAGATGCCTACCGGAGCAATGTAAAAACTACCAGGAGAACTCCTGTCTGGCACCTTCCCCGGTGGAGTTGTGCATGGGGTGTGTTTGGAACATTTTGTCACCAGCCGAGTCCAAAATACAGCGATTCCCCATCTCAGCCCAGAAAGCAGGTAGAACAACTTTTGTGGTGCCTTTCAAATGCCTACCAAGGTAGTGTAAAAACTACCAGGAGAACTCCTGTCTGGCACCTTCCCCGGTGGAGTTCTGCATGGGGTGTGTTTGGAACATTTTGTCACCAGCCGAGTCCAAAATTCAGCGGTTCCCCATCTCAGCCCAGAAAGCAGGTAGAACAACTTTTGTGGTGTCCTTTTGATGCCTACAGGAGCAATGTAAATACTACCAACAGAACTCGTCCCTGGCACCTTCCCCGGTGGAGTTGTGCATGGGGTGTGTTTGGAACATTTTGTCACCGGCCGAGTCCAAAATTCAGCGGTTCCCCATCTCAGCCCAGAAAGCAGGTAGAACAACTTTTGTGGTGTCTTTCAGATGCCTACCGGAGCAATGTAAAAACTACCAGGAGAACTCCTGTCTGGCACCTTCCCCGGTGGAGTTGTGCATGGGGTGTGTTTGGAACATTTTGTCACCGGCCGAGTCCAAAATTCAGCGGTTCCCCATCTCAGCCCAGAAAGCAGGTAGAACAACTTTTGTGGTGCCTTTCAAATGCCTACCAAGGTAGTGTAAAAACTACCAACAGAACTCGTCCCTGGCACCTTCGCTAGTGGAGTTGTGCATGGGGTGTCTTTGGAACATTTTGTCACCGGCCGAGTCCAAAATTCAGCGGTTCCCCATCTCAGCCCAGAAAGCAGGTAGAACAATTTTTGTGGTGTCTTTCAGATGCCTACCGGAGCAATGTAAAAACTACCAGGAGAACTCCTGTCTGGCACCTTCCCCGGTGGAGTTGTGCATGGGGTGTGTTTGGAACATTTTGTCACCGGCCGACTCCAAAATTCAGCGGTTCCCCATCTCAGCCCAGAAAGCAGGAAGAACAACTTTTGTGGTGTCTTTCAGATGCCTACCGGAGCAATGTAAAAACTACCAGGAGAACTCCTGTCTGGCACCTTCCCCGGTGGAGTTGTGCATGGGGTGTGTTTGGAACATTTTTTCACCAGCCGAGTCCAAAATACAGCGGTTCCCCATCTCAGCCCAGAAAGCAGGTAGAACAACTTTTGTGGTGCCTTTCAAATGCCTACCAAGGTAGTGTAAAAACTACCAGGAGAACTCCTGCCTGGCACCTTCCCCGGTGGAGTTGTGCATGGGGTGTGTTTGGAACATTTTGTCACCAGCCGAGTCCAAAATTCAGCTGTTCCCCATCTCAGCCCAGAAAGCAGGAAGAACAACTTTTGTGGTGTCCTTTTGATGCCTACAGGAGCAATGTAAAAAACTACCAACATAACTCGTCCCTGGCACCTTCGCTAGTGGAGTTGTGCATGGGGTGTGTTTGGAACATTTTGTCACCGGCCGAGTCCAAAATTCAGCGGTTCCCCATCTCAGCCCAGAAAGCAGGTAGAACAACTTTTGTGGTGTCTTTCAGATGCCTACCGGAGCAATGTAAAAACTACCAGGAGAACTCCTGTCTGGCACCTTCCCCGGTGGAGTTGTGCATGGGGTGTGTTTGGAACATTTTGTCACCGGCCGACTCCAAAATTCAGCGGTTCCCCCATCTCAGCCCAGAAAGCAGGTAGAACAACTTTTGTGGTGTCCTTTTGATGCCTACAGGAGCAATGTAAAAACTACCAACAGAACTCGTCCCTGGCACCTTCGCTAGTGGAGTTGTGCATGGGGTGTATTTATTAAAATTTTGTCACCAGCCGAGTCCAAAATTCAGCTCTTCCCCATCTCAGCCCAGAAAGCAGGTAGAACAACTTTTGTGGTGTCTTTCAGATGCCTACCGGAGCAATGTAAAATCTACCAGGAGAACTCCTGTCTGGCACATTCCCCGGTGGAGTTGTGCATGGGGTGTGTTTGGAACATTTTGTCACCAGCCGAGTCCAAAATACAGCGGTTCCCCATCTCAGCCCAGAAAGCAGGTAGAACAACTTTTGTGGTGCCTTTCAAATGCCTACCAAGGTAGTGTAAAAACTACCAAGAGAATTCCTGTCTGGCACCTTCCCCGGTGGAGTTGTGCATGGGTTGTGTTTGGAACATTTTGTCACCGGCCGACTCCAAAATTCAGCGTTTCCCCATCTCAGCCCAGAAAGCAGGTAGAACAACTTTTGTGGTGTCTTTCAGCTGCCTACCGGAGCAATGTAAAAACTACAGGAGAACTCCTGTCTGGCACCTTCCCCGGTGGAGTTGTGCATGGGGTGTGTTTGGAACATTTTGTCACCAGCCGAGTCCAAAATACAGCGATTCCCCATCTCAGCCCAGAAAGCAGGTAGAACAACTTTTGTGGTGCCTTTCAAATGCCTACCAAGGTAGTGTAAAAACTACCAGGAGAACTCCTGTCTGGCACCTTCCCCGGTGGAGTTCTGCATGGGGTGTGTTTGGAACATTTTGTCACCAGCCGAGTCCAAAATTCAGCGGTTCCCCATCTCAGCCCAGAAAGCAGGTAGAACAACTTTTGTGGTGTCCTTTTGATGCCTACAGGAGCAATGTAAATACTACCAACAGAACTCGTCCCTGGCACCTTCCCCGGTGGAGTTGTGCATGGGGTGTGTTTGGAACATTTTGTCACCGGCCGAGTCCAAAATTCAGCGGTTCCCCATCTCAGCCCAGAAAGCAGGTAGAACAACTTTTGTGGTGTCTTTCAGATGCCTACCGGAGCAATGTAAAAACTACCAGGAGAACTCCTGTCTGGCACCTTCCCCGGTGGAGTTGTGCATGGGGTGTGTTTGGAACATTTTGTCACCGGCCGACTCCAAAATTCAGCGGTTCCCCATCTCAGCCCAGAAAGCAGGTAGAACAACTTTTGTGGTGTCCTTTTGATGCCTACAGGAGCAATGTAAAAACTACCAACAGAACTCGTCCCTGGCACCTTCGCTAGTGGAGTTGTGCATGGGGTGTATTTATTAAAATTTTGTCACCAGCCGAGTCCAAAATTCAGCTCTTCCCCATCTCAGCCCAGAAAGCAGGTAGAACAACTTTTGTGGTGTCTTTCAGATGCCTACCGGAGCAATGTAAAATCTACCAGGAGAACTCCTGTCTGGCACATTCCCCGGTGGAGTTGTGCATGGGGTGTGTTTGGAACATTTTGTCACCAGCCGAGTCCAAAATACAGCGGTTCCCCATCTCAGCCCAGAAAGCAGGTAGAACAACTTTTGTGGTGCCTTTCAAATGCCTACCAAGGTAGTGTAAAAACTACCAAGAGAATTCCTGTCTGGCACCTTCCCCCCGGTGGAGTTGTGCATGGGTTGTGTTTGGAACATTTTGTCACCGGCCGACTCCAAAATTCAGCGTTTCCCCATCTCAGCCCAGAAAGCAGGTAGAACAACTTTTGTGTGTCTTTCAGCTGCCTACCGGAGCAATGTAAAAACTACAGGAGAACTCCTGTCTGGCACCTTCCCCGGTGGAGTTGTGCATGGGGTGTGTTTGGAACATTTTGTCACCAGCCGAGTCCAAAATACAGCGATTCCCCATCTCAGCCCAGAAAGCAGGTAGAACAACTTTTGTGGTGCCTTTCAAATGCCTACCAAGGTAGTGTAAAAACTATCAAGAGAACTCCTGTCTGGCACCTTCCCCGGTGGAGTTGTGCATGGGGTGTGTTTGGAACATTTTGTCACCAGCCGAGTCCAAAATTCAGCGGTTCCCCATCTCAGCCCAGAAAGCAGGAAGAACAACTTTTGTGGTGTCTTTCAGATGCCTACCAAGGTAGTGTAAAAACTACTAAGAGAACTCCTGTCTGGCACCTTCCCCGGTGGAGTTGTGCAGGGGGTGTGTTTGGAACATTTTTTCACCAGCCGACTCCAAAATTCAGCGATTCCCCATCTCAGCCCAGAAAGCAGGTAGAACAACTTTTGTGGTGTCTTTCAGATGCCTACCGGAGCAATGTAAAAACTACCAGGAGAACTCCTGTCTGGCACCTTCCCCGGTGGAGTTGTGCATGGGGTGTGTTTGGAACATTTTTTCACCGGCCGAGTCCAAAATTCAGCGATTCCCCATCTCAGCCCAGAAAGCAGGAAGAACAACTTTTGTGGTGTCCTTTTGATGCCTACCGGAGCAATGTAAAAACTACCAACAGAACTCGTCCCTGGCACCTTCGCTAGTGGAGTTGTGCATGGGGTGTGTTTGGAACATTTTGTCACCGGCCGAGTCCAAAATTCAGCGGTTCCCCATCTCAGCCCAGAAAGCAGGTAAAACAACTTTTGTGGTGTCTTTCAGATGCCTACCGGAGCAATGTAAAAACTATTAAGAGAACTCCTGTCTGGCACGTTCCCCGGTGGAGTTGTGCATGGGGTGTGTTTGGAACATTTTGTCACCGGCCGACTCCAAAATTCAGCGGTTCCCCATCTCAGCCCAGAAAGCAGGTAGAACAACTTTTGTGGTGTCTTTCAGATGCCTACCGGAGCAATGTAAAAACTACCAGGAGAACTCCTGTCTGGCACCTTCCCCGGTGGAATTGTGCATGGGGTGTCTTTGGAACATTTTGTCACCGGCCGACTCCAAAATTCAGCGGTTCCCCATCTCAGCCCAGAAAGCAGGTAGAACAACTTTTCTGGTGTCTTTCAGATGCCTACCGGAGCAATGTAAAAACTACCAGGAGAACTCCTGTCTGGCACCTTCCCCGGTGGAGTTGTGCATGGGGTGTGTTCGGAACATTTTGTCACCAGCCGACTCCAAAATTCAGCTGTTCCCCCATCTCAGCCCAGAAAGCAGGTAGAACAACTTTTGTGGTGCCTTTCAAATGCCTACCAAGGTAGTGTAAAAACTACCAGGAGAACTCCTGTCTGGCACCTTCCCCGGTGGAGTTGTGCATGGGGTGTGTTTGGAACATTTTGTCACCAGCCGAGTCCAAAATTCAGCGGTTCCCCATCTCAGCCCAGAAAGCAGGTAGAACAACTTTTGTGGTGTCCTTTTGATGCCTACCGGAGCAATGTAAAAACTACCAACAGAACTCGTCCCTGGCACCTTCGCTAGTGGAGTTGTGCATGGGGTGTATTTATTAAAATTTTGTCACCAGCCGAGTCCAAAATTCAGCTGTTCCCCATCTCAGCCCAGAAAGCAGGTAGAACAACTTTTGTGGTGCCTTTCAGCTGCCTACCAAGGTAGTGTAAAAACTATCAGGAGAACTCTTGTCTGGCACCTTCCCTAGTGGAGTTGTGCATGGGGTGTGTTTGGAACATTTTGTCACCGGCCGACTCCAAAATTCAGCGGTTCCCCATCTCAGCCCAGAAAGCAGTAGAACAACTTTTGTGGTGTCTTTCAGATGCCTACCAAGGTAGTGTAAAAACTACCAGGAGAACTCCTTTCTGGCACCTTCCCCGGTGGAGTTGTGCATGGGGGTGTGTTTGGAACATTTTGTCACCAGCCGAGTCCAAAATTCAGCTGTCCCCATCTCAGCCCAGAAAGCAGGTAGAACAACTTTTGTGGTGCCTTTCAGCTGCCTACCAAGGTAGTGTAAAAACTATCAAGAGAACTCTTGTCTGGCACCTTCCCCGGTGGAGTTGTGCAGGGGGTGTGTTTGGAACATTTTGTCTCCAGCCGACTCCAAAATTCAGCGGTTCCCCATCTCAGCCCAGAAAGCAGGTAGAACAACTTTTGTGGTGCCTTTCAAATGCCTACCAAGGTAGTGTAAAAACTACCAAGAGAACTCCTGTCTGGCACCTTCCCCGGTGGAGTTGTGCATGGGGTGTGTTTGGACCATTTTTTCACCGGCCGACTCCAAAATTCAGCGATTCCCCATCTCAGCCCAGAAAGCAGGTAGAACAACTTTTGTGGTGTCCTTTTGATGCCTACCGGAGCAATGTAAAAACTACCAGGAGAACTCCTGTCTGGCACCTTCCCCGGTGGAGTTGTGCATGGGGTGTGTTTGGAACATTTTGTCACCAGCCGAGTCCAAAATTCAGCGGTTCCCCATCTCAGCCCAGAAAGCAGGAAGAACAACTTTTGTGGTGTCCTTTTGATGCCTACCGGAGCAATGTAAAAACTACCAACAGAACTCGTCCCCTGGCACCTTCGCTAGTGGAGTTGTGCATGGGGTGTGTTTGGAACATTTTGTCACCGGCCGAGTCCAAAATTCAGCGGTTCCCCATCTCAGCCCAGAAAGCAGGTAAAACAACTTTTGTGGTGTCTTTCAGATGCCTACCGGAGCAATGTAAAAACTATTAAGAGAACTCCTGTCTGGCACGTTCCCCGGTGGAGTTGTGCATAGGGGTGTGTTTGGAACATTTTGTCACCGGCCGACTCCAAAATTCAGCGGTTCCCCATCTCAGCCCAGAAAGCAGGTAGAACAACTTTTGTGGTGTCTTTCAGATGCCTACCGGAGCAATGTAAAAACTACCAGGAGAACTCCTGCCTGGCACCTTCCCCGGTGGAGTTGTGCATGGGGTGTGTTTGGAACATTTTGTCACCGGGCCGACTCCAAAATTCAGCGGTTCCCCATCTCAGCCCAGAAAGCAGGTAGAACAACTTTTCTGGTGTCTTTCAGATGCCTACCGGAGCAATGTAAAAACTACCAGGAGAACTCCTGTCTGGCACCTTCCCCGGTGGAGTTGTGCATGGGGTGTGTTCGGAACATTTTGTCACAGCCGACTCCAAAATTCAGCTGTTCCCCATCTCAGCCCAGAAAGCAGGTAGAACAACTTTTGTGGTGTCCTTTTGATGCCTACAGGAGCAATGTAAAAACTACCAAACGAACTCGTCCCTGGCACCTTCGCTAGTGGAGTTGTGCATGGGGTGTATTTATTAAAATTTTGTCACCAGCCGAGTCCAAAATTCAGCGGTTCCCCATCTCAGCCCAGAAAGCAGGTAGAACAACTTTTGTGGTGTCTTTCAGATGCCTACCGGAGCAATGTAAAAACTACCAGGAGAACTCCTGTCTGGCACCTTCCCCGGTGGAGTTGTGCATGGGGTGTGTTTGGAACATTTTATCACCGGCCGACTCCAAAATTCAGCGGTTCCCCATTCTCAGCCCAGAAAGCAGGTAGAACAACTTTTGTGGTGCCTTTCAAATGCCTACCAAGGTAGTGTAAAAACTACCAAGAGAACTCCTGTCTGGCACCTTCCCCGGTGGAGTTGTGCATGGGGTGTGTTTGGACCATTTTTTCACCGGCCGACTCCAAAATTCAGCGATTCCCCATCTCAGCCCAGAAAGCAGGTAGAACAACTTTTGTGGTGTCCTTTTGATGCCTACCGGAGCAATGTAAAAACTACCAGGAGAACTCCTGTCTGGCACCTTCCCCGGTGGAGTTGTGCATGGGGTGTGTTTGGAACATTTTGTCACCAGCCGAGTCCAAAATTCAGCGGTTCCCCATCTCAGCCCAGAAAGCAGGAAGAACAACTTTTGTGGTGTCCTTTGATGCCTACCGGAGCAATGTAAAAACTACCAACAGAACTCGTCCCTGGCACCTTCGCTAGTGGAGTTGTGCATGGGGTGTGTTTGGAACATTTTGTCACCGGCCGAGTCCAAAATTCAGCGGTTCCCCATCTCAGCCCAGAAAGCAGGTAAAACAACTTTTGTGGTGTCTTTCAGATGCCTACCGGAGCAATGTAAAAACTATTAAGAGAACTCCTGTCTGGCACGTTCCCCGGTGGAGTTGTGCATGGGGTGTGTTTGGAACATTTTGTCACCGGCCGACTCCAAAATTCAGCGGTTCCCCATCTCAGCCCAGAAAGCAGGTAGAACAACTTTTGTGGTGTCTTTCAGATGCCTACCGGAGCAATGTAAAAACTACCAGGAGAACTCCTGCCTGGCACCTTCCCCGGTGGAGTTGTGCATGGGGTGTGTTTGGAACATTTTGTCACCGGCCGACTCCAAAATTCAGCGGTTCCCCATCTCAGCCCAGAAAGCAGGTAGAACAACTTTTCTGGTGTCTTTCAGATGCCTACCGGAGCAATGTAAAAACTACCAGGAGAACTCCTGTCTGGCACCTTCCCCGGTGGAGTTGTGCATGGGGTGTGTTCGGAACATTTTGTCACCAGCCGACTCCAAAATTCAGCTGTTCCCCATCTCAGCCCAGAAAGCAGGTAGAACAACTTTTGTGGTGTCCTTTTGATGCCTACAGGAGCAATGTAAAAACTACCAAACGAACTCGTCCCTGGCACCTTCGCTAGTGGAGTTGTGCATGGGGTGTATTTATTAAAATTTTGTCACCAGCCGAGTCCAAAATTCAGCGTTCCCCATCTCAGCCCAGAAAGCAGGTAGAACAACTTTTGTGGTGTCTTTCAGATGCCTACCGGAGCAATGTAAAAACTACCAGGAGAACTCCTGTCTGGCACCTTCCCCGGTGGAGTTGTGCATGGGGTGTGTTTGGAACATTTTATCACCGGCCGACTCCAAAATTCAGCGGTTCCCCATCTCAGCCCAGAAAGCAGGTAGAACAACTTTTGTGGTGCCTTTCAGCTGCCTACCAAGGTAGTGTAAAAACTACCAGGAGAACTCCTGTCTGGCACCTTCCCCGGTGGAGTTGTGCATGGGGTGTGTTTGGAACATTTTTTCACCGGCCGACTCCAAAATTCAGTGGTTCCCCCATCTCAGCCCAGAAAGCAGGTAGAACAACTTTTCTGGTGTCTTTCAGAATGCCTACCGGAGCAATGTAAAAACTACCAGGAGAACTCCTGTCTGGCACCTTCCCCGGTGGAGTTGTGCATGGGGTGTGTTTGGAACATTTTGTCACCAGCCGAGTCCAAAATTCAGCGGTTCCCCCATCTCAGCCCAGAAAGCAGGAAGAACAACTTTTGTGGTGTCCTTTTGATGCCTACCGGAGCAATGTAAAAACTACCAACAGAACTCGTCCCTGGCACCTTCGCTAGTGGAGTTGTGCATGGGGTGTGTTTGGAACATTTTGTCACCGGCCGAGTCCAAAATTCAGCGGTTCCCCATCTCAGCCCAGAAAGCAGGTAAAACAACTTTTGTGGTGTCTTTCAGATGCCTACCGGAGCAATGTAAAAACTATTAAGAGAACTCCTGTCTGGCACGTTCCCCGGTGGAGTTGTGCATGGGGTGTGTTTGGAACATTTTGTCACCGGCCGACTCCAAAATTCAGCTGTTCCCCATCTCAGCCCAGAAAGCAGGTAGAACAACTTTTGTGGTGTCTTTCAGATGCCTACCGGAGCAATGTAAAAACTACCAGGAGAACTCCTGTCTGGCACCTTCCCCGGTGGAGTTGTGCATGGGGTGTGTTTGGAACATTTTGTCACCGGCCGACTCCAAAATTCAGCGGTTCCCCATCTCAGCCCAGAAAGCAGGTAGAACAACTTTTCTGGTGTCTTTCAGATGCCTACCGGAGCTATGTAAAAACTACCAGGAGAACTCCTGTCTGGCACCTTCCCCGGTGGAGTTGTGCATGGGGTGTGTTTGGAACATTTTGTCACCGGCCGACTCCAAAATTCAGCGGTTCCCCATCTCAGCCCAGAAAGCAGGTAGAACAACTTTTCTGGTGTCTTTCAGATGCCTACCGGAGCAATGTAAAAACTACCAACAGAACTCCTGTCTGGCACCTTCCCCGGTGGAGTTGTGCATGGGGTGTGTTCGGAACATTTTGTCACCAGCCGACTCCAAAATTCAGCGGTTCCCCATCTCAGCCCAGAAAGCAGGTAGAACAACTTTTGTGGTGCCTTTCAAATGCCTACCAAGGTAGTGTAAAAACTACCAGGAGAACTCCTGTCTGGCACCTTCCCTGGTGGAGTTGTGCATGGGGTGTGTTTGGAACATTTTGTCACCAGCCGAGTCCAAAATTCAGCTGTTCCCCATCTCAGCCCAGAAAGCAGGTAGAACAACTTTTGTGGTGCCTTTCAGCTGCCTACCAAGGTAGTGTAAAAACTATCAAGAGAACTCTTGTCCGGCACCTTCCCCGGTGGAGTTGTGCATGGGGTGTGTTTGGAACATTTTGTCACCGGCCGACCTCCAAAATACAGCGGTTCCCCATCTCAGCCCCAGAAAGCAGGTAGAACAACTTTTGTGGTGTCCTTCAGATGCCTACCAAGGTAGTGTAAAAACTACTAAGAGAACTCCTGTCTGGCACCTTCCCCGGTGGAGTTGTGCAGGGGGTGTGTTTGGAACATTTTTTCACCAGCCGACTCCAAAATTCAGCGGTTCCCCATCTCAGCCCAGAAAGCAGGTAGAACAACTTTTGTGGTGTCTTTCAGATGCCTACCGAAGCAATGTAAAAACTACCAGGAGAACTCCTGTCTGGCACCTTCCCCGGTGGAGTTGTGCATGGGGGTGTGTTTGGAACATTTTGTCACCAGCCGAGTCCAAAATTCAGCGGTTCCCCATCTCAGCCCAGAAAGCAGGTAGAACAACTTTTGTGGTGTCTTTCAGATACCTACCGGAGCAATGTAAAATCTACCAGGAGAACTCCTGTCTGGCACCTTCCCCGGTGGAGTTGTGCATGGGGTGTGTTTGGAACATTTTGTCACCGGCCGAGTCCAAAATTCAGCGGTTCCCCATCTCAGCCCAGAAAGCAGGTAGAACAACTTTTGTGGTGTCCTTTTGATGCCTACCGGAGCAATGTAAAAACTACCAACAGAACTCGTCCCTGGCACCTTCGCTAGTGGAGTTGTGCATGGGGTGTATTTATTAAAATTTTGTCACCAGCCGAGTCCAAAATTCAGCGGTTCCCCATCTCAGCCCAGAAAGCAGGTAGAACAACTTTTGTGGTGTCTTTCAGATGCCTACCGGAGCAATGTAAAAACTACCAGGAGAACTCCTGTCTGGCACCTTCCCCGGTGGAGTTGTGCATGGGGTGTGTTTGGAACATTTTATCACCGGCCGACTCCAAATTCAGCGGTTCCCCATCTCAGCCCAGAAAGCAGGTAGAACAACTTTTGTGGTGTCTTTCAGCTGCCTACCAAGGTAGTGTAAAAACTACCAGGAGAACTCCTGTCTGGCACCTTCCCCGGTGGAGTTGTGCATGGGGTGTGTTTGGAACATTTTGTCACCGGCCGACTCCAAAATTCAGTGGTTCCCCATCTCAGCCCAGAAAGCAGGTAGAACAACTTTTCTGGTGTCTTTCAGATGCCTACCGGAGCAATGTAAAAACTACCAGGAGAACTCCTGTCTGGCACCTTCCCCGGTGGAGTTGTGCATGGGGTGTGTTTGGAACATTTTGTCACCAGCCGAGTCCAAAATTCAGCGGTTCCCCATCTCAGCCCAGAAAGCAGGAAGAACAACTTTTGTGGTGTCCTTTTGATGCCTACCGGAGCAATGTAAAAACTACCAACAGAACTCGTCCCTGGCACCTTCGCTAGTGGAGTTGTGCATGGGGTGTGTTTGGAACATTTTGTCACCGGCCGAGTCCAAAATTCAGCGGTTCCCCATCTCAGCCCAGAAAGCAGGTAAAACAACTTTTGTGGTGTCTTTCAGATGCCTACCGGAGCAATGTAAAAACTATTAAGAGAACTCCTGTCTGGCACGTTCCCCGGTGGAGTTGTGCATGGGGTGTGTTTGGAACATTTTGTCACCGGCCGACTCCAAAATTCAGCTGTTCCCCATCTCAGCCCAGAAAGCAGGTAGAACAACTTTTGTGGTGTCTTTCAGATGCCTACCGGAGCAATGTAAAAACTACCAGGAGAACTCCTGTCTGGCACCTTCCCCGGTGGAGTTGTGCATGGGGTGTGTTTGGAACATTTTGTCACCGGCCGACTCCAAAATTCAGCGGTTCCCCATCTCAGCCCAGAAAGCAGGTAGAACAACTTTTCTGGTGTCTTTCAGATGCCTACCGGAGCTATGTAAAAACTACCAGGAGAACTCCTGTCTGGCACCTTCCCCGGTGGAGTTGTGCATGGGGTGTGTTTGGAACATTTTGTCACCGGCCGACTCCAAAATTCAGCGGTTCCCCATCTCAGCCCAGAAAGCAGGTAGAACAACTTTTCTGGTGTCTTTCAGATGCCTACCAGAGCAATGTAAAAAACTACCAGGAGAACTCCTGTCTGGCACCTTCCCCGGTGGAGTTGTGCATGGGGTGTGTTCGGAACATTTTGTCACCAGCCGACTCCAAAATTCAGCGGTTCCCCATCTCAGCCCAGAAAGCAGGTAGAACAACTTTTGTGGTGCCTTTCAAATGCCTACCAAGGTAGTGTAAAAACTACCAGGAGAACTCCTGTCTGGCACCTTCCCCGGTGGAGTTGTGCATGGGGTGTCTTTGGAACATTTTGTCACCAGCCGAGTCCAAAATTCAGCGGTTCCCCATCTCAGCCCAGAAAGCAGGTAGAACAACTTTTGTGGTATCCTTTTGATGCCTACCGGAGCAATGTAAAAACTACCAACAGAACTCGTCCCTGGCACCTTCGCTAGTGAGTTGTGCATGGGGTGTATTTATTAAAATTTTGTCACCAGCCGAGTCCAAAATTCAGCTGTTCCCCATCTCAGCCCAGAAAGCAGGTAGAACAACTTTTGTGGTGCCTTTCAGCTGCCTACCAAGGTAGTGTAAAAACTATCAAGAGAACTCTTGTCTGGCACCTTCCCCGGTGGAGTTGTGCATGGGGTGTGTTTGGAACATTTTGTCACCAGCCGAGTCCAAAATTCAGCGGTTCCCCATCTCAGCCCAGAAAGCAGGTAGAACAACTTTTGTGGTGTCCTTCAGATGCCTACCAAGGTAGTGTAAAAACTACTAAGAGAACTCCTGTCTGGCACCTTCCCCGGTGGAGTTGTGCATGGGGTGTGTTTGGAACATTTTGTCACCGGCCGACTCCAAAATTCAGCGGTTCCCCATCTCAGCCCAGAAAGCAGGTAGAACAACTTTTCTGGTGTCTTTCAGATGCCTACCGGAGCAATGTAAAAACTACCAGGAGAACTCCTGTCTGGCACCTTCCCCGGTGGAGTTGTGCATGGGGTGTGTTTGGAACATTTTGTCACCGGCCGACTCCAAAATTCAGCGGTTCCCCATCTCAGCCCAGAAAGCAGGTAGAACAACTTTTCTGGTGTCTTTCAGATGCCTACCGGAGCAATGTAAAAAC